>NC_137540.1:52061161-52581161 GCF_963082525.1 Nesoenas mayeri
TAACTTAATGTCATGTCTAAATTTAACTGTGGGATGAAAGTACATTGACAAGCCTTAAACTTTAAAACTTAAAGCAAACTATTTTAGCACAAAATTATTAATTCTCATTTAGGTAGTATCTGGAGATATGGTTTATTTTTGCAATGTGCACTTTGCTACTTTTAAGTTTATAATTTTTTATTGAACAATTCAGTGCCTAGATACAAAACAGTGTAGTGGCATTATAAAGACCTTTGGATACATTTGCACATCTTGCCTCCTGCTGCATAGGTAAAATAATAGGAGACCATGATAAACAGTAAGATAGAAAAGAGCAGAGGTCAGAACACTGAACAGCATTACAATGCTACGAAGTGATTTTTTTTTCTTTTAATTCATTTTATGTTTCCTGTGTTTGGGGAGAAAAACTTGACTTTTGTTTAGTTGAGGTTTGTTCATCCTTGGTGACCACTTGCCACTTGTTTTTGTTTTTCAGTTTTTCAGACTAGCATGAAAAATAAACTACCACAGAGGAAAGGGTGGAAGAATGGTCAATAAAACACACTTATATTGAACTCTTAGCAGCAATGACAGCAAAAGAGTTCAAGTGTGATGGGATTTTAATTTGCTCATTAAAATAAGGTATCTAAAGACACAATTTCAGAGCTCTTTCATGGTGTTTATGAACAGAAAGCTTATTTGGCAAGAAAGACTGATTTTTCAAAACAGGAGTGCTGAAAGCTCTGCATGAAGAATGCAAGCAATGATGTTACCTCACTCAGGAACTCTATTAGTTTATGCACAATAAAAATGTGCACATTAGACATGCAGTCATGGAAACTGTGTGTGTCAGTCTAGGATGAAATTATGCATTTTATGTGGAGATGGGGGAGTTTTTGCATCAAAATGAAGAACAAAACACTATCAATGGTACAGGACGTGCTGCTGCAAAGCATTTGTGTTGGTTCCTTGTTATAATTGCTTTCTTGGCACAAAGTAATTGCTTTTCATTTTGAAGTTTCCAGAAAATATTTAACAAGTATGTACTATAAAATAGTTTGGCATAATAGTATTTTTCCTGCATAATTTTCTGTCCCCATAGGGTTGTGTGAGTGCCTGATGCTGTAAAGAGAATTGTACTTGCAGAAGCAAGGTTGAACTAATAAATCAAAGTATTCAACAACAATTTGCAAGGGCTCAAGTAGATCAACAATCTGTATTTGACAAAAGTGCAGTGCTAGCTTGGACAATAAAGGAACACATGAATGTCTTCCAGGCCCCACAGAGATGCAGACATTGTATTTTAAACTAGCTGCCACTTTGTTGAAATAGCACCTGGTCTTTTGTCAGTGGGAATCAAGAGACAGTGACTGTGTCCCTCAACAGCAAAGTGATATCACCAGTGATATCAGCAGTGAGGTGATATTAACCCTGGGCAACCTGGCTGGGTATCTCCCCTTCCTGGGGACATGCTTGTCTTTAGAAGAGTAGTGGGAAGAAGGCTGTTCAGGTTGGACATTAGGAAACAGTTCTTCACCTATAGGGTAGTGAAGCACCAGAACGGGCTCACCAGAGAGGTGTCATGGTGCCGAGCCTGACAGTGTTCAAGAAGAGACTGGACAACGACCTCAGACACATGGTGTGAACTGTGGGGCTGTCATATGCAGGAGTTGGACTTGATGATCTTTGTGGATTCCTTCCAACTCAGGACATTGTATGATTCTGTGAAAAGCAAACATTGGAAGACTTCTCCAGACAGAGAACTGCAGTTCATTCAGTCAGGTCTGTCATCTTCAGAAGGGATTTGTGATGGAACAAATCCTGATTACCTCCTTATTTTTAATTTCTATTTAATAGAAAAGAAAAAAAGCATTGAGAAAGCTTAAGAATTTCAAGTGGTTCACATTGCAAGTCTCGAAATTTCTTTTTTATCATGTCTTTTTCTGGGGTGAGATACTTTCTTTTTTGTTTTGTATTTACCATGGAAAACACTGTAACAGCATAGGCACATCATCATATTAACACTCTAGTGTATCTGGAAGAGGTTAAAGCCTATGCTTTCAAAGAAGTGGTATTTGTGTAAGAAGCACCCTCCAGAGCAATGGATCTCTCAGCAGGATGAATTAGAAGTTGAAGTAGTTGATACACTTAACTAGCTATAGAAATTGAATTAATTTTCTATGGGGGTGAGGCGGGGGGAGAGGGAGGGCAGAACACACCACTGTCAGTAGTCTGAGTACATGAAATTCTGCTCCAAAAAGCTATACATGAAACAGGTTATTGTCAGTAATTATTGCTGATACTTATTAGGTGCAATATTCCTGTAGTCTGAAGGCTTTGGAGCACATTGCTTCCATCTCAGCTGCTTGTGATCTCCCTGGGGAAGGAACACTCCTTCAGGTTCAATGGTGAAGAGAAGGTACTGGATGGCTCATAGCCCTGTTTTCTTCAAATACTGGGTGGGGTTTGGAAGTAGGTGAGTGCTGTACCTCATGTTGGATGATGAGCCAAAAACCTGTGCTCAGTGTCACTGTAGTCATTATGGTAGCCTTGACAATAAGCAGAGAGGAGCATCAGGAATTGATATCTCTCATACTGAGGACTCAATAGCAGTCTGTGTACAATGGTTTTTATAGATAGACAATGTAAAAGGCTGCTGAGAAGGTAATGGGGGGTGGTGCTATTAGAAGAAGAATCTTCATATGATAACTTTCCTCACAATCATTTGCTTTGGGTTGATTTTGATAGAATCACAAATATTTCACAGAAAACGCAATAGATGTGGATCACTTCAAAATTCTAGATAACATGAACATACTGCCCAAACAGTTTAAATCCTGATGATGCGTTTCCTTAAAAAAAATTAATACCTTATTTCCTCAAGTATGCCCTGCACCTGGGTTATAGCTACATGCCTGGGTAAGGCTGTGATTACTACATATTAGCAGAAATAAGCAAATAGTTAAATTCGGCTACCCAAGTAATAGCAGCAACAATGCTTCAGCTCACTGCAGCAACCAGACTGCATTTCTGGGGTCCATGCAGTTTGTCTCCCAGCCATACTTTGCACATACTAAAGCCAAAGCTGCTGTACCTTCTTTGTTGCTGTTGTTTATCCCTCTACTATCTTTGAACTCTACTATGTGATTCATGGTACAAATGAAACTCAAGCAGCCTGCTCTGTCCCTTCATCTTTTTTTTGGACTGTGTTTACAGACCAGGGATGGTTCAAAAGGGAAGCCTCTAACATGTCAGTCTGAACAACCAGCTTTATGATTCTAGGGTGACCCTTCTCTTTCACTGTAAAACATCTGAAAGGAGGTGACTACATTGCTTGCATTCGGTAAATCAATGGATTCATTTGTTTTTGTTGCAAAAGGGGATAACTACTACATAAATGTTTCTATTCAGGGAATGTTAACTAGTGTGGTAACATAATTTAAGTACTAATACATAATTTAAGAAGAGATAATTTGTCTAAGAATCTTACCTATTTCTGTCACACAGCATTAGCAATCACTGCAATCTCGCCAAACACAACACTGTTTATTTTTTCTTTCTCCAGGCTGTGTAAAATACTCAAATGTCTCTTTACCTGACATAAGAATAATAGCTTAGGTTTACAAGAATGAAGTACAAGATGTTTACAGGCCTCATTTCTCTTAGAGAATAACTCTTTTAAAATAAATAAATAAATAAATAAATAAAGTGTCTACCCACTTATTTACACCCATGAATGAACGTTATACTCAGAATTTAACACTCAATAGAGAAACTGAATACAGATATGCTGCATATTAAAGGGCGTGATTCGAAACTAAAATATAGTCAATTTAAGAAAATTAGTCTGAGGTATTTTGTATAGTTGTATTTTTGAATACCACTGCCATTATTTCTGGTATTATTATTTATTATTATTGTGCTTTTGTGGCATTTTTTTAGTTTTAAACATTTTTCTCAGTCCTGTAGTTTTCTGAAAAACCCTAGCAAACAAGACAGAATATTGACAGTCTACATAGGTAGGAAAGAAATTGATGGCATTAGTTTGTCCAGTCCATTTCATAAGTGAACAAAGTGAAATAATAGACTGGTAATGTTTTGAGTGGTGTGCTGTGGAGGAGCAAAAAAATATTTCAAATAAAATTATGATTGTCAAGTTGATGGTTCATGATTGGCATGTTTATTTCAGCTTTGAAAGAATATTCTTATTTCAATACTATACCAGGAAGACTAAGAAAGAAGTAATTGCCGAAGTAACGGCAGTTAATCTTGTATTTAAAAATCACCAGATTCACTTATTGTTTTCTTGAGTAAACTAAAATAGTGGATTATTTATATTATTTTGATTTCCTAATTTTGATAACCATAGAAACTATTTTTTATTGTTTTCACCCTTTCCTAGTATGTGCTTTGTTTCTGCTTTTATTTTTTCTTTATTTTTGCTTCCTTTGGTCCTAGGTCTGTATGCAGCTTTTTTTCATTTAGGTCATGGTATTCTTAGAAGCGAGTTGGTCTGGTACATATTAGAGCAGAGATATAGACCTGAGCTTCGCTGTCAAATGTTGAACTACTGTCACCTGAGAAGAATAGATGTAATTTAACATACTGTAGTTAAAGTCTGTTCTAAAATTGGACCTTTCTTCACAATCATTTTTATTCCCTTGTCTGTGAAAACAGGTAAAACTTCATTTTATATTCCCTCATTTAGATCTCAGCATAGATCAAATAAAACACATGCAAACAAGTTTATGAACTTTCTACTCTCTTATTCTTTATGCTTCTCCCTTCCTGTTATGCCAAACATCATTAAAAGAGCACTTTACCTGAGCAAGAGCAAAATGTGCTATATACTCCAGCAATAAGGTCTGAACACTGGGTGATTACCAGGCCATGGTATCATGGAGGTTAAGTGATCAATCATTAGTGAAACATAAGAATGCTCCTGTTGTTAAATTTCCTCATTTAGGGATGTGCTCATCAGTAAATAACCAGCCTGCTAATGATTACAAATGCTGTAAATGTGGATAGGAAGCATAATCAAAGAACAGAAATTTAATGTATTGCTATATCTTCCAGGAAGCAGAAAATTCATTACTTTGAAAGGGTTTTTCTCATGCCCCTGAAAAGATACTAGCTGTTCCTTAGGCTCTTACAATGAACCTCTGGGCCAGATTACAAGTATAATAGGAAAAAAATATCTGGATAATTCCAGTCCTTTGGTGTAATTTAAATATAGAAATAATTTTGAAACCCACATGAACCTCAAGACTATTTAATGTGTTGCCAATAGATTTTTGTAGCTTGTGTCTATCTTCTTCATATGAGGTAGACTACAAAGCCTATTCTGAGTTACCAGATTCAGTCTCCATGACTGAACAGGATTTAAATCATCATGCTTCACCTCAGAGCTAGTTCCTTGTCCTGTTATCCCTTGTAGCATTGACCTTACACACATCTTTCACATCACAACTAATTCTCTAGGCACAGGTAAAATAATAGATATATTTTGTCTCGGTTTAATTATAGTCTCGTTACATTAACTGGATAGGGCAACGGTGTCAAACTCATTTTCACCGGGGGGCACATCAGCCTCATGGTTGCCTTCACGGGGCCAAATGCAATTCGGCAAAGCTACTCCTACATGTATACAGTCCTAAAACTGCATTCGGCCCCGTGAAGGCAACCATGGGTCTGATGTGCCCCCCGGTGAAAATGAGTTTGACACGCCCAGGATAGGGGATATAAGTATATCTGATCTGGTATAAACCCATATTGACTTGAGGTTTGAAAGGAGAGCTATAAGGGAGTTAACAACCGGTGGAAGGGGAAACAACACACACCAGTGCTGGAAAAGGTCAGGCAGGCAAAAGTTAGCAGTGGAACACTTCAGTAGTCAGTTTGAGACCAATCTGCCTGATGCCATGAAGAATGGTGGTAGCTTCTTCACATACACACACACACACAAAAGTCATATTTATGTGCTGTCAACAAATAATATTTCTACTTAGGAAAATGCTGGAAGACCTTGACAACTTATAAGATTATTTGAGACAGAAAAGCAAAAAGGGATCTTAGAAAGAAATGGATCAGTTTCCGACAGAGCCAATATCTGGGTTCGGGGGACTGCACCACAGTCTCTCCTTCTGTCAGAGAGCTGTTCCAAAAGCTCTTTTACATCCATCTTTGAATTTCTAGTCTGTTTTACATCAGTTCAAAACACTTGATCTAATGTAAAGAAAGTCTGATAAACCAAATAGTTCTTGCTCCCTCCCTGGTGTTTATTTCTCCCAGTTATTTAAAGGGAGTAATCCCCTTCTGGCTTTGTTTTTGATGGACTAAGAGACTCCTCTGTTTATTTTCAGAATCATGTCCTAGTTTTCTATTGCTGTTGAAAGTTCACTCTGTCCTTTACTGAATGTAGGCAACTAAAATCTGTTGCAGTAAATGAGGTTTGCACCAGTGGAGGGTACTTTACTATCTCTCCTAGTCCTGCTGAGGTATCTCAGCTGATATATTTTAGGATAACATTTTCCTTTCTCACTGCTGTGCTGTATTGAGGGCTCATAACCATCATCTGATCAGGTTGCACATGTGGATCCTCTTTCTCCAGAGATCACTAAAACGCTGGGAAATAGCCAGTAGAGCACTGTAGCAGCCCTAGGATTTTATGATAGGTATGTGTGGCTAGGGACTAGAGAAAATTTTATTAAGACAGTTTTTATGGAAATATAAACATTAATAGAAACACTATGGAATGCAGAATTTCAAACCATATGCCTCAGGGTTTTTTTAAAGTGATTTTTCTCTGATAATTATTTCGCGAGATTATTATATTGCCAGGTGTTAGCGTAGGTATTATAAGTGATTCTTATGGTAGGGTTTTGGGGTTTTTTTTGTTTGTTTGTTTGTTGTGGGGTTTTTTTTTTAGGGGAGGAAAAAACAAACAAACAAACAGCTAAGCAATGCTAACTTTCCTTCAACAGTGCTTCAAAGCATGTCAAAACACCTTGTTTGGATGGCCAGAGTAATATGCACACAGGGTGCAAGTGAAACTACCTCCAGTTGTGTGAAGTGGAGCCAGAGGACACTGATTTTACAAGTAATGATAAATGGCAGCATGAAATGTTTGCCTCTCCTAGTTAACTGAAGTCAGGAAATTAGCAGCATTCCTTTATTTCATACCTTTATTTTGTCAATATCAAACTACATATTTGCCAGGCTGGAACTGCAGTTCCTGGAATCCCTACATTTCAAAGGGAATAAAAAGCTGCAAGAAGTGAGTGCAGCTTTTCCCTGTGAGCAAGTGAAATTGCAGGGAAAATAGAGATGTTGAAACAGAGGATGAAAGGTGAAGTAGGAACTTCTGCCTTCAGTCCCTGAAGGACCTCCTGCCTTGGACACTTAGACACTTTTATTCATTCACAGTAGGGTTAGAAGTGGGGGCTCTGTTCAAGTGGCCACCCAAGTGGCCAAAACCCATAGCACAAAGTGGTCAAACTTCATCCTCTTACAAAAGATACCAAGATCTTTCCTGCTGTGTTCAGTATGGACTCTCAGAGAGGCTGTGTACAAACAAGACAGAAGGAATTTTGGAAGTTTGGGGGGATAACTGTGGATTCACACATTCCAGACAGGTGACAATGCTCAGAGATCTTTCCTCTCTCTTTCCCTTCCATATCCACCCTTCCCTCTAATAGGATAATAATGTATGCAGGATTCAGTAGCTGCCGCAGCTGACAGAAAATATTCTGATTAGAAAAAATGAATCTTCTCCTCAGCTCTTGAAAGAGGTCTTGAAAGATAGCATTGCTTTTACTTGACAATGTGGAATATGATGATATTTTTGTTTGGGGTTTTTTTCTTCATTGACTCTACATGAAGTTTTAGTGAGCTTTCAGTTCTTCTTTTTCTTCTATTTCTTCGATTTCTCTTCAGAATTTGGGTAAATGGAAATGATTGATGAAAAGCTGATTGACTGACAGTTTCTCTAAGTATATTACATCATTTGGATACTTGTAATGGATACCTAACTGTAAAAAAAAATCAATAGCATGTTTGAGGTTTCAGCGTAGAAATGCTGGACTGTAACAGTTTCATTTTGTCATTTCACAGTGTTCAAATTGATGAAAACAGATTGAAAATACTACCAGACCATCTGCAACAATAAGCCAATAGGAGTCACTGGGAAACTGCTTTATTGATAGACCTCTTTAACAACAGCTCAAATTGAGGAGAAAATTACCTCCTTAAAAATAGTCTACAGCAGAGCAGAAAAAAATGTTTCTTTTGTAAAAGATATCTTCTACTTCATAATCAGAAAATAGTGATATAGGAGTTCAATGAAATTATAGTATCAAAATCATAAAATGAGATATGTAATCAGAAATGAGGAGGCAGAATAATGTAGACAGGGCATGGTTTTGACAGGAGTTGAAGAAGTTTTGTAAATTAAAACTTAGAAAATGAAATAATATTTTTCTTTCCAATAAAATTAAACATAAATATGCTCACAAATTATACCTATGAACAATTTACCTCATTTGACCCCATTCAGCATCTCCTGAACTGTCTGAAGCCATACTATGTTATGATAATTTCTCACATACCCTTGTTATTCAGAATGAAAAGTTAAGACTGATTTCTTTCCTATAATATTTATTTTTTCTAATTTGACTAGAGCTTTAGAATTTATTAATTCTCAGATGTTTATAATGGATTGCTTCCTCATCTGATTGCATTGCTTAAGTCCAGGGCTTAGGCTTATAATCAGTTTAAGAATGGTGACGAGGACATGATGAAAACAGTAGGATTTAAATAGACGTGTCTATAAATAGAAAGGTGTAGCTGCATCAGTCAGTGACATATATTTTACTTTTACATGCTTTTTGAGACCATCTTACCTGCTTCCATACATAAATATAAGAACTACCTCTAAAATGACATATCCAGAGTATTCAAAGCCCCATAAAATGCAAAATTACAATGAGGAATCTGCTTAAAGTTATTCAGGAATCTCTTAACTACTTAGGCTGCTTTAAAAGGCCCTAGATTTTATTCCATTCATTGCTCTGCCCCATCTAGTTCTGGGTGAATTTGATTTTGCAAGACGTAGATGTGATGCAATTGCATAAAAATTGTAGAAATCCACATAAGAGATTTAATAATTTGTTCATGCATCCTGAGAAGTTTGTCTCCTTCCTTAAGCAGCATCCTCAACTACCTTCAGACTAAGAAGACAGTGACAAAAACTTTTCCAGAGACGTTATAGGCTCTCCATTTTTAAATCCGTGCTTTGTTTTATTTTAACAAATGCAATATCTTCACTGCTTCCTTCAAAGAAATTGTAGCCAAGATGCAATAAAAGGGGCAAAGAATAGGTTGGTTTTGTCAGTCACATGTTAAAAAAGAATGATGTCTCAGGTCCTCTTTAAAATATTTGATTATACAAGCAAAGGCAGAAGTGATTATAGATGTATATCGAGTCTTCAAGATTTGTTTTTTTCAAATTCCTTTAGGATTACAGTTGCATTTTAACCTTGTTATCATCCTTGTGTCATAATCATTGTACCTCTTCTTGCTCACAGAACAAGGGTTGGACATCTGTAAAAAATCCAGTTCTACAGTTTTGGCATATGGCTTACAGTGCAGAGCTAGCAGTAACTGCCTGCTATTCTTCAGAACCTGGTACAATTCTTGTTAATGCATTACAGCCTTATAATATTTGTCTCACTGGCTGTGTTCATTTAAGCCTCTGCTGCTACAGGGCTCAGGAATACACCAGTAGTGACTTTCAGACAGGGAGGGGAGGATCAGCACCACCTGTGTTCCTCTTATGACCAAAACATCAGACAACACAGTTTCATAAAAAGGCAGAAGACATATTTGTCCTTTCAGATATAAAGGCCAACTAAAAGCAGACTTTCATATTACGAAAGCATCAATATGAATAAATAATTAAAACAAAAACCAGCATGTGCCCCTGCCCCTGGGTTAACGTAATGGATTGAGCAGGGCTGCAGTCAGCTCCTTTGCTGCTCTCCCTCCCATGGGCTGCAGGTGGGGGAGAGCAGCTCCACACAGCAGCAGGTATTCCTTCCTGGGGGAGCTGAAGAGCAACCGTTTGTGATCACAACATCACAGCAGAAAAAGTGTAAATAGCATCTTATGTAAAGGAGAGGGTGGCAGAAGCTCCATGGCATATTTTCTCGTTAGTTGGCATCTATGTTCTTTTTGAGGTTTGATGACATTTGCAGTCCTGAATTGCAGGAGTTTCTGCCTGAAAATTTAGATCATGCTTGCTTTTGGCTAAGAAAATAAATTAACCTACCTGACTGGGAAACTCTGTCTTTGCCAGAAAAAAAAAGAAGAGATGTGGGAGAGCTAAAACATACAGTCCCAGCACAGGAACGTACAAGATGGATTGCACAGTAACATTGCACTTGAAAATAAAAACAACAAAAAAAAACTTTTTGAGCTCACATGTGTAAATGTATTATGGATTTTTACTAACCCAACATGCACGTGATCCTTAGGGACCACCTAGTTCATTTCTACAGTATTAACAATGAACAAAGGTGAATTTGATGAACTAGAATAAAACACTGAAGCTGTATGAGCTGAGCAAAACTGTGTGAGTGACGGCAGCAGCAGGAGCCTGCAGGCTGCCAGGGAAGCCAAGCAGGCAGGAGCTTGAAAGGCAACTGTCCTTATCCCCATGTTGTTTAGAACTGCTGACTAATGGTGAATGAGGCTGATGTTCCTCACCTAATGTTTTTCAGGGAAAAGAAGTCACTTTCAAACCATGTTCTATGTTCAGCTCACTGCTTGTGATTTCTTCAGGCCTGGGGATCTCCATTAGGAATTATTTTTTATACAGTTTGGTTTATTAAATAGATACACTGAGGGAAATTGGGTTTTTTTATTCACAAACTAGACTTGAGGCACTGTAGACTGATGTCTTGTTTTAAATTCAGTGTATAGAAATGAGGTTTCTTTATTTTATAAGCAAGAAAGTCACATAATTTTCAGATGACATGTTCATAGCTTACTTCCATTTCTGATGTGTCTTTTTTCAAGATACAATATTTCAGCATCCCTTTGAAAACCATTAGGAGCCTTTTCCATACACCAAAAGTTACCTTAAACACCCTAAATTTAATGAGATTTTTACATAAGCATCTGTGTCACTGAAGGACTAACAGCCAGCATCTGCTGAGTTACAGCTGAATAAGAATGAGGCACCGCTGTCAGTAGTCCTAGTAAACTCTAAAGCAGAATTTAGTAATGTGTGGCTGATGTATCCGTTCTGTTTTCCTGTAATCTGTTCCCCTATACTTGATTAACCTTTTTTTGTTGGAAGTCTCTGCCCAAGTGAAACATTTTGTTCTTATTTGGAATCAGAGTAACGCAGATATGCAGAGTATCAGACAACGAGCAAGGAGTTCTGCCAAACGGTGATGACTTGCCGCTACAGTTGATGAAACGTATTTGTTTGAAACTAGAATTTGACAGGAAAATGTGTTTTTTCCAAGGAAAATATGTTTTTCAGTGGCTAGAAAAGTAATCCATACCACCAAGATTTGTAGTGGAAAATGTTGCTGTAGTATTTTATCATAGATAATGCTTAAATGCCCACATTTCTTCTTTTCTCATATTGATTGAAACTCTCAAACAGACTACATTTCTCATGAGACATTGTAGGTGGTGCACAGATCATGTACTTTGATGGCTCACTGAGGATAAAGCCTATTGTATAACCTATGGAAAACAACATGAAAGGGCAATGTGGTGCCGTTTCCTAATGGATCGTTCTGGTTCTCTCTGGATAGACTTTCTAATAGATGCCAGTTTCATTCACTTCAGAAAAGTTAACAAAATAAAATAAAATTAAGACACTGATGTCTCTCAACATCTCTATTATTAGTTGCTAGGAGATGTAACCATCCTTTTATTAAAAAGCATGATTGGATTGGGTTATAAGAGGTATTTTGTAGAGCACTGGGATATCAGAGGGAGAAAGTAGTTACACTGAGCACATACAACTGCACTGTATTTTTTACAGTCTCATATGTTCTTTGCTATGACCCCACAGATTGTTTTCTTTCCAAGGCTACCTGCATTGTTTCATCACGTGTATGTGTGGTGAATAACCCCTAAGTACTTTAAAGTGCTTCTGTGATCCTATTTCCACTTTTCTCTCCCATTTCCTTGTGTGCAAGCCACCAGGATGTGCTAAAAGGCAAATCTTGTCCCCACTTAAGCTTGTGCAAAGGGCTCCAGATATAGCAGTAGAGTGCAGTGGTGCTTCAGCAAGGGATATATAAAGATTTCTTTGCCCTTGCTCCCTTTAGAGCAGTGCTGGTGATTCAATGCATCACACAGTTTGCAGGAATTTAGTGTCACTGCTCAGGAGCACCTCTGTTTTTCGGAGGGAGGACATCACCCAGTCAGTGCATCTATAGGTGCTGCTACCTAGTGTATCCACATAACGAGTCTTTGCGACTGAACTGATATAGAAGGTATCTGCAGATGTGTCTCAGCATGTATCCCCACCAAAAACCTTGATAAATGTTTCCATTTCCAAAATGTTGTGCTTTCATAGCACTGGTTTTCAAGACTCTTCTTTTAGGACAGCTTGCTCTCCTTCACAATAAACTGACAGCAAGGGACCTCAAAATAGAATAATAGAATCATTTAGCTTGGAAAAGACCATTAAGATCATTGAGTCAAACTATTAACCTAACATTGCCAAGTCCACCTCTAAACCATGTCCCTAAGCACCACATCAATACCTGGAGGCCAGGTGCCTCCACAATGTGGGTAGTGCATGCTCACTGCCTGCTATGCCTGAATTACTGACCAGACTTGAGCCTCTGTCTCATAGCCCAGGTGAGTCGGCACCCAGCAGCAGAGGGATCTTTCCAAATCCTCCACATCTGAGGGCTTTCAGCTGTTGAAAAGCAGTCCTGGGCCAGAGAGAGTAAGTAGCTGTGGACACTTCCTAGGATGCAACAGGGAAACATCCTTATCTCTGTGTTGCAAAGATTTTATAACTCTAGAGATATTTCACTTTTTTTTAAGTAACTACAATAACTGCTAGATCTGGAACTTTATTTCATGTCTCCTACAACTTGAGGACTGTCTTCACCTTCAAAATCTTTGGTTGTACAGCAAAATGTTTCTGGTTCTTACCTGTTTTAGAGAAATATATGAAAAACACTCTCTTACCTCAATTCAGAACTGTTGGAGGGGGGTGTTTGTTTTGTTGTGGGTTTTCATTGTTGGTTTTGTTTTGATTTGTTTTTCATTCTTATGTTTCATGGGACAAACAGTCATTTTCTGCCTTGATCTTGTCTAATCTTACTGAGCTGATTTCCAATAGGATTAATAGAAACATGGCCTGAGAATTTGGCCATCTGTCAGAAAAAAATCACTATTTTGATATTTTAAAAAAAGTATTGCTGAACAGAACCATTATTTTTTTATATCCATTTATGCCTGGGCAAGTATCCTTTTTTAGTACATAAATCATACGTAATGTTCCTCATTGTATGCAAGCAGTAAGAAAATATCCTCAGGCAAGCTGTTTTCCAAAATAATCAGCTCAAGTATTCCCCACCTGGAAAAATATTGTTATGGAACTATGGCTTGAAACCAAGTGAGTGGTCGAATATGACTGATGTGAGCCAGTGTACCAGAAAATGTTTTTGTTTCAGACATTATACCTGGTCTTGAATCCAATCCCAGCTTTATTGGTTTAGTTATTCAATGGCAGACATCAAACACCTGCTCTGTCCACTCTCCTTCACTGCCAACACCATTAATTTTCCAAATGAGTCAGCACATCTCTATTTATTCTTTAATTGATTGGTAATACTGAGTTCTAATTAAGATTCTAAAATGAAAGTTGCAGATTTGATTGTCTGCTCAGAGTTTAGAGCACTTGAGTGATCAGAGCTATCAGTCTTATAAATGGTATAAGCAAATGCAAAACAACAAAGAAAAAAAATCAAATTCACAGTGCTTCAGAATGAGATAACTCATGTGCTTACTTCCTATTAAAGCTGTAATACAGGCCAGACTAAAATGTATCTGGAAGAAGAAAACAAAATTAATTGAAGTCAATGTAAAACCAAAATCTTTTCAACTTTATTTCTGAGGTGGCAAGTCATCCTTAAAAGAGCAGCAGAATAAATGCTGCCACAGCACAACCAAGGACTAGCATTCTGAAATTGAGTTAGAATTTATTTCCAGGCTCCAACACAGGAATATGTGGATAGAATTTGGTGGAAATGTTATAGAAACATGTATTCAGCAAGAGGCAAGCAGCATGGAGGGTTAGCCTTTATTAGCCCTTATGCTGATATAAACAGTTATTTCAAAGCCTCTCTCTTTCTTGAGGATGGCAGTAAATGAATAAACAGTTTTGTCTTCTTTTGAGCCAACAGTATAATCGTGAAAGCAATTCAAATATTAATAAAATAAGGTAACAATAAAGATTTACTTCCCTTCTGTAAGACAGTATGTAATATCACCCACTCTGGCACACCTGTTTTGTCTGGCGAGAGGGATGAATGTGCAGTCAGAGCTTGTGACACCTCCTGAAAGAGGAAAGGCCCAGTTCCCCAGTCTTCTGAAATGACGGACTTCATCTGTAAAAACTGATTTTTGTCATACTTCAGTCTGGGTTTGAACCTCCTCAGACAGGACAAAGGAGTTTTTAATCTTTAACAAAGTTCTTTCATTCTTCTTGACCCCAATTCATTCTACTTTTGATTTTTTGGGGAATTTTTGTGTGCACTTTGGCTCTCAGTCCATCCTGCCCTCCTTGTCCTCCATACAATTTTTCCTTTCTCCTTATGTATCCCATTTCTGCTGTGTGAGGTCTTTTGCACACTATTTTTCATGTTGTATCAACTGCTTTCCACAGCCTGAATCAAGTCATGCTCGTGACTGGTGATCAGCACCTGTTGATGGTGAAAGAAAATTCCTTTTGACTTCATATGGTTTGGGAAGTACACTCATAAACACTGAACAAAGAAGCATCCTATGGGATTTAAAACAGAGCTGCAACACTGTGTTCAAGGATAGCATGCATGAAGGACATTATAGAGCATTTTCTTATAACAAATATGTTACACACACTTATATATCTAGAGATCCATCTGCTAAGTTTAAATTCACAAGACAATCTAATGGTTTCACTTTACAAAAATCTATACTCTATTTGGTAATTGTACTAAATTTTGCCAGATGTGCCAGAATAATTTTCTGATGCAGAATGCATGAGAGGCAGTGCTGTACAGACTATTGAAGTGCACACTTTGTGCTGAACACACATGTAAAACACCCTGAAAAAACAACATGAACTGATAACATGAAGCCATGCCTTGCATGGTGGAGCAGGTACTCTGCAGCCCATGGAGAGCCCACGATGGAACAGAAGAATAGCATGAGGAGGAAAGAGCAGCAGAGAGGAACCACCATGTCCTGATGGACCACCACCCTGTGCCACTCCTTGCCTCACTGAAGGGGCTGAATGTGATCTGTGGTGACAGGAAGGGGAAAGAAGAGATGTCTGGAGTGAAAGAATGGATTTTAGCCTGGGAAAGGGGGAAGAGAGGTGTTGTTTTTAATGTTTACCTTTTTGTTTCCCACTGTCCAAACCAGTAATCAAATATTTTAATTGGGAAAAAAAAAAAAAGCTAACTTTCCCCAAATTGATCTGTTTTGCACATGATGATAATTGGTAAAAGACCTCCTTGTCTTTATCTTGCTCCTGCTTTTTTCCTGTTTACTCTCCCTCCGTAGTGCCCCCCACCAAGTGAGGAGGAGTGAGTGAGCAGCTGAGTGGGAACCTGGGTTCTAGCCATGGCAAAGCCACCACAGTAATGTATTCAGGTCATGCAAAATTAATGCATGTTATTGAGTGGCTGAGTGATGAAAATGGAAGATGAAATTTAATGTTAGTAGCGTTAATTAATGATCACAGCAAAAAGACAAATCATGCCCTAATAATGGTGTTGGAATTGTTCACTGTTGGAGGAGTTGTTCAGTATTAGATCCAAAGGAATAACTGACAAACACAAAATTTTTATAGCATGTTCTGTTGATTTATGACTGATTCTATTGCAAAGAAAGTTTTGTCACATCAACAGCTTGACTGTCCCAAATTATGACAACACTTTGGAATACAAATACATTTGATAGGATGGAAGTTCCAAAATTAAATTCAATTCAGGATCCTTACAAGCAGATTTTTTAAAGAAGGAAGCATTAGCTCTATTTCCAATATGGGGATGTCTTTGAGTGTCTTACAAGGAATGTTTTCTATCTGGGCCAGTCTACATGGTGAAATTTTCTCTTCTGAAATGCATAGACAGTAATATGAGTCTTATGAGTCACAATTCATAGTTTGGTCAGAGCAAAAACAAACTGCATAATGTAGAGAGTGTGGCTAATAAGGGAGAAAGGGCCCCAAACTACAGCTAAGTCAGCAATGAACTAAAGAAAATTGCCTACAAATATTTCCTTAAACCAATTTGAATTCAAATATTTTATTTTGTTTCAGTTAAAAGATTTGTTTTGCTTCAGATTGGACCAGGCCCAGTGTATATTTTCTTATTAAATACTGAATTAAAATAAATAATAAATTTATTGAATATTTAATTAATTTTTAAATATTAGGAAGTGCCAAAATGAAGATTTTCCAGAGAGGCAAAGAACTGATTTTTCCATTAATCATTTACTGTCGATAAAATATCAGTAGAAAACATCTGACCAGCTCTCATAATTTGGTGTGCTAATGAAAGCAGTTCAGTATACTGAGAATTTACAGGCTAAACTGTCTATTTCTTATTCAAGGTTAACCATTACTATCTCCAGCTTCATGTCACTATCCCTATACTGAATATTGTGCCTCCTTCCCCCTACACATGCCAGTTTATCTGAGTGACTACTGTCTTATTGAGTTGTACAGAATGATTTAGGTCAAAGATAGATGGAGGAAGAAATGTCCGCTAGAAAGCAGAAAATAGAAAGGTCATGATGTATGGGGGTAGTTAATCAGATTAGATGGGTTAGTTCATCTGTTTGTGCCCCAAACCTTGTCAGGTGCTGCATTCCTTTTCAAAGACCAAACATAAATTACTTAATCACACAGGTATATTTGGATGTGTACTTATGGTCCAAATTCTAGACTGCTCATTACAGACATCCAAAAATAACCCCCAGAGTTAAACATTAATTTAGTGTAGGGACTGCTATTCCTGAACAAATTATAATTTGTTCTTTGCTGTATTTATTGTTGCGTTTGACTTGAGAATGGAACTCTTTCTGTAAAAGAGAAGAAAAAAAAATTCCCAAATTAATGTAATATCAGAGTGACTGGCATTTAGGAAATACTTAAAGACAGCAGAAATAAATAACAGCTGTGAATGTATCAGACAGCAGACTTCAAACCTGCTAACATTTTCAAAAATTAAAACCACTATCTGTATCCAAAGCACTTCACAAAATGCAAAGGAACAAGGTCACCCTAAACAAATAATGTCGCTAACTTAACAGCATCTCTCTTATGTTTGACACCCATGATTTTGAGCCCAGTATTTGGGGTCACCAGTAGCCGCAGGGTAAATGGGAGAACCAGGCAAGTCCTGTGCCAGGGGCTCAACATAGTGCTCCTACAAAGGAAAATTAGTTACCCTGCATGGTCTGGGTGCCAAGGGAAAGGATGAGACAGGACATGGTCACAGACTTAGACCTTTTAAGAGACTCAAGGGAAGCTACCACATTTCGCACAAGAAGGTATGTGTGGTCTGGGCCCCAGCAAGGACATAAAGATGGAGTCTAAGAAGGGTAGCAGAGATTAAAAGTCCCATTGGGAAATATATACTGGTAAATAATATATGTCCCTTGTCAACACACATTTGACCATAGCCATACGTTTTTTTGTGGTGAACAGAGAGGTAGGGCATTATTCATCAGTTAGGGCATTATTCATCTATTACACATGAGTACTCCTCAATGTTATACACACTACTAAATTGGTTTCCAATTGAGTCCTTGGAAGTCCTATCTGGCACAAGAACTGAGTAATACAAAAATGAGAAGCTGCTTTAATTTTTCCTCTAATTTTAATATTTGCTTTAAAGTCCATCTTCTTTGGTGCAAAGGAATGAAGGCTGTCAGGTGTCTCTCAAATGTGCTTATTAAAGACAAATGAAACCGAAATTTTAAATATATATATATATATATATATCTACCTTCCAGCAATAATGAAGCCATCAAGAAGTGCACTGCACACAGAAACAAGGTCCATTATGCAAATGCACTGCAGAGGATCTTAATAGATGGGAGCCCCTATGTCTCAGTCTATGTAATTAAAATGTGCTGTATATAATTAAAATTAATGTAATTAAAACAGTCTTAGCACTGAGTTCAACTGTGTCATTCAGATGTTGCCTCTAGACACAACAGAATCAGCACAGCAATAATTTGAAGAAGATAGCCCCTATATTCCTTCAGATTAATAAATAGCTGATACCAAAAAAAAAGGTAAAAGGGTAAAAAAAGAAACAAATTATTCTTTTATTCAGAAAAACAAAAACAGTGCTTTTTCTCTTGAGAGGAACTTGTGACCTCTCAGAGATCACCGTTTTAATGCATATGTAGAAATAACCAGCAGGTTAAACATCTGATAGGGAAAAAAACAACAGTTTAATCCTCTATTGTAATTCTGTGTCATTAATAAAGATGATAAAATACTATTCCAACAACAAATCCTGTGCACAGAAAAGCTAGCAAAGCCTGTACCTTTACCATCCACAGGTGGACGGACCTCAGTACCATCAGCTTTACATAGCTGCTGTTCTAAGCTTCCACTTCTGCCCCCAGACTGTCTCCCTTCTTGAGAGGGCAAAAGGTCCGCACAGCCCACAGCTGTACATGTCCTGCCAGCCTGCCAGCCACCTCCTCCCTCCTGCAACCTCACCCAGCACCTGCCAGCACCCTGCAGGAGAACAGATATTCAAGGTGAACATTTAGAGTGTGAGACATGAACCCCCAAGCCCTCCAGCCTTCTTTCCAAGTGGGTTAAGTTTGTCCACCAGACTAAAGGATGCAGTGGCAAAGTGATATCACAGTTCTATAACCACCTTTTCTTTGGAAAAAAGGCTAAGAACACAGTCAAGGTGGCAAACAGGAAGTCTGAATTTGTGGGAGTTTTCCAGGGCAAAACCAACCTCACACTCTATGGCTTTACAGCACAAACAATGGAGAAATACAACGCATTTATATTATGACAACTGCAAAGTTTCACATTTTAAATGAAATTGTAAATGGATGATCCTGGTCTTAATAAAAATCCCAGTATCTTCATAAAATATTCCTGTTACTGCATATCAGCATTGCAAATATCATCTTTGACATTGTCTAAAAAGTTTTTGAGATTGGAAAGTGATGCTATAAGAATACCCAAGTTTTTGCAGAAATAGTGCTGATCCTGCATGTCCAAATACAAGTCCTGACCCTGAAATCATCTTTCAAACAAGATGAAAGTTAAGTACTAGACTCTCAGCAATCATGAAAGACTGTATCCTATTAACCTCTCCAACACCATCAATTTACACAGATCCTATAATTAGATTACAGTGATAACCCTTAACATTTCTACAGTCCTTTAAATATTCAAAGCCTTTTGCAGTTTTTTCTTGGCAAGTGTATGGCAATAATATTGCTTTCTGTCCATCTTTGAAGCTGCTGTGTAATACCTTCTTTCTACAAGATAACTAGAAATGGATTAATAGGATAAGGCTGAACCGTATCAACACTAAAACAATATTTCAGCTCAGCAGCGCTGCCCTCTTGTCATGATAAGATTAATCCATTCCTGAGTGTGAAATGAAACAATTTCACAGGAGAGGTCACCGTTTCACAGCTATTTTGCCTTATGTTTTATATCTGGAAATTTTCTTAAATTTCTAAAATAGCCTAGTAATAGTAAAAGCTCCAAGTTTCGCAGAGCAATAGATATCCAGCATATGGAATATCTTGTCTTCTTTTTGCTCTAACTGTATACGCATTTCCATGTATTGTTTTGTTTTGGTTTTTTTTCTTGAAGAGAAAAAAAAAAAAAGGTAGCGGCAGGGAGAAAAGAAAATGTAGGGTAGCAACAGGCCACAGGACATTTATAAAGCTTAGTCATTTTTGAATAGCTAAACCTGAAGAATTTCATAATAGAAACCTAAAGAATTACTGATCTCATATCCATTAGCAGTTATTTTGCAGAGCTTAAGCAGGGGACGTAAGGTACCAGATGGCACAGACTTACCTGCACAGAGGTGTGGGGTGAGAGCTGAGCAACCACCAACCAGTGTAACCCCAGCCCAGCCCAGGAATGGACAGCCAAACCACGTGAAAGGGTCTAGAAAAGGACAATAAGAGGAAGAAGAGTGCAGACCAGTTTTTCAAAGATCAAACATGTCAAATAAATTTTCCTAGTATCCGTTAACCTTTTACCTGGTAGTCAATCTCTTCTTTTCCAACACTAGAAAGATTTTGACACTTTGTCACATGACATGCTTACAAACAGGCTAGGAAAGGCTGTTTCCAGAAGAAGCTATTACAGAAAAGCTATTATAGATTGCAAAACTGGTTGGAAAACTCCTGGCAGAGACTGAATATGACTCATTCATAATCAAAACAGAAAGAAATATTTAGTATGTAGTTCCACAGGGTTTTTATATTGGTATTAGTTAGTGCATTCATTAAAGATCTGAATGGTAGAAGTGAGATTATTCTCACTAAATCAGCAGGTGATGTCACCCTTGAAAATATCACTACTATGTTGGAAAGCAGCATTACAATTCAATACCATCTTGACAAATAGAGAAACAGACTGAAAAAAAGTAATGTAGTTCAGGAGGAGAGAGTGCACATATAGAGCCAAGAATAATCAATTGCATGACACAGGATCAGGAATGATTGCCTAGACAGCAGTTCTGCAGAAAAGATATGCAGTTTATAATGGATTGCTAGAGGAACATGAGCCAACATTGTCATTCATTGCAAAAAAGGCAAACATCTGTAGTAGAACAAGCACACAAAGGTACAGCGTGGCAAACTCATGGATTTGTTTGTTGTGGAGCACATTTTTGTGCATTTGTGAACTGTGTTATTAACCCCTATGGATCTGTGTGAAAAAAATACCCCTTTTTAATCACAGGCAAAATAAAAATAACACACAAATGTAAAAGAGATGTTGATTATCTTTTGGCTCATGCAGCATCAATGGATTCATTCACACAATCGTAAAAAAATAATACTGCAGATTGAATAAGTTGAAAATTGTAAAATGTTCTCCTCTTGACTTCTATACCTGATTAAATTTGCATAGTTGGATATTTTTAAAATTAGTTTTCCTGACATGGTTCATACAGAATTCATTAAGAGGGTAGGAAATAAAATAAAAACAATAATTGTGATTGTCCCCTCTGAGTCACTTTAGCAGTAACTTCTCAAAGTATATATTGCACTTTAATAAAAAATGTGTAAAATACAATTAGTTTAAAAGAGTGAAATATACAAGCCATCCATTACACTAATTAGAATTTCTGTTATTAGTGCCCAATAGTAAAAAACTTCATTTTCTATCAACATTGATTGAAAAGCTTACAAGAGCTTTTCATTTTTTTTTTTTTATCATTTGTCTTCAAAACAAAAAGAGAAATAAATATTTACCTTCTGCTATGTGAATGACAAATAGTGCCTTTACTATAAAGTGTGTCAAAGACAGAGTACTTGACAGTAGTTACTTGGCTAACCATTTCACATGCTAAATCTAAACTCTGCTAAAGCACAGGTGTTTTATGGGCATTTAGTTTTTCAGTTCAGCAAAACATTGTCACTAATAGAAGCTGAAAAATGTTGATAGTAAGCAAAATGTATCTTTTCTACAACCTGATTGTTCATCATTATCATCTGCAGACATGAATTGTGTGAACTGCACAGAACAGAAGGCCAGGGAGTGAACCCTTAGGAACACCATCCAATTATCATTATGCTTAATGTGTATTTATTTAGTTGTTATGGTAGAGACAATCCTTAGAAGCAATAAATCACATCCTATGTTGTTATCTATGAAAATCTGTAAATAGAAGGAACTAAAGAGGGAAAACAGTTCTCAGAATATGAACCAATCTGTTGGCAGGATGCAGTCACTAAAGCAAACTCAGAAATTCTGCTTGTCCATGAGGTGCACCCATTAAAGTACACTAATAATGGCTCAAAAATATGTAATTGCTTGCAATATGGATTTTCTTTAGATCAAATTATAGCTGTGCTTGTGGAGGGTGGAAAGGAAAATAAAAGAAATAAAATAAATAAAGCACAAGAAATAAGCATCTCTTTGCTCAGAGATTTACATTCCCTAAATTACCATGTAAGACCACAACAGAGACTTACAAGGGCAGATTTATGACAGAATGCATACAGCTATGAGCTGGTACCAAGGAAGGTGAAATTCACAGCAGCTTCCTCCAGCAAAAGGAAAGGGAGACATCTTACTCGGGAATTAAGTCCTCCTTCCAGCAAGAAAGAATAAGCTGCCCGTTTCTGACAGTAGACATAGACCAGTAAGGCCTCACTAGCTGAGTGCATTCTCAGCCTCTAGGAAGGTAATGCCTGGAAGAGGAAGCAACAGCGGAACATCCTTCTCTTTACATTGGGAATGGTGAAACAGGTTCAGCTCCTATAGCTGTGTGCCTGCATGATTTGCATCCTCCAGAGAACCATGACTTCTTCATACATTATGTATGCAAAGCATGAGTCACTCACCTCCATCTCTATCCAATATACTAGATACACTTCTTAGCAGAAAATAGAGGAATGCAATTTAGCTATGGGCATCAGGCAGAAAGCTATCTTGTATTCTCCTATTCTCCCTCTATCTGTTGCAGTTTTGAAAGGTCTTTGTTTCCATTTCCTTAGGAAGACACACAAAAAAAAAAAAAAAAAAAAAAAAAAAAAAAAGATTGCGCAAAAGCCAGCAGCAATTTTCTCAAAAGATACTGGAACCTGAAAGGCTTGGTGATCACCATCAAGGTAGCATAGAAAGTCAAAGCAATATGAGACTGATCCAATCCAGTCCAATCACTAGTTATCAAACACACATGCTCTTTCATAAACTAAATATGATTCACCATAAAACAAATTTGACTTTCAGCTCTACAAGGAGTATTGGAAGGTTGGTCTGGAATGTCACTTTGTATGATTTCATGATTCCACATCTGTAGCTGAATATACAACTGCATATTTAAAAGACCTAAGGAAATATCTAAAGGGCTTCCCTTTGAAACTTTGCCATAATTGCAGCTGCCATTCCAAGAACATTATTTCATAGAGATGGTAAATGCATATGTTAGTTAGTAAAGGCTACATTTCTATACTGCTTTCCAATTCATTAACTTCCCTTCCCTAGCGTCTAGATAATTACCTTCTAGTTATATCCCTGGAGTGGTGCCTAAGGCATAAATGAGAGCAGAGTCACCTGAAAAAAACACTGAGGCTAATTCCCCTTGGTGTCCCAAGAACAGAGATCACATAGCTATTGAAACAAAATGGCCAGAGGAGAGAAAAGATAATATAAAGGCTGAAGTAATGTTATTTCTGTTGATTGAATGGTAGAGGAAGAATTTATAAATATTGCTTTATGCAATATGTCCTTCAAGAAAGAAAAACACAGAAATTATTTCCTCGCAATTAGTAAACTTCATATCTTGCCTAGTTCTTAGCAGCTGAATACTTTTCAAAAGCATTTTTAGCGATATAACTTCATATAATAGAATACAATCCCTCATTAAAGTATAATATGTAATAGCCATCCCACAAAGTACTTTTTCAGAGGGGTCAAAAACTCGTGTCAGCTTATAAATTTGTTGCTGGAATGATGTGCCAGGATACATCCTGGCTTGAGTCATCTGTACGCTGATAGAGTCAATTCATTCCTTAGCCACTTACTTGCCAAGACATATATGCTCAGATCTATTTATCCCAGTAAAAGGACTTTGCTGACAAAATAATAATTGTTACCTGTCCGAATGAAGCACTGACATAAAGATTATACTCCAATAGAAATGGAGTAGGCAGATCTTGTCTGACATTTCTGTTCTGCAGACATAATTGGTAGATTCGTTGCCAGTATTTCATTGCAGTGAAATTATACTAGAAATTTGATAGAGCTATTTCTACTAAGTCACTTGCCTTCATTGCCCAAACTCCCGACTAAGATATTCAGGAAAATAATGGTGATCTTTCAATAAACCATATATTTTACTAAGAATTTTAACATCAGGAGACCTGAAGATCATTTAAAATTTCTGAAGAGGTAAACTGTGCTACACTGGATTCTTTATCAGACACTATCATTAATAATCTAAAGGTAGATTCAACAGTTTCCATAAAACTCATTCAGTCACGTGGGTTACATTTCTTGCCACCAATCTGTCACTACTTAAACTGCCTTTTAACAGATAGTATCTAACCTCTCTGGAACAATCCCCTCAATGGTTGTGTTTATATATTGCCCTCCAGGTGACAGCAAAGGTCAATTCCCTATCATATCATTAAAAGTGTATTTAATTTAGCCTCTTTCCTCTACAGAGCTAACAAAGCCCTGATTAATCAGCTGTAGAGCAAGAGTAAACACACTGCTTCACTTAATTAAAAATTAAATTCCTCTTGAGGGATCATTGCAATGGTGAGCTGCTACATGCCTTTGTTAAATAGGTGTTTCTTCGAGGACACAACTAGAGGTAGACTATTGGGAACTTTGTATCAATATACAGAGAAATTTGTTCAGACATTCTGCTAGAACACTACACACATTTATCCTCTCAAAAAAAGGCAGGTATAGAAAAGCCAAGAGTACCTTGAAGAACTTGGAGAATTGCACTTTTATCTTTGGTACCTGGTACACTTTTTAAAATGCATCATGTAATTTCAGTATTTGGAAGAAGATGCAAAAAAGTATTGCTTTGCCTACTTTTGACTGACCAATAAACCCTTACAGCAGAAGATGGCTCAGCAGAGTTGGGCAAAGACAATGCTCCTGCGAAACTCAGGGAAGATGCAGGGTGTGGCTGACCAAAACAAAGCAGTTGACTGTATCTCAGTGCAAAGAGGACAGGCCTTTGTTTAAGCTAAACAACTACCAGCAGGTCGGTGGATCAACTGGTGATGTAAATATTTCTCCCCGAGTTACTGAGAGTATGAATGTCTCTCTGAGCTAGACCAGCATGAGGGTAGGGAAGTGACTAAGTGGCTCAGCCCAACATAGAGTATGAAAACTAGACAAGCAACAAAATTTGAAGAAAACAATGGGTATGAGGTAGCTTCAATCCACATATTCCTTCCTGGTGACTGGGGATGACCAGTGTTGTGTTGGTGAGCTTATTACAGAGACTAGTAATGGGAATCACATTGATATTGTGATTAAGCTGTATATTACAATTGTTAACTTTTGCTAAGTGTAACTTACATTTGTATTGTGTTTTCAGTATATTTGGTATCATTCTACTAAATCAGAATTCTCGTGCAACATCAAATATCTTCGAATAAGTAAATTTGATATTAAACATTACACCCTCCACGTATGGAATATTCAAAAGAACCTGGTCAGAGTATTAGACTGACAATGCTGCATATCAGCTTGTGGAATGGTTCCAGTCCTCTAAAGCTTAAAAAAAAATAAAAAATTAAAAAATCAAGTATATCAGATTTGTAGATGCTAATATTAATAACACTACCTAATAAAACATTGGAAAAAAAGTCTTCAAAGTCTTTTACTGTCAGTTTTCCACCTTCTAATACAATCAGAAGCAAGCAGTGTAACTTAAAACAGACTAGCTGTAGTTAGTGTGCTGAATTTTCATATACAATATGATAAGAACATGCTTCTGCCCTGGTTGCAAGTTCTATCTATTTTTTACACACACACAGTGTGAATTCAGTACTGATCTGCCCACATTCCCATAAAATTAGCACTCAGCTGAAAAACACTGTACTTCCACATACAAGTGTACTGCTGGTTGCAGGTTTATCTGCTCTTTCAACCCACTGGCATTGAATCTCCACACTGCGACCAGAGTGACAGGAAGTCATCCCTGATCTTTTCTTGACCTTCACATCCTATACTTGCAGGACAGAAGAAAATAACTCTTGACTCAGATTCTCTTCCATTTCAGTGGGTTGATAGCCATAGCAGTCATCCAAAACATGCTGATAACATGCAGTACAGTAGGTCTACACTAAATACTGTGTGTTTATTTCCTGTTACAAAAGAGGGTCAAGATTTCCTCTTGTGGCGGATGCCCTTGAGCCCTCCAGCCAAACCAGCAGCAGTTTGGACTAGGCTCCAGAGGAGGTAGGGGCCTGGGCTGCAGCCAGGCCAATAACTCCTTCCAGGAGACCCACGGGGAAGCAGAACGGCACACTGAACCCCGGTGGCTTGTGGGTGCAGGGACTCTTGTGCATACTTTTCCTACTGTATGCAATTTGGCTACGACTCAATCACGTCATTCTATAAATACAACAGCCTGGATGAGCCCACTTTGAGCTCTTCCTGTTAAATAAGCGAGATGTACGGCAAAGGTTTTACTACTCAGAGGTCAGTAGATGAGCCCAACTAAAGTTCAATATTAATAATTTACCTTAAATAGACGTACACCAAATGTAATGGGCTATTTAGAGATACAAGATTCTATGATTTTTAATATACTCTTGATTCATATTACTTGGTAGACTAGATGTACTAAAATAAAGTCCTGCTTGTATTGACCAAAAGCAACTGCAGACTACACTAAATGCTTGCAAGATAAAGTCTAGCTTGCATTTTGGGGAAAATGGAACTGACTGGGAAAACAACGATCCAAGGCTGACGCACAGATATCTCAGACATCTGCAAAGCAGGGCCAAATTTGCACTTCGCTGAGAAGAAGGGATTTATCCAGAAAAAAATGGCACATACGAGGGTATGGACCAAAACCAATGTCTACAACTGAACAAAACAAAGACCCTCGTGGAATCAGGGGAAAAGAGTCCAATGGGGAGAAAAGGACCTGTTGGTGAAATTTTACTATTGGACTGAATCTTGGTGTGAATGGTCTGTAAAGATATAAAAGTTTGTAGTTTTCTATGCCTGGGCAGACCTCTGCGCAGGTACCCAGCTTGAGCCAGCCCTTCTGTTATTCTACTGTTAATTTTTTTATTTTCTGAGAATTTTGTTTCCTGAAAGTCTGCTTTGCATATGGTTATGGGCCTCTCCTGAAAGTTTGCCACTGGAGCTTTAAACACAGGCTCCAGAGCAAAGAGCTATCAGGGAGGGAATGCCTGAAAAGCTCACTTTTGTGAGTGGCTACAGGACTCCCCTGAAAGTTTGCCTTTGGAACTCTAAATACAGGCTCCAGAGTGAATGGTTATCAGGGAAAGAAGCATCCTGTAAGTTTACACCATGACAGATACAGGCCTCACCTGAGATTTTGCCTCCAGAGCTCCAAGACACAGCCTCCAGAGCAAAGTTTATCAGGGACAAAAGGCACCTGAAGGTTTTCTGAGTGAACAGATACACGTGCCTGGAAAGAAGGTAAGCAGCATTTGGCTTGGTATATCTCCCCCATGCAGTAAATAATAGAGTAAACCTATCACCAAACTCTTTTAATTTGCGCTTCTCTTTAAGAAATCTAAACATTGTTCTGCAGCAAGCAGAACCTTAAATTACTCCCCTACGACACCTCTAACGGCAATTCCAGGGGTGTTACAGTTTAGTTTTTTACCTTTCAGAATTATGGACTAGAATAGTTCCATCTGAGGTCTTGTACTCTGAGTCTGAAAGCAGACATTCAAGTGGGAGTTGACACTTTTGTACGTTGCACTAAGGATTCATCTCTGCTTAGTAGTATATTCTCATGATCCAGAAATGCAAAAGTGATCTTCTCTGTAACATAATTGTTAACATGGGGACTCTTATTTATTTTCTCAACTACAATGCATGTAAAGCAAATAGACCATAGCAATACCATTACACACATTCCTGCACTCACTTTGGAGACAATCAATATCAATTATCAAATTCTCAACAGGAGAGAAAGGCTGTGAAATTGCCTATAAAATAAATTTACAAAGTCATCCCAACATCTTCTATGTTCTGTCCTAAAAATTATGTACATATAATTATTTCAAAGGTACTTTCATTTCATTACCATACCACAGCGTATTCATGATAGTAGTGATGATGGCTACACCATCCTGTGTTTCATGGAAATGAGGAAAATGTGTTGGACCCCTGTTTCAATTAAGGTCCTTGTTTTCTAAGTGATTCTGCCCCATGGAGCAGGGTCATTCTCTTGAATTTACTTCTCAAGCTCTGTAACAGACAGGTATCCTTTATTTAAATTAAGGTCATGTTTGCTCTGTTAACCAAATACTGAAACCCTTGACATACCTTAAAAGCCCAGGAGGAGATTTCCTTCCCTGCAGGAACTCTTTATTGGTAACCTCAGAGCTTTTTTTAGGCAGATAGACCCTGTGTATTTGAACACCCACACAAAGCTTGTTTTCTTCTCTGTCTCTTGTGGAACACCGACTAAACACGATGTGAGTTTTCTTACAAACCTCTATACACCCCAGGCTCTCTTGTTTCTCCTTTCCTGCTCCTTGAGGAAAAAGAGCCACAGCAAAATGTGTCTTTCTGGTTTTTGTTACAAGTGATGATAAGCTAAGCTTACAAGGGAAGCTGTGGATCTGTGTTGGATCACCTTTGGAAATATAGGAGAGAAGGAGAAGGGAATTTACATTTTTAATACATATACTTTAAATATCATTAGTGCCTAAAGACATTTGGCATAGTTTGCTGCTCCATTTGATGTTTGCTTTTACTCACATCCAGGTGAAAGGACAAAGCCCAGCATGTGTTAGTGGTCAGACTTCAGTCTAAAGTCTTCCAAAAAGCCCAGTAATTCAGATTCCTGGCAACTGAAGTGTAATCTAGTCTAATAGGAAGTACAATGTATTTCAGACAACAAAAATACCATTGTTGTAAACTGTTAAATGTGCTAATTATTTTCTGTCACTTCAGGTGAAGGATTTGGCTCTCCATCACTTCATTACACCAGTGGTCTCCACCCATTTTAGTGGAAACACACCACAATGAGAACATTTCAGGATTCCAGTGCACTGCAGCCTTTCCTATCTTCTGCTTTCCAAGGTGATTATGCATATCACAGCTGGGCATCATTTAATACTGTGCACTCTGTGTTTGTCCATAGAAAGTACAAAGACATTCATCATTTTACAAGGCACTACCGACTTGAAAGTGTCATGTTTGTACTTTTGAACATTCAATGTATTTATTCTGTTTGGTTCTTCAAACATCTCATCCTTAATCCTTTATCTCTAATTTAGACAACTAATTGCTTCAGAAAAATTACATTATTCCCTTTCATATTTCCCTATGTGCTAAATACTGATAAGTAGCCTTCATTTATCAATGTTATTCAGCTTTACATTAATTATATTTCAAGGCATATAAAAAATCATTGTGCAGTAGCACTCTTTATTGATGCACAAATGAACCACATACTGAATATGAACCAAATACAAAGAATTTAACTGAAATCAAGTGAAATATTGAATCCTGAGGAGAAATGAAAATAATACATTTAAATTAATTCAGGCAATTTTGAATACCATCATTTTTACTAGAGTTTATGCACTCAACAATCACTCTCTGTGAACTACAGCAACTGGGATTAAAGATTAGGATGTATGGAGCCTACCTGAATCTTTCTGAATAGCCACAATTATCTGATGATTTGTAATGCTGTGCTCCTACTTTTGAATGCTAACACCAGGCACTGGTTTTACTATGAAAATCACAAATTTACTAATGCATTTTAGAACATTATTTCAGCTGGTTTTTATGTGCTGAGTTGAACTGACTACACATGCAGCATAAATTTAAGTATAAATTGTGGTCTAATCTAACTGTAATTAGGATAGAAATTAAGAGAAATGAGTTAGTATAGCACAAAAAAATAAAAATAATAAAACTATTACCCCAGATATATCCAGAACCTTAAGCTTTGAGGCTTAACAAGCAATTTGAAAGCAAGTCAAACAGTCTGAGCTAGATGCTAATAGATAGCCACCTGTGTCCTTCCAGTGCTCTGAAAGGCCTCATTAGCCATATGAGGCTATGGATCTTGGCTCCTTTTCCACTCAAGTAAATTTAGCACTATGAAGAACCACAACAGGGTGGGTATTTCATGATAATGAACACTCTGCACCACATGGTGCTCTCTTCCTATCAGAAAAAAATGACTGTAAGGAAAGGCAATTTTTTTACCTAAAATATTAGTCAATCAGTAGTTAGAGCAATTCCCTGTGCTGATCCAAGAAAAAAAAATAAATCAGCTAGGACTGCTTTTTAGTCAGCCATGTTAGAATCTATTAAATAGCTATCTGTGTGGTTGTACCCTTTGTCTGAAAACAATAGGAACTGGATCAAAAGTTTGTTTTATTTTAACTCTATCAGACTCAGCAAGGTTGCTTCAAAACAAGAATAAAAACATTCCTGGGAAATTATTTCACAGACCTCTAGTGGACTGAAACTGAGCTTCTCAGATTTACTGTGTTGCTTAGCACAGCAACAATTTCCCATAGTTTATCTCTAGTGTCTTCTTGCAAAAACTAAATAGTGCTGATAAGTTCTGTTCTCCAGCAGCTCCAGTGGTGTTTTCTGCTTTCCATATACAAAGATTTCTGGTACAAATGGCAGCTAGTGGATGTCCCAGAAGTACAGAATCTTACTATAAGGCAAATTTTGAATGTTGTCTAGTATTCTTGTGTATTGTTTGCAGAGCAGAAAATCAGATTTCAGAAGAGCTCATGAAGGTAACTACTGGAGCTGCAGAGATCCTATTCAAACAGGGCTGTTTTCCACTGTTTCATCCTCCACTACCAGCTTCCAAGCTAGAAAACCACTAAAGGTCTCACAGCTCTGGATTGAGCTGAAGATTTCAGGTTTGGTGACAAGATTAGACTGCAAGCCACGTCATTCAGAATATCAAATGTCATCCTGACTTTTCAGGTGTTTTATCCCAGATCAGTAGCAGAATATGTTCATGGTATTACAGACAGGTCTGTCTTGTAGATTTGTCAATAATTAGGCTCCTCAAAACAAAATCTAGAGAGATAAAGATGTTGATGCTTGCCAGGTCTAGAAATCACACTTAAACTTTCTTCTGAAATAGTCCTGAGCTATATTAAAGTCTCTCCAGGCAAGGCAAGTTCTTATGCCATCCCCTCAACAATCATTTCTAAGAATCTTCCAAATAATGCTTCTCATTAAATGATTCCCACCTTGCACAATCTTGAAGACAGAAGTATCAACAATAAATGACCTAAGGAAAGAGTCAGAGTAATGGTTTAACAGCTTACAAAAGTCCATCACTGCCTTTGGCTTCTGCATTTTTGTTAGATTAAACAATTAACGACACCTTCCCAAACACAATGCTCTTGAATAGAGAAAAATGGAAAGGAAGAGTGTGTAGGAAGAAACTCTAGCAGATAATAATGGTTACTGTGTATTTTTTTATGAACATATTTTCCAAAGACAAGTATCTCTGTTGTCCAGAGATGAACATCCATGGCATTAGAAGTTCTATGAATACATGTATGTGTGTATCAGTCCTAATTGAAAGCAAGTCATCTCAGCAAACCGAAAGCAAATTTCAAAAAGCTGTTAACCCCTTCAACTTCATTATGGCTGAGAGGAATATGCATTACAGCTTGTATGGTTTCAACTTAAGGTCTCCGTTTGTCAGGTTGAGAACTTTTGACCTAAGAAAAAAGTTAACATGAAAGGCAGAAGGAAAGGAGTGCAGTCAAATACATTTTGTTTTACACATCTTCCCATTATCTTGTAAATGGGAAAACATATAATACCACTCACCGGTGGTTTTTCATACACCTTATTTAAAAAGTGAGTTTTAGTGAGGTAGAACCAAGTAATACTCATATTGTAACAAGTATGTAAAAAATACTGAAGAAAGAAGTGCACACGTACATGTCTTCTAAGCAATACTCTGCAAATACTTTTACTGTTTAGAAACAGTACTAACTACAGGAAATGTCATTCCTGGACAGTTATGTTGACAGACTAGGCTGAAGACTGCCACATTAGGATGAGCAGAAAAATGCACTACTGAGAAAGCATGGCCTTTTAATAAGGGGATACACTAAAGTGGTTAGGGATTAGGACGAGTAGGTAGATGCCACATGAGATTTTTAAAAGTATTGCACTTGACTGGCAGTTAGGCACCAAGCCTCCTTTTGCAGCCTTTCTAGGTACTAACATAGCACAAACACAATAGAAAGTCCTCGTATTCTATACACACAGTTTGTATTAAAGCAAATGACATAACTGGTTGGGCTAGGTCTGGCAGGATTAGCCTTTTCTTACATGATTTCACAGAGTTTTATGGAAAGTCACTGTGCCAGAGATTTCGGAGGCTTCTGCTAGCTGTCGAGTGTTGCCTCCTTGGTAGTGTTGTGGCTGAAAATGTGACACTTTACCTCAGTTCCAGGATGTTTTTCTTACTTTTTCAAGAACATAAGTTCTACTCTGACAGGTCATCTGGGACCCTAAATGAATGCATCTCTGGCCATGCCTGGCTATGCCGCAGCTTGGGAGTTCACAAAAGATGAAGTGCATGAAGGCCAGAAAGAAAACGCATGAAGCATTAGAAAGGGTGGTAATGAGATCAGCTTTCAGAAATATCTGACTACCATCAGAATGCCTGTAAAATTATATTCTCCAATAAAGCTTTCCAACAATAAACAACATGAGGAAGACCTAGCAAGGAAGAAAAATGAAGAGAATGGTCATCCTGAGCATTGACTTTCTACTGGGAAAAGAAGAAGAGCAGATGATTCAAGTGAAGTGCATTAATGCCTCCAGAGAATAGTTCTAAATTACTTAGGTAATGTTTACGCATTATAGAAATAAGTACTACAGGAAACTCTAATGCAGATGTATAAAACATTAAATAACTTAATTTATTTCTATTACCTGCTTTTACCCTACTACTTTATTCCAACCTTTCTACCACATTTAAAGCAAACACCAAAATAACAGCAGCCCATTTCAACAAAAAATAGTATGCAGGAAGCTGCTTAGCCATTTCTTCTGCTTTAGTCCTATCACATTAATTCCAATATATCCTGCTCTTCAGCAAGTGTCACCTTAGATACTTCTCTCAGACATCAGAATCATGGTATTACTTGTAATATAAGTTTGCATTAAATATGAAAAAAAAAGCTTCTTCATTCTTGGGACTTCTAACTCTTCAATTTTGAAAGCATTTGGATGTCTCTATATAGACTTTTAAATGTCTGTATGAATCTCTACATAGAGATGATATAAATGAAAAAGGAAAAAAAAAGTTAACAAAGAAAATAGATGAGAGAAAAAATTTAGTCAAATATTAATTACTAAGAAAAGCGAAGGGCTTGTTTTTGAGTTGTGAAGGAGCTGGTAATCTCCCTAATCAAAGAAAAGAGTGAGAAGTGAGATACTGAATCTTTCAAGGATCTGATAATGCTTAATGAGATTTAAAAGATAAATTGGAGAGCTAAAGAGTCTGTTATCAAGCAAGGATTTGTCATCTGACTCAATGAGAAAAAAAAAAGAAGAAAAGAGATAAGTTTTAAAGTATTTTAAACCCTGTGTGTCCATTTGTTTTCAATTACCTTGTTAATTTGTTTCTGCAACTGTAGAAAATAGAACCTAAGTGGTTGAAGCTGTAAATTAGAGGTCTGAAAATATGGATACAAAGAATATAATAAGTTAATAACAATATTTCTGTCTTGTGAATATTTATTAAATAAATACAAAACAAAACCCTTTAAAGTTTTTCAGATCTGCCATCATTTTGCCAGAAGCATGATGCGTCAGATAACAATACAATAACAATAACAATAACAATAACATTGACTGAGCGGAAAGTTTTTCTCCTTAATGTTGAGCATCATTATCTCTGGCCTTGGAGAGGGATACTCCAACCAGACTCTCAGAGGGAAGAGTCACTGCATCTTAGAGGACTCTCTTGACACATGGTGAAGAACATGAAGGCCAGCCCTGCCCTTTCTTCTGCATCTCTCCTTGGACAAACGTGCCGCTGACACAATCCCTCTGGGTCACACAGTTGGCCCGAGCAATGTGGCACCAGTCTGTCCCCTCTCTAGCACCAGAAACTAGCACTAACCTGGCCCCACAGAGACAGTACCCTGTTATTTTGTAGAAACTTATGAAAAACACCGCAGCCATTGCCTATATTTTAACTTTAATTTTCCAGGTATCGTTATTGGGGGGTTTGCTTGGTTTGGGTTTTGGTTTTTTGTGGTGTTTTTAATTTGTGGCTCTTTGGTTTGGTTTTGGTGGTTTGGGTTTTTTTTTTCATTTAATTACTGGATTTTTGTATTTGTTTCAGATAAGTAAAGGTAGCTCAGCTTCTTCTTATGAGACACTTGATTCAGTGACAGATGTGAATATTTGAGATTAGATCTGACTTTATTCCAGTGTCTCTCAAAGTTTTTTTGGACCAAAGCCGAGATAAAGTAGTTGCAAATTTTCCAACAAGGACTGTGTAAAACAGGAGTGGCCTTGAGAAACCTGAAGCTCAGCTCCTTTAATTTGCCAGCACAATAGGTACTCAGGCAAAATCCCGCAAGGACACTATTCCCTGTTATTCTCCAAAAGTATGTACACTCGTGATATCCAAGGACCAAACAGGTGCCATTTCATTCCACTTCCCCTCTAGCTTTTTCTTCAGTATGTTACAAACTCCAGTAAAGCAGTATCAGGTTGTTTTTAGCAAATACACTGTTTACTCTAAAAGGTACATAACTCTAAGGCAGGGGAGCTGGAACTTGCTGTGCACTTTAATTAGTTGTCTCTTCAGTCCAAAGATATTCTTGGCCCTGCAGCCACATTCACACAAAACAACAGGTACTGCATACTGCAGTTTTAAGTGCTACCTGCTTGCTCTTCCTACTTTTGAGGAAAAAGTCAGGCTTCAAAAAGTATCATTATTCACATGAAAAGAAAGAGAAGATGCAATTTCTGAAAGAAACAGATGGAAAAAGGGAACAAAACAAACAGACTTTTAAGTAACCCTTTAAGATCATAATACCTAAAGAAATACTTTCTGAGGACTTATTCAGAGATAGATAGATAGATAGATAGATAGATAGATATACAATAAACTGCTGTAATAATTTTTCCTAGAGCCAAAATGAACATCACAACTTGGAGTTCTTCCATTGTTAATTTATTTTTCATGAAGGACTACTGGATATATTGGTGACAGAGCACTGGAACAGGCTGCCCAGGGAGGTTGTGGAGTCTACTACTCTGGAGGCGCTCAAGACCTGCCTGGACGGCTTCCTGTGTAACCTCATCTAGGTGTTCCTGCTCCAGCAGGGGGATGGGACTAGATGATCTTTCGAGGTCCCTTCCAATCCCTAACATTCTGTGATTCTGTGATTCTGTGACTTAGAGTTGTTGCTGCTTTTAGTATTTTCCAGGATGGAGGACTACCAAGACCTATTATGCTCTTTACAGAGCAAACGCTAGTGGTGAGATTCTTGAATCCTTAACCTAAAAACATTTAGCTGTCTATCTGTCAAACTGACATAGAGATCTAGTCTTGATTCAGTGGGTAAGATACCTCAGTAATCTAGATGTATATATGTATATAGATGACATACAAATGTAATATCTCCATACATACACACACACACACACACACATGTATTTTTCTCTATGTATATAAGGAAAAACTTGTGTTTGGTCATGACTATTGGGATGAATTGCAAAAAGATGTCCTAGACATCAAATGGTACCTGCTCTCCACAACCTACACATATCAGCTTCCCTGACACAGCCTTCCAGAGACTGTGTTTATAGACAATGCATTTTCTTCACTATTAAGGAACCTGAAGTTTGCAAAATCTGCAAAATTCAGATCTATCTGTTTTATATCTTACCTAACAGCAAAGCAAAATGAAACAGCAAGGTGGAAAGACATATTTAGGAAGGCAAGTGGATCCCATACAACCCCTGCACCCAGACAAAAAAACACACATGCACACAAAACAAAACAAAACAAACAAAAAACAAAAAAAAACAAACAAAAAAAAAACCCAGCAACAGTAGAAACACTACAACCATGGTGTGGGCAGCAGTCCACCACAATTCTGCTGGCTGAAGGAAATAAAATAAGAAGCCAGCAATTCTGAAAAGGTGAAAGAAAGATGGATATATCCTAACTGAGCCAACCACAGCAGGCAAGCTAAAAAGCTCCTTGTACTCCAGATATAGAAGCTAGCCAGAAAACTGTCACTCCCCATTGACAGAGGAAAAGGGAAATGCCATGTAAAAAAAGAGTAGCATTGAATGATGGAAAAGACAAATTTCTTCCTTAATGTATTATCTGCGAAAAATAAAGGGAAATTTTTTCTCAAGACCTGACTTAAGCGAAGACCTCTCCTCCACATACAGGTAGACACACTGTCAGGAGCTGGGAAAAAATGTTCTGTAGACAAGTCTTCAAGTCTGAAATGGGTAATTTCAGAAAGTCCTGCACTCCATATCAGCATTAGTAATCAAAGTAGGAGAGGACTGAAATAAAGTTTTCTAATCCAGTCTAGTAAGTTCATAGATTCAGCTAATCAATATCAGATTCTATTCTATGACACACATTATTGGTACACTTTTTCTGCTTGTACATGGAGATAATTAATGATTAAAATGCCAGTACTTCTGAATAAGATGTACTATTGCTTTTGTAGGACCAGCTGCATTCATTTATGTGTAGAAAGGGTGTTATTTGTAGCAGTCATTAATTTTTGCCCTTAATACAAACTATAGAGTCATTCTAGAGACCAAATAACTCTGTGTGCTAAAAATTCCAGGGCTTACCTCAAGGATGTTGTTAGGGAAATTCTGACAGCTTTTCCTATTTTAATACCCATTACTTTGTCCTTAGAGTATCTAATCGATTGTAGAATCACTGCTGTGAGAAATAGGTTCCAGGGGAAGATGAGGTGAATTCCTGATGATAGCTCACTCTTTGTTAATAAGATTCTCCTTCTTTTATTTTTTTTTTTCCTCCCCTCATATCTAGGACACTCCAAAAAATAGGAAGGATCTAGAATCATTGGTCATATACAAAATCTGACCGTAACCCCGGAAGCATCTATTTTAGGTGTTCCTCCCTCAAATTTACTCCAAAGAAATCTATCAAATGGGCATTAGGCTCTGACTCATAGAAAAATATCCCACCTGCAATATATGACTTCAGAAAGTTTCATAGATGTAGTACAATACATACACAAAGTTTCTATAAGGGAAATTAAAAGTCATTATTCAATTTATGCTTGACTGGGACTTACACAGCAGATTTTTACTGTTGATGATTAGTGGTAACATGAGCTTAAAATTTGATGTAATGAAGAGGACTGATCTAATGTGGACATTGGTCTGCAATGATCACAAAATACATTTATTAATACTTGTATTTAAGAATACTTGCTCACATCTGGGTATGCTTTGAAGAGAAATTGTAATCTTACAGGAGTGCCAGCAGTCACTAGGAAGTCTTATAATTTAAGTTTTTGTGGAAAACAGCCACACATCATTCATATTATGTCACCTTTGATTTCACAGTCCATTTCAGGTGAAAAATATGTATCTGCACATCTTCAGGAGTACTTCTTGGGTCACAGGAGAAAGGAACAAATGCCTGCCTGTAGATCCAGGAGCTGCTCCTGGAAGAGCTCTGGGATCTCTAAAGACTTGGATAAAGAGCATGGATGGTTCCCAGATCCTGAAGGAAAAAGCTTTTTCCCCACTAGTTCCTCCCTTGCTGGCAGTGTCACTGTGCTTCTGATGTTTCTACAGCTGTTTGAGATCTCCCTTCAAAGATTTCATAGAGTCAATTAAAGGACATAGGAATTTCTGCCACTGCACATCTTCGATTCACTTCACTTAAATATGAAAAATGCTGAAATGGCTTGTGCAGTCCCAGCTAGTACCTCACAGATATTGTTAGCCTTATTCCTCTTGAGCAGAAATACATCTATATCCTCCCACAAAATAAAACAAGACAAATGTGGTTTAGGTCTGCACTGCTAATGACCACTGAAGAGCTGTGAACGCCCATCATCTCTAAGTTGAGCCTCATGATCTTCCACTGAGAACTAGACTTTTGTGTATGGAAACTTTTATGTATTTAACATCAATCTTCATGGCATGCTCCATTTCAAGTAGGTGTGCAATAAGAGTTTTCTAATGAATAAAACAGTGTCTTCATCTCCAGACTCTACAACTTTCTTTGTTCATAAATGCAGCAGCACCCCTTTCCACATCATAAAGGAGGCACCATCTGTTGTGACACAGGTGAGAGATAAGCTTTCCATGTGTTGTTTTCATCAATGGTGTGTCACTCAGAATAGCTATTTTTTTAATCAACACTGTCTTTGAGACTCTAAAGAGCAACAAGGGCCTCTGAGACTTTTTCTGTCACTCCACATATGAAAACAGCATTCCTGTCATCAGTAGTCTTCTGTACTGTGGAAAGCTTAACATGCTTTCTTTTCTCCAGTTGAACATGCCTTTCCACATTATTGGTGATGTCTTCTATCCAGCATGATATTTTTGTAAGATTGACTTCCTGAAATGTAAGGCAGCAAGGATGGCCTTGCGTTTCCACACAAGAGGCTTTTTATTTTCTGTGCTCCCTATCTAGCTGTCCAGTCCTATAAGTCTCCATCCCTGTGCTTTAAAACTAACCAGATGGGGAAGGATGTTGAGTTTCTGTACATTATATAGGTCCCCACAACTAAAGAGGCATTTTCACAATTTAAGACAGAAGGTATGTGCAATAGCCCTAGAGTAGAGCATGAGGGATGTCTCCTGTCACAGATCTGGGGGACTGCAGAGAGGGAAATGAGACAAACCCAGTGTAGTCTCATCCATCCTGTCTTTTGGGTATAGTCCTTGATGCAATGTGTCTGAAATCTTGCCCACACATTGTCTGGAGGGCCTAGTAAGCCATAAGAAAGTCATGAACCTTGTTAACAGCTAAACAGTGTCTGTGATCATAGTGTAATGGTCAAAATTATTACCTTGGCCCTGGCTTATTTAACGGCATAGACATTGCCTTACTTTCAAATGTGTACCACAAAACATCCCTGTTCATCTTAGAAAAGAGAAGGTGCAAGGGGAGCTTATCAATAGATGAAAATACCTAAACAGAGGGTGAAAAGAAGATGAAGCCAGGCTCTTTTCAGTGGTGCCCAGTGATAGGACATGAGGCAACAGGCACAAAACAAAACACAGGAGGTTCCCTCTGAACATCAGAAAACGCTTTTTTAACTGTAAGGGTGACTAAGCACTGGCAGATGTTGCCCATAGTGTTTCCATCCTTGGAGACATCCAAAAGTCATCTGGACACAGTCCTGGTTCCTGGGCACCCTGTTCTGCGTGACTCTGCTTGAGTGAGGAGGTTGGACCAGATGACCTCCAGAGGTCCCTTCCAAACCCAGGCTTTCCATGATTTGGTTCTGTTAAGGGTGGACAAAATAAAAGAAGTCATTTGTGAACCAGACATGAAGGCTTAATGGATCTCAAATGACCTGTGATTTGCATTCTGAGTCTTGACCTAAGAAAAAAATATATGTGTGTTAATCCAAATAAATCTCCAGATAAATTAGTATGCAACTGAAACTTAATGCTTGAAGTAAAAGAAGATTCAAACTCCTATGACATTTACAAAACCCTTGAGTATTAAACAAGACATATACTCCATGAACAGTCATCCAGATAAAATATATTTCATAGGACACTTTCCATCTGTTCCACACACAGTTGTTGTGTTATGCATAAAAGGAAAAAGTTAGAAAGCATTTCTCCTGTCTGTTTTCACATCAGTGAAGATAAGGGAAGAATGATAAGAAATCAAGTGTATGCAAAGGGAAAAAAAATTAAAATGAAAACATCAGCATTGGGGATAAAAGTTTTAAAAATCCCTGCAGAAGAGTTTCCAGCTAACTTCAACAGAAACAATCCATCAAATTCAGATTTTATTTGGTTGAGGGGATTTATCAAGCTATAGATTCCATTATTAATAATAGTTTATATTAAAACAGCTAATTAACACCGAAATCATACTTTACTAGTTCCTGGAATACACCAGATAGAAAAGGATCTTTTCACATTGTAACAATTAATCTTTGTCATTCACAACTCTTTTCACAACTATTAGAGCACCTAAAAAAGTTAAGATTATTTCCTTATTAAGGAAGAACCAAAACTATTTCAACCACTGAATCTCTTTTTTTGGTTCGTTTTTTTCTTTTTCTTTTTTTTTTTTTTTGGTGTGTGTGTGTGTGTGTGTGTGTTAAATAGAATCATAGGATGGTTTGGATTGGAAATGACTGTAGAGATCATCTAGTTCCAAGCCCCTTGCCATTGGCAGGGACACCTTCCACTAGACCAGGTTGCTCAAAGCCCCATCCAACTTGGCCTTGAACATTGCCAGGGATGGGGCATCCACAGCTTCTCTGGGCAGCCTGTTCCAGTGTCTCACCACCCTCATGGTGAAGAATTTCTTCCTTATATTTAATCTAAATCTACTCTCTTTCAGTATAAAACCACCAACTCTTGTCCTATCACTACATGCCCTTGTAAAGTCCCTCTCCAGCGTTAAGTCCCCTTTAGGTACTGAAAGGCTGCTATAAGGTATTCCTGGAGCCATCTCCTCTCCAGACTGAACAAGCCCCAGTATCTCAGGCTGTCCTCATAGGAAAAGTGCTCCAGCACTCTGATCATCTTTGTGACACTCCTCTGACCTCAGTCCAACTGGTCTATATCCTTCTTATGCTGGGGGCCCCAGAGCTGGATGCAGTACCCCAGATGGAGTCTCACAAGAGCAGAACAGAGTGGCAGAATCACCTTCCTTGACCTGATGGTCATGTTTCTTTTAATGCAGTCTCAGATAGAGCTGGCCTTCTGGGCTACAAGTGCACATTGACAGGTCATGTTGAGCTTCTCACCAATCAACACCCATCAGTTGTTCTCAGAGCTGCTCTCAATCCCTTCTCTGCCCCACCTGTATTTGTGCTTGGGATTGCCCCAGCACATGTGCAGGACCTTGCACTTGGCCTTGTTGAACTTCATGAGGTTTGCACAGGCCCACCTCTCAAGCCTGTCAAGGTCCCTGTGGGTGGTATCCCTTCCCTCCAGTGTGTCAACTACACCACACAATTTGATGTCATTGGCAAATTTGCTGAGGGTGCACTCAGTTTTCCTCCAAAATACTTCTTTTGGAAAGACTTCTCCAGTTACTGTGAATCTCTTTCCTGTTATTTTACAGAACTGTTTAAGATCTCATTCATCACTGTGATCATTCATGGACTTGTGTGCAGCAATAATTTAAAGGGAAATGTTATTACATGAAATTTTGTTCAATAATAATTAATTGAAGTGTTCTTTATCCACAGCTGATACAATATAAAAGCTCTATCCCTTCACATACCTATTTCAGTACTCCAGTCCTTGATGAGTGCTTTACCGACACTGTCAAGAAGGTGGCATTTCTTTGTCAGACCAGAATTCAGATCTTCAGTAAGTAGCCAGACTTTATCTGGTGTTCAGAAAGACAGCATCTCTACTTGCCTTTGCAATAGATTTACAGCTTTCCTATCCACTTCCTGCCAAGAACCTGACAAAGCATTTACTAGCGAAGTTTGCAATTCCTACGCCAGTCGTTGCACGGCTCTGCCTCTCGTGCTGTTGTTTGCCTTGCTGTATGACCCCTTTTCCTTTATTTTTCTGCATAATGCAGTTTGGGTGGGTCACTGTGGCATCAGCACGATGATGATATTTTATTGCGATAGTCATATTATTTGTAAATTCACGGAACCTAATTTCACAGTAGCAGAGAACCAAAAGTACTTTTAGTTTCACTAAGTATTACCACTGGGAAAAACATACCATATGGTGCTGCTTTAGGTATTCCACTGGCAATACCTGGAGTACTAGCAACTCCCAGCAGTGGATGCAGAATCTTTGCCCCTGGGACCCTGATTCACTTTCTGGGTGTTCCTATACAGACAGCATTTTGTTATTAAGCTACTACTTTGGCTTGGCAACAAGAAAAAGTTAGCAAGTGCTGTGAATTAGGGAGGATGTGAATTATGATTTCCTTCCTGCCAGCTCCTTATTGCTCATCACAAAGTTTAACTTTATGATTGGGAGGATACTCTGATACCACTTCTAATTGGAAATGAGAAAGTTAGAGAAGCAGAGGCATCTCTACTATACCTATGTCAGTCTCCTGCTCTGAATCAATCAATAAATAAACTTACCTGTTTTTCTGCTGGTTGTACAGGGAGCCTGGGCCTCGTCAGCATAGCCCTTAAAGCATGTACAATTAATTCCAAACTAAATGCAGAAGAATTTATCTTACAGAGAGTGGTAAGAGCCAAAGCAAGTGAGAGGCAAAGGTATCACATCACTTGAAGTGTAAGCTAATCTCCCTAGACTCTCTTTGTAGTTGCTGTGAAGAAAGAGACAGGTTTCTCTGCATTGGACACAATGGCACATGCCTAAGTTCCATGCTCCCTTTGCAAGGCACTTTCTGTCAGTATGGCAGAAGCCTGGAGACACCTGCAGCTAGGTGAGATGGATAGTTAAGCTGAGAATGCCCTCACCTGGAGACAGTGTAGAGTAAATCACATACTGTAAGTTCACACTGTAATTTATTGTGCACCAGCTTTCCACATAGACTAGTCATTTATGGCAGAAAAGGAAATAGTGGTTGTGTTGTTTTGTAGACAATGCTGCAATGTTAAACTCAACTTCTGTACAACACTTTTCATCCGCTGATTTCAAGAAATTTACAAAAAAACAGATGAGCACAAGTACTGTTTTAGAAACTGAGACCACAAGTGATACAAGCACTAGTCATCCAGAAATTCTGCCAGAGACCTGGGACAACCCCCAAAGCTCTGGGTTTCCAGTTGGGATTGGTTGTTATTATTCAGCTGACTCATTGTAACAAGGAAAATTAAGCAACAATTTGCAGTGTTCACTCCTTTAGAGGAAAATACATTCCAAGTATAATTAGTGATGCATGTATGCTCTTTGTAATTAACATCAACCATATGAAATCCAGAGGACATTCTGCTATATGATGAATTCCTTTGCCTACATTTTTATACTACATTCCTGGTATCTTAGTGCAGTAATCCTTAGTAAGGGTTCAGGACTAGCAACATCTTACAGATTTCTGGAACAAAGTCTTGAAATACTAACAATGGATGACAAATTGCACAAGAGAATCTTTTAGAGTAAACTAAATTCAAATTAGATCATTAAATAAAAACAATGTAAATTCAAAACCAGAACAATTTTATATATGTGTGTGCAAAGACATCTTAGTTTGTTGCTGCAGTAAATTTACAGTAAATTTGCAGTAAATTTACAGTAAAGTAAAATTGTCCTTTCAGTATTGGACATGCAGATAACAAAATAATGCCTTACTTTATACCCATTGGAACTCTTTTTGAGAATTCAGTAGCATACAGAATCACTAAAGTACAGAAGCCAAAGACCTAAAGAGGCAAGAAGAAGAGAACAGTACAGCAATAAAGCCTTTCTTTCCATCAGTTGCTTGTCAGTGTTATGCTGCTGTAACAATGACCAACGGTGGCTTTGAAACTTTCACACACTGCTCTTATAACGTGCTGCACTAAATCACAATGTAAGAACTGAAGAACTGCAAAGGTACAACATGATAGCACCAATGCCACATATAAACTTCTGAAATAGAACATAACTCTCCTCAGCACACTGAAATAAAGTTGTCAGGAGTGTGAACAGGGTGAACCCTTGCACCCCATGAGGACAGTCCACAGTCACTTGCTGCCACCAGCATCTGCACGTTTTGCTCTTAGAAACTTAATATCACAAACAGAAAATCCTGAAGTTTTGTGCAGGATGGAAAGTTTCCTGGCAAACAGCTCTGAGCATTTTTTTTTAACTGCTGTTAGCCTCCAGCACTGTATTGAAGCAGAGTTTTGCAAGAAGCTTCCAACTTCTGCATTTGTTAGTATAGCAAATGGTAATCACTGAACTTGAGAACTGAACCGAACCAAACTGCCACAGGAAAGACAGGTTTGCTGGTGTAGGTAAAAGGTCTCTTTGTCTCCCTCACATAGACTCCTTTATGTAGTTCATGGCCCTCGGCACAAGAAGCAGTGGCAAGTACAGCCAGAGGGTTTATATGGTTTATAGGTGCTACATACCTGTGCATTATATCCAAGAACTTGTCCTTTTCTCCCAAACTTTTGACCTTTGGACAACCAAGAGCCTTCATGCAGTAATAGCAGGAACAGCCTTTGCAGGAAAGGACCCTCTAAATTAGCTTAGAGGAAAAAAGGAAAAAACCTTGGTATGAATGTGAATGGTTGATGAGCTCTCACTGCAATCTGTACTTTGACTGTTGGTGAGGCTGGACATACCTCTGGAGCTAGGAAACAGACTTCAGTGTGGAAATTCCTAGTTTACAAAGTGGAGAACAACAAGTATAATTTTTACTAATTGGCAGGCATCTTATGAGTACTGTGTTGTGAAAAGAGGTGCTTCTAGCATCTCCTTACTTTAAAAAATCTCAGTAGACATCAATGGCTGCACAAGGCCCTTGTCACCAAACAAAACTGAAGTACCTTCTTGAGGTCAGTGCAGGCTTGAATTAAGTGACTGCAGCTCCACATATGCATCTCCTTGTTTACTGTATGACCAACATGTCCCAAAAGACCTAAGTGATTTGCCATACATTTTCTGAATAATATTTAATGGCGCTTTGTGAACAAAATATATTAGTGTGACAGTAACAGTGCAAAGTAGCAAGATATAAAAATTTTGGAGACAACTGCAATATTTAATATGCTTCTCAGGTTTTTTTCCATCACTAGTATCTGAATCACAGAGCTGCACCCCTCTTATCCACCAGTGCTTGACAAAGGATAATTAATTCTCATATATGTTTGCTACATTTCCACTAAGCCAAAAGAAAATCTTTACCACTGACCCTGACATATCCCTAAGCATAGTCCTATATACTTTTGTGCTCATCTTTTTTCACAGTGAGCACAGCTGTCAAGATATTGGAAGCACACCAGCTCCATCTGCTGAAACTGTTTCTGCAGAGCTTTACTTGAATCCCAGTTTTAGATAAGAGATTTATTTGCATCAGTCAACTGATATCGAGTGATAAGTATTGAAAGCAGAGAAGATTGCAAAGAAAGTCCCTTTGTCAAAGGGGACTCAATAAAAACAATATACTAACACCATTCTCTCAAAATCTACTTCCTAAAAATAAATTGTCATCCACAGTAAGAATGAACAGCTTCATTACAAAAAAGAATCAATCTTTCTAAGTATTTCCTACTTTCGCTGATCTCTGTATATATCAAAACCTCTATCAGTGTGCACTTTTTGTCAACAGATTTAGATTTTATCACAAATATAACCTTTACATTTTTATAGCTCTAAAGCTGTATAAATTTATACAGTCCTAATTTTACATTTGGCCCTTTGAAGGCAACAGCAAGGCTGATGTTCCCCAGTGAAAATGAGTTTGACACTCCTGCTCTAAAGGTAAGAAGATTATGTAAAGGCAGCTAACAAAAACTGAATTAAACTTTCAATTCAGAAGATTGTGTCTTTTCTATGTAAAATAGATTTTATGTCAAAGTGAATGCTTCCTTGTTGCTCATGAAACATCTGTCAACTGATCATCAAGGAAAAGTAACCGACAATTTTTCACCTCCTACCCTCATCAAAGAAAATGACCTGAAGTACTGTTAGGATGGGAATTTTGCACAGAAATCACTGAAATCTGTATTTTACAGCTCTTGGCAAGAAAATTTTAATAATAATAATCCCAAGAAATTAAAGAAAAATGCAAAGTAAACACAACAGATGACAGAATTCATTTTTAGAAGATCTCAGATTGGTACATAGCCACTGACACTGAACCCAGTTTGAGAGCTAGAACATCAGAAATGGGGGAAGTATTTTGCTGACTGATAATCCTGACACCTCATAGATAAGTTAAGAAAATATTATTTCTCCACTGTCAAAATTTAAGAGGCCAGACTGAAAAAGAGAATAGATTTAATCCCAAAATAAGGCTTCTAAGTGTCTCTAAATCATTGCACAAATCAGCTGGAAGATACCTTGGTCAGGTAAAATAAAACAACCTTACCAACATATTGTTTTTACATGCAATTGTTAGTGAAACAAATTTTGTGTCAGTCCTTCTACCAAGTTTAACTTTAACAGAAGGTCCCAAGATCTGTTTCAGATGTGGGAGAGTTTGCAGCTGTCCAGACTAGGTTACTGGACAGGCCAAATTAGTCCTAGTCCTTGCACTGGGTGTCCCCTATCCAAGTCCTGGCTGGCTCTTGCTCCCAAGGGCAGCAAGAAAGATCAAAAGGGGTTTAGACTTCCAGAGAAAAAATAAATGTGACAACCATAAACACGTAGAAAACAGCACATGCGCAAAAATTGAATAATAATGTCTTGCACTGCTTCTGAGCAAAACACTCTTAACAACAGGCTTTTTTGATGCAGGCTCCCAAGGCTTTACCATAGCTAAGGGTACATGAAGTGCTCTGTTCCAGTATCATCCACTGGTGCATCTGCAAACTCACAAAGGCCATTAATATTAAATACACCCTACATGTAGCAGGTTGGCTTATTATTTCATCCTGTACTTTCTCAGGCTTCTAGCTATCAACATCCTGCTCCAAGTCTTCTGTTAGCTGTTAGAGTCGTGTCACAAGTGATGATGAGTAACTTTTTCCTGTGCTTTGTCTTCTCAACAAAATGTTAAGTATCAATTTGTAAGACAAGATTTTTTTTTTTCTTTTTTGATGGTTATTCTAGTGAAATGTTTATTATTCTGTGAAGACAAAGCTTAGAAGAAAGTTTTCACAGATACTGACTTCATCATCTTTGGGAATATATGCGTACTTGTCACACCACAGCTGTTAATCTGGTGGAAAATCTAGGGCATTCAATTACACAGTTACTTAGCATATTTTACTTAGCCATTGTGCTAATTCTAATACCAAGGAAGCTGTATCTGAGGTGGTGGAGAAGCTTCTCAGTAACCTCGGGGTGTTTCCTTTCATGAATATCCCCTATTTAAGACAGAACATGATGCCACACAGCAGGAGGGACAGCCTCTCCTGAAAACACAATACAGGCCCCCCAGACCTCAGCTGAAGGAAGGGGACAGAAAGAAAAAGGAAATGAAAAGGACAAAAAAAAAAAAGACATAAAAATAACACAGTAAAGCAAATGTTTTAAATATTTCTTCTACAACTAGCATTTTATAATGTGCATATATGAAGTACAAAGTCTATCTCATCTTCCATGACTACAAAAGCAATACCAGAAATTAGTTCTCAGATTTAAAGTGCTGCAACGGCACAATTTATTTACCCTGCAACAATCCACAGACTGTAGAGGCTGCATTCAGCCCACAGCACCGCAAACCAGCATAGCAGCAAGCTAAGGGGGGAGAAGGCACCTTTATTTCTGTACCGTTTCTGGGAAGGTACATGTGGGTTAAACAGCTCTCAGCAACACAACCCTTCTCCAAGAGGAAGGACCTTCCTTTGCTAGACTGTGAGCAGGTACCTAATGAGTTAAATCACTATTTAGGCTTGGCAGTACCCCAGTTGGGAAGTAACTGGTTGCAGCTGAATATATTAAGCTCAAACCCTTTTAAATAGAAACCCTGGGATACACATTCAAAGGAGGAGGGGAAAAAAAAAAGGTGGAGGGGAAGAAGATGGGAGAGGTATTAGAGTATCAGTTCTGTTAAAGCAGAGGAGTGATTTATTTTGCTTCTGCTGATTTTCAATAGTGTTATATGTAGGTTACCACACTGTAACTGGTTTGTTTTGTCTGCTTATTTAAATAGAACAAGCTTTTAGTCAGGTAAAAATAAACCTGTCCAAGCAGCGTAGTCTGGTTGTTCATTTTGTGATTTACCTTCAGCTTTCTTTTATTCTTCTCTATTGTGCTCTTTTATATCTGAGGCCTTGCTAAGCATTCGTGTGAAGGTTGTTGAAGATTTTCGTTTTTGTACAATTGGTGAAACTTCTGCAGTAACAACACCTAAAGATACAGCTTTTTAAATAAGGTCAGGCAAGCTCCAGTCTGCCTGCCTCTGTCTCCCAAAAGTGATGAAAACTGTGACTGAGAGAAAAAAGAAAGAATTCTGCAGGAAAAAACATTATGACTCTTTTCCTATAATGTTGTTAAAAAGCCATAAAAGTTGGTCTATTTTAAGAATTACATTTCCAGGAAAGCGGAAAACCTGATTTAGAAGATGACTTGGATCAACACTGGGGTCACAGGGTGGGAAAGCAGTACCTGGCAAATGCATGTGGAAGGGGAAAATAAACATGGAATCAATATAGCTTATGAGCAATCAATTTGCTGCAAATAAATAAACAAAGCTAAAGATCATGATGAAAAAAAAAATCCATCTCTATCCCAAAGTGAATTGAGGTTTATAAAAAGGAGCCTAAAACTGTACTAAGAACAACAAAAATAATACACTAGAAATGTATTAAAAAGCACAGCCAGACAAGACGTGGGAAGTGCAAACACATTCACAAGTAATCTGGTTTGTTTCTTTTTTTTTTTTTTTTCCATGATAGTATTTTATGATTCTACTCCAAGCATCACAGAGTGCTTTTGACCATTAACAATGAGAGAAAGTGTTAAAAGTATTTATTCACAGTGAGTAGAATAGATAAGTAAAACTATGGGGAGCACAGGGACAATGGCAAAAGAGGTTAACAGATTAGCAGGATGAGTGAACTACATCAGTGTTTGAGTGATTCAAATAAAACGTCTATGCAAGGTTTTAATGTTGTAAACCAAGTGTAGGCTTTGAAGGAATAAAGGACTTGGCATCGTATAAAAACAATAAAAAAACAATTCCACATAAACTCCCAGATATCGCAACACTAAAAAGGGCTGGCAGTCACATGATACTTAAATCAGTAATAAGTGCATGAGAGAATAAAATCATTTATTTTTAGTTACACCACGACTGACACTAATATTATGAAAGTGTGTACAGTTAAGTGTCTGCATAGTAAAAAGTTTACTAGGAAATCTTTAGATGAAAGCCACATAAACCATTTAAAGGCTGTAAAGGCCTTCCAGTGAGAGTTTGAGAGCCCAATCTGTTCAGCCCCAAAACAGCAGCTAGAGAAGTTGCTTGATTACTGCTTGCAAGTGTTTTCACAACGATAAATAATAAACAAATAAGGGGATATTTAATATAGTAGAGTCATTATAAAAACATGTAGACAGGAAGTAATGCCAGACATTTCTGGCATGACATTTTTCCAACAATGAAGCTAATGACTTATTACAGGGCAATCCTAAGGGAAACAGTGAATTTCTAATTGTTTCATCTTTTTGTATCAAGATTAATTGTCTCTCTTGGAGATACATACTTGTTAAATACAACCTGTTTGGTGTTAACTAGGTGAGAGAAAATTATTCAAGAACACATAACGTCTAAATCCTGCAGATCTATACCAGGACAAGACCTGTGCAATGTCTTTAAGGCATAGACTCTGTTATGCATTGCAAAACGAGTAGTTTTCTCCCATGAACCTATCAACTGACACAGAAGAACACATATGGCTACACTCCTGCTTGTTTGGGGGTGTCTGAGAACACCTGGCAATGCTAAAAATTCACATATATGGGCAGTACCAATGTCAGTTCTCATGTGAGTATGAGGTCCCTTTACCCATTTGTAAGTCTCCAACTCTCACTGCTTATCATAACAGACCAATTTTGTAAGTTAATATGTAATAAACTTTCTGTTTGGAGTTTTACTAAGTTTTGAACTTCAACAGATAGAGATGCAACATCAAAAAGAAAATCTCTTCTTTGCTGTTTATGTGAATTTTATGGAGAGTTAGCAACTCTCCCTTCTAACTTTCATTTTTAAGTGTTTGCACTTTCTGTGTGTGCACTGCCTTCTGTTTCACAGCAGACTTGCTCTAGGAGTACCGCAAAGACCAGGAAACATTCTGCTCTCTTAAGACCTCTGGATTCTGCAGATCAAGATGTTGGTACTATTCATATGCATTTTCAAGTCATCGAAATCTCCTCTTGATATTGACTGTGTTGATAATCAGTCTTCAAATGCTGATCTTCACATCTTGTTACCACATAATAAGTATGGACCCTGTGTAAATGGACATCATTCTCTAAAACACTCCAGTCAGCCCAGCTCCTCTACCATGTGTGAATGAAAAGGATCTTTGTGGTATGTATCTTGGGCAATGCATAAGATTTACATGAAAATATATGCCACTGGCTGGAGTAAATATGATGTAGCTGATACAAATGAGAACAGTCACCTTCCCCCAGATCACCATTAGCAAGAAATTCAACCACCCACCTTGTGTTAGAGAAAGATAGGAGAAAACTAAGACACTTTCTCTAACAATAAGAGAAAGAATCTAAATTTTCCACTATCAGACTTGTTCTTTAGTAGATACAGTGTCCAACACATCTCTTTGTGGAAGAGGTAGAGTACACAGACAGGCTTGCAAAGGGCAGAGCACATCTTGTACCTCCCCTGAAAACTTTAAATAATTGAAAGAATGCTGCATATGTGGAGTTGGCTGTAGTATAGCTGGTTTTGCTAGATATAAGGGGAGTAGGGGAATTCAGGTAAGAAAAGTAGAGCAGAATCACCTAGGTGAGAGGTCTAAGGTCCTAAAGAGAGTGATCATAGAGCTGTACAGCTAAAGAAACTGTGTTTTGGAAATGGCTGGGGAGGATTTGAGTCAGATATAAAGCTATGTGCTGCCCAGCAAAAGGGACAAAAAATCCTGATTGTGTCATTTTTAAAGAAAGCCTTAGAGTGCACTGGAGATGTAACACATTGTGAATACACAGAATAGCCTCTTTTTAATGTCTTGCTAGTTTAAAGTGCTGGTGTTCTGGTTCAGTTAACTGAAAAAGACAACTTTTTTGGTTTTCCTTGCATGCAGAAAACAAGAAAGTAGCAGCCCCAGGGAAAATTAGTGCATTCCTAGTTCTGCTTGCCGCGAGCAAAGCTTAGTTATTTAATTGGGCTTCTGAGGATGAGAAACACACCAGCAGGAAATTACACTATGACAATCACATTGCAGGGGCACAGTCAGCCCTGCAACATCTGTCTTTTCCTAAATTTTGCCGAAGCCAATTAAATTCCATCATAAACAGCTGGTCCCAATGTGACCACACACTGACTCAGTCAATGAAAGCTGAGCTTTCCACACCAGGGCAAGGCAGCTTCTATTTCCACCTCGCTTGCACAACTTGTGCAATGCAGCCCCAGTCTTCCTCCCATGGATTTCCTTCACCAAAATGCTATTGTCTTCAGGGTAAGGCCAAAGTCATCCTCAAAATGTCTTCTTTCTTCCTTTGTGTTTTAAAATGTGATCCAGATAACATAAGGTACACAGCCAAAACCACCTGTTTCTTCCTATGTTGCAATCATGGCTGTCAAATCAATGTTGGTGTCCCCCAGTAAATCCTGGGCTGTAAGTTCTTTCCCAGTGCTCAGAGCCTGCAAAGCCTTATTTTTCAAAGCAGTACCTGGCATATGAACCCTCCTACTATAAGAGCAAGGTTTGGAGTGACCCCTGCCTGAATGACACATTTCACTTCAGATGCCATTCTAAGAAATCTTCATAGCTTTCTGCTGCTTAAGGTCACTCACCCTTTGGCTTACCATCTTTTGAAAAGAATGTAAAAATCATTTCCAGAGGTGCTACCTATCATTTTATTTCCTAGCAGAGAAACTTACTGAGAGCAGAGGGCAAAATAATACTGTATCATGATTTTGTTGTCTTTCTGCTCCCGTGTATCAATCTATCAATTAAGATCACACAGTAAAGAAAGTTTTATAGTACAGTAATTTTCATGAAAGTCATAGTCATACACTGATGAGGCTGTTGACGGAAATGTAAGTGAATTATAGCCTGGCAAGAGATGAAGCTATTAAAAGCAAAATGTCCTCCAAGTCATCCCTAGGGATCAGCAGGTTTTATACCTGACAGTTTTTCCTTACTTAATGGTGTTTCAGTGGGAATTACAGGAACCCGGTATGTCTTACAGCACTTTTTATCTCACATTTGAAGTGCTGTGCCTAGTCAGTGTGGGGTTAGGGGTTGGAGGAAAGAAAGAAACAGAACATGAAAAACAACATAGTTTTGAAGTTAGGACCTGAAGCAGCTTTTTTTCTCCATACAACACTAAAATCTTTATATATCTCAAGCTGAGTAATTATTATCAAAACATTTATCTGATAGGAATTTATCATCATTGCCAAACGAAAACTGTAATAGCAAGATTTGTTGTTACAGGGGAAAATATAAATTACTGTAAGTTTTTTTATACCATATGAGCACATTTTATTTTACCTTTTCAGCTGCAGTTCATATAATCAGTAATCAACATATTTTAATGCATTCTCTGTGCGACAAGAATTATTTTTTACGTAGAGATGGCTCTACCTTGATACCTTCCTACATGAACTCATCAACATCTTTATAATCTTGCCATCTCCTGCCAGAATGCAGAAATGCCCTGAAAAGATAATGTTTTGGTTTGGTTCTGTTTTGGAGCCAACTCTGGAGGGAAAATAAACTTTGTCTTACTAAACCATGATCAGTCTTGTTTATTGAACTTCTGAGAGGTGCTGGAAGACCTCATAAAAATTATAAGCTCATATAAAAATAATATTATTTGTAAATATTCCTGTTATTTATTGCATTTTCCCAAATAAATGTGTTTCACAGAAAGCATAAGTTATGATTCAGGGTCCTAAAAAGCAGGCACTCTAAACAAAAGCATGATGAATAGTTGATGATACATATCAAAGCATGAAAGGGAAGGCTTAAAGAGGCTCATATGACTGCTTATGGTTCAAATATTATTGTTTATTCACGTGTGTATACATATAGATCCTATATCTATAGTATGTACATTGTATATATATACATATACGTGTATAATTAACATGTCTATGACCTACTTAAGATATTTTGAGGCATGATTTCATTTCAAAAGAAATTATCTGCATATATTTACAGTGGTCTAAACAGTATGGATCCACACTTAAGTTTTCAAACCTGTTTATATCATCCAAATAATCACAAGCATTAAAAAAATGTATTTTAATTTATTCTGGCTACCTTAAATGCAATAGTGTTTGCATGGGTCAGAAGAGAAAACATCACAACAATAACCTTTTTGATCGTTACTCTGGGCTGGAAAAGACTGACTTGCTGAAAAGATAGTTTCTTTGAAGAAGATTCTTTTAAGCCATGGTTTAGAGACATCAGAGCAAAATAAGTGGCCCCCTTTTGTGTTAGTTCATTATTTGTCCTTTTAATCTCACTCCAGGATTCCTCTCTTCCAATGGTGTAACCACTTGTGAACAAAGGTCCTCAGTTTCTGCTGATGCTCACTAGATATCTCCTTGTCTACTAGGAGTGTGGTCTGGATTGTCTCTGTGCAATATATTTCTATGAAAAAGAACAGCCCTTTTCCACAGGCAACTAATTATTCTCATGACAACATAAATCCATTGTTCCAGAGCTGGAGGCTTTGTCCTCCATTTTTAACCTTATGCAATCCTGAAGATTTTGGGAACTATAGTGATCCTGTTTCTTATTCAAACAGAAATTGTTTCTCCCATACTACTGTGCTTTTTTCTTATGATCCATTTTTAATCAAAGCAACACAAGCTTTGTGAGCAACAGACTAGGGAAACAGGGAATTATGCTGCCAGAGGAGAAAGCAGCAGGCAAGTAAACAGATCTTTCCTTCTTACACCATGGTGCACAGCATCAAGAAGCAACAGCAGCTCTGGGAAAAGCAGTGACACTTTTGCCATTGTGATAAAAGAGAGCTTGAGGCTGAGCTTGCAGAGCTGCATTGCCTTGGACAGCAACAACTGTGACTGCTGAAAACACTCCCTAACAACCAGCAAGTTCAGACAGCTTCTTGGTTGTTGGGGTTTTTTGCTGGTTTGCTTTTTTTGTTTGTTTGTGTGTGTTGTGGTGGGTTGGTTTTTTTTTTGGGGGGGGAAGGTGGTTGGTTGGTTAGTTGTTTTGTTTTTGTTGTTCTTGGGTATTTTTCATTATCATAAAAGGCAAGAATATGACAAAAGTGTATTGTAACACTGTGTAATGACACATCCATGGTATCACTAGTTGTCTCAGTGTGACTACAAATCTTGCCCAGCATGAACAATGTGGTCATTAAGGAGCTTCCTAACTGTTTTGAATTTTTTCTGTTATCTTGTAAAACTGCTGACAATAAAATGCTTTCAGGACAAAAGCTCACTGATAATATCCAGCAAATCACATAGGAACTTCTATCGACTCTGCCGGGTTCTCATTTACAATGATATTAGGAAGAACATGTTTCTCTGCTGCACTCCAGATGTTGTTTCCATCTTTTTCATTAAAGCTGTGATATCAGACTTTTCTAGCATATTGTTGGTGATATTTCTTCTAATCTCTGTGGTTCATTGCCAATATTACATACAGTGTGTTTCATACTTCGAGAAAGAGCTGTCATTGTGATATGAAAGTTCAGAGCACAAACCACAGATAGCAGATTTTGGCTGTAACTCCACCTACACAACTGCAACCTTTCTCAAGGAGGAACAACACGCACACAGCACTCATAAGGAATGCTGCAGACCTAACAGAGGCAGTAGGCTCAGTCCTGCCAACAGCAGGTTTTTCTCCTATCTTTTTCTCACCTTCATCATGATTCAGTTCAGTGGTAAGAAAGAAAACGAAAGCAGTGAGCCCTCTTACACTCTCAAACAAGACCTCTTCTAGGAGGTGCCTCAAGAGGTCCTTCAAGAGATACTCAAGCTAAAGGCACTCAGCAGCTCTGCCAGTAGGTCTGGATTTGTCAAACAAGACTGAGGAAGTGATAAGGCAATAGCAGTCTGTGTTTGGAATTGTTATTATTATTATTTTTAACTTTCTTCAAGCTTGTTAACTAATGCAGTGTATTGCAAAGTCTCATTTTAATTCCAAAAAGAAATCTGATCTTTTGGAATTAATGTCAAAATATATATGCATGCTCTCAGTTTCCCTGCGAGCAGACAGCCTCTTGTATTCCCCTACTAATAATTTCCTATCTATTAGTACATCATTATTCCTCTAGTTAGGAAGAAGTAGAATTTATTTTTAAAATCTGATTCTTCCACATTTTTTCAAGGATATATAATTATAGACAAATTATTTGTCTTCCTTCCCAATTTGATATCATCTTCCCTCTGAGGATGGAAAACTAGCCAGATCCCCAGTATATTCTAAAATGTCCTTGTTGACTATAACAAATACGTGCCAAAGCTGTCAAAGTACCTTCCAGGCTGAGACCAGTATCAGCATTTTTTTTTTTTATTTTGACAGTCAATATTTTATTCACCTCCCACAAAGATCGTGAGTTGCTGAAATGATAGTTCCAATGTGTGTCATATTGCAGAGGTTACATAGTTCCATTGTGTCAAATTTCAGATTGATATACTGGGTAATGTAATAGGCCAGGGCCTGTTGTCAGGGCAGACACTATGGGCGCATTAGGTGTGAAAGACCTGAGCAGAAAATATTTTCTTTCAAGAAAAATATATATATTTAGGGCCAAGAAATATTTCTACACCTTTGGCATTTGAGCTATTGCACTGGCTCACCAGGAATACTCACAAAGGAGATTTCTTCCACCACATCGTTAAAATTCAGCCAACTCATCTAACTGATCTCTTGGGATATATGATATGCACTTAAGTCATGAGGGTAGAGCAGCTTAAATTAGAAGGAGTAAACTCCTGGAGAAAGAGAGGTATATTAGCAGAGAGAATTGACTTTTCAGTGGCAACCTAAAATCCAAAGAAAACCAACATCCCATTCAAATCAGGGATGGTTTTGCTGCCTGTTCAATCTTGCTCACCATACTTCTAATTTACAATGATCTTCATTTACATCATTTATATAGATCTATCATTAAGCAGGGTTAGAGAGAAGCAGTGACATCTCTTGACTGTTGTCCTGGTTTTGTTAAAAACAAGTTTCTCTTTTAGTGAATTTGCCTGTCAGCTAAAGCTTCATATTAGCTGCATTTTCCTGGAGAACCAGACACATGTTTTGGTAAACCTAGCAATGGAATGCAAACTTATTGATAAGCATGGATGGACATCTCGCAAGAGGGGTGACGAGAAACCGGTGACCAACTGTGTATAACATTCCATTCACGTGAATACTTCATATAAAAGTGGGAGATCATGAGGATCTCGTCCCTTTTTGCCTTTTCCCTTCTGCTTATGGCCGACATTAGGAGAGGACCTTGCTAGGTGTCCCTGCGAACTGAGGCCTAGTGAGAGACTGAATCCAGCTCCAGTTGACTGCAGAGTCCAATCCAGGACTTTGGGTGCCGGCTCTGCAGTTGCTGAGACTTTCAAGATTGGTTTTGTATATTTTGTATTATTTTCTTTATTCTTATTAGTAGCATTAGTAAAACATCTTTAATTTTTTCCAACTCTCTTCTCTCTGTCCTTCTTTCCCTCCCGATCTCCTATCCTTTGTGGGAAGGGGGGAGAGGGAGGGGCAAAAGGGGGAAGTGTGGGGGAGAGGAGGTTAACAATACATCTGCCAGGGTTTTATTGTCACCCCACAATCTAAACCCTCGACACTGTTCTTTGTTTCTCAAATGGACTTTCCCTAGAACTAAATAACCCTTCCTTCCCTCCATTACCACTTTCTTCAGGATTGCTCTAAAAGCACTCCAACCTTCTTTTTATTGTGCCACAATTTCTGTTGCATTCAATTAGGAAGACATGTCCCCTTTGCATGATCACTATGGGCATTCTGCCATTTTCCAACAATATTTTTCAGGATTTCATGACCTTTCGCAATGAAGTAAAAATAGAACCACAAGCAACTATCTCCAGATCAAATAACTTTAAACATATGTAGGCAACATTTTTACCCAGTCTCTGTCTTAGCTACAGCTACTACTGTGTACAGTCACAAATCCTTTTTAAAAATAAGCCAATACTACTAAAATCTATTCTAAAAATGCTTTTACAAGTTCAATTGTTGTAGAGAAGCTCCTTTGGTAACACAAAGAAGATTTTGCAGCAGGAGGTATTGTGCTAAAACCCCTAAACTTACTAGAAGCTGCAAAAAGACCACATGGCACCAGTAGAGGAAATTACAGCATTATGTATAATTATTTTTCCCACTACAGGTCTCATAGTCTCACTGCCTACTCCTGTTTGCCAAACAGACTGCTTCTAGGTTAGGGCTATTCTGTGCAGTCTTTTTGCTTCACAGAAATAAAATATGTGCATGAGTTATGCTATATTAAGAAGAAAGCGTATGCCTTTTAGTGTAGCCATTATGAATTTTTTTGTACTGAATGGTGGAGTGTTCCAAGTAGCAACAAGAGACCATGGTGTCATGAGAGGTCTAACTTCTTTAGTGAAGTTACACATCAGCACTACTTAAATACCATTTTTGAGATTACTATCAGTTTCACTGTGCATTTAATATTATCATTGACTTTCTATGGAGACAGTAATTTCCATTTGTTATAAGGGTCTGATAGATTTATTTTTTTCCTGCTATTAAAAAAAAAAAATCTAATGGAAAAAAGAAAACTCTCATCACACTAGGAGACTGTGATTCCAATAATGCTTTGTACCTTTTCACTATTTCTAATCATTAGGAATTTAACTGTTGCATAACATAACTTTTATACAGGACACACAAATTTTGCTTATTTCATTATCTTAGCTGGATTACTGACACAGTAGAAATTAGAGATGAATCAAGGATACCTAAAAGGAACCAGCCACAAAGGCAAGGGATAAGATTTAACTCTCATAGTTGACTTCAAGGAGAAACACCAGAGCACCAAGATGAGCAGTTGCCTGCCAGAACACAAAAACGTCCAGCAAATAACAAATTAAATGTGATCTCAAAAACTTGTGTAATTCCCTAGCCAAGGAATAATGGGTCTGTGTGATTTTTTTTTTTCCCCTGGATCAGTCCAGAAAGGTAGCTGTTTCCTTTTATTTTCTTTCGAGAAGTGAAAATGCAGATCTCTGTGAACAACGCAAGGTTCTTTGGTATAGAGGAAATGACTGGCGAATTTCCACAATATAAAAAAAGTTAGGAGTCACAGTAAAATGTACAGAAGAGCCGCCTAGGGCTGAAGAGAGGTTATGCCACTGGGAACACACTGGAAGGGAAAAGAGTTTTGCAAATTCTCTTTGTCCTTGAGATGAGATAAATATGGGTAGAAGTGGTAAAGAACTTGTCCTTTGTGCAATAACTAAAAGGTTATAAAGCACCCAGCCAAATATATGGGAAATGTTTGAAACAGCACAATTTTAGGACAATAATTTATTGGTTCTTCCAAATTTGCCTTGGATGTTGAAAAAAAAAAACTAAAATTAAATGACTGATGCAAGCATATGCATTTGCAGAGGAGTTTTTATTTATTTTAGTTATTTTAAAGATATTGACTGAATGCACAGCTTCTGACTGTTCTGGTCAAGAACTCTCTCCTGTTAAAATTTTACTTGATATGCTAGATTTCACTAATTTAAGTGCTGAATTGTTATAATCTTTCTCATGTGTAAAACTTGGAAGTAAGATCATTGTTAGGTGGAGTGTTATTGGAGAGCACTAGAGGTGAGTAAGTGGATGAACATGGGACCTTGTAGGAAGGGTTGTCCTACAAGCTCTGTGAATGCATATGATCCAGGATAAATCCCCCTGAATGTGCTTGCTGAATTCAAGCATTGCAAGAATACAAGTTTTCCAGTTTACCTCCTTGCTTTTTGAGACAAAAAGAGAAGCTAATCAATTCAATTGCAACAGAGACTGAGTGGTATCCCGACCCCCAAGAAAAATCTGTGAAACACCCTATGAAGGCAAACTTGTAACTTAAAATTCACAACTCTACTGGACACCAAGACTGTCAAGTCAAAAGTAATACTGTTTTCATGCCATATTATATGACATTTTCCCTTGTTCTTCTCTGTCTAGAGCAGGCTATGTACTACCTGTCTTTCTCCCCTGAGAGATAAACTACCTTTGCCATCTCACCCTTTCCTATTTCCACTCCTTCACATGTGTTCATTACACTGAGGCTATACTGACAAAAACGTGTGTCAGACATATGACAAACCATGTCTTAGAGGGCAGTCTCCATACCTGCATGGTATCACATTTTCAGACCACTGTTAGGACTGATCTTGCATCTGATGTTGAGGACAGCTTTGGACAAATCTCCAGAAGTCAGGCTGGACATGCTCATAATCTTATGCCAAGTGCATCTTTGATGAAGAGAATGTGAGAAGGCTCTCAGCATCTTTCAATAAGTAGACCAGTCATTAAAAATCCACAGTCCCTGAGCATCTTTTAGCATAGGAGAACAGAAGAATAAGAAACTCTGAGTTTTATCCAGCTGCTCTACAAGGATCTGGGGTCTGAAGTAGAGGAATTTTCCTGGAGCAGGAGTCAGAGAAGAGCATAACTGTTATTTGAATAAAATTAAAGATATAGATTTATACACACATCTCTATAGAGGTATGAATACTAGATTATATTCTATACTATATGACCTAAGTTACCAGAATTAATTTATGTGCACTCACTATGCTATGGATCATTTAGGTACTAGAATATCTTAAACAAATTCACCTTAGCTTTTTTTATTTCACACTGAAATATACTGACAGAGTAGACTTCACTCTCCAGCATATAACGTAATTACTAGACATTTGTTAATTACTAAATATAAACACTGCTACAGATTAACTGTATATTTTGTATAGACAATGTTATTCTACAGTTTTTTCTGAAATGAAGTTGTTACTAAGAAAATGTAATTGAAGACATTGAGTCTTTCATTCTAAACAGAATGCTTAAGATAGTTTTAAAATTTATTTTTTATTTTTATGTGTGAATATAAATGTTTGGATCTTATTTGAAATACTTTGTATTAGCTGTAGGTATATTGACTGTACTGTATACACACCAGTAAGAATTTCTAAGCTTAAAACCAGATCATATAGAGTAAAATGCTAAAAGAAGAAGTTATTTTAAAACTGCAACAAAAAGTCACAGTAATGACATTTGGGTTGAGTAACATGACAGGTAGTTAAGTTTATTTTGTGAAACACAGAAGCATCATCTAAACTCTGATGTGTTTTCCTAGTTTTGGCATAGATTTTGGCCAATTAATGAAGGTATATTAAGAGTGATAGCCATATTTTTTATAGCATCCCGCAAGAGGGTTGGAGAAGGCACAGTTGAATGTGAAGCAGAACACAGTATCCAAAGCCTCTGCTGAGCTGCTGCAGTCTCTCATCATGTCTTATTCAAGACTGAAAGTGCTAATGCAGAATGTGAACTGCTCTGTTCCAGTAGTTTCTAGAGTAAGTTGTAAGTATTGTGCCAAGGGTTCTTCCGAACACAGCTTTGGGCCCACCTCTGGGAATTTTGCAAGAAAAGCAAGAATGACACATGGCACATTGAGATTAGCAAAGCAAATTGCTCAGAACAATGGGACATGGCTTTGTATTATTTTATTCAGAAACAAAGGAAGGAAAAGGGGGCTTTATTATTCCAAGCTTTGGTTTTAGCCATGAGGTTTTTTAGCCAATAGCTAATGCTACTTGCAGTAAATAATACTTCTGTTTTTTACATAATATCTCTTCAAATGAAAGAAAACATTCTGAGCAGATTGCACACATATCAACCTCTAGAACAAAAGTGAATAAGGGTAGAATTGTAAAATGTAGTTAGTTAATAACCTTAACTTGATTAATTTCATTTAATTGCAAAATATATAAATTATTTCATCCATAAAGCGTGGTTGTTATTTTTTCTTCTAGTAGACAAAGTATCCAGCTAATGCATATGTCATCATTAAGCTCTTTCTCTCGCTATTAAGGTAATAACAGTCCTGTTGTGGACTGTTATGGATGGATGAGACATTTTCCACTATTTGGTCAACAGAAAAAACACTTAAAAATTCTTATATCTCTCCGAGAAATGACAAAATATTTGCAGCCAGTTTCAATTGCAGCTCACAGGAGAAAAAGGTATCACTAAGCACAAATGCTCCAAGCTGAAAAGGTTTCCAAAAACCTGTGAGAACTTCTCTTAGTATGAAACATAAATGCTTGCTTCTGCAGGCATTATCTGATCCTTTTGAGCTATCATGTAACAAAACCAATCAGAATGTAAAGACCTCTGAAAAAAATCCAGTATTTTAGTAAGACAAATAATTTTTTTAGGGGAAAAAGACAGTGTATTCCAGTTTCTGCCCGATAGCATCTACATGAATCAGGGATGTTAACTCAGAATTGCTGTGCTGATCTGAAAGATATTCACTACTTTGGCAATGCACTGTTTCTCTGCAGGTGGACATTAGATGAAGACAGTTGGTTACAGGAGGTTAACAGCCCCACCCAAGGTGGCCATCAGGAGGAACAGAGGACAAAGGCTGACACAAGCTGAGGATTTAGGAGAACGGGGTGGAATAAACTGCTTCTATTAAGCAGGACAGATAAACTATTCGAGGCAGAGAAGACTAAACGAGTGACTCTGGGATTAAATTCTAAAACCAGGTTATGGTATAGCAAGGTATTCTGGACCATAAGTTATAATGCAGCAAAGACAGATGGTAGGAAAGCTCCAAGATAGGACAACAGGATTTGTGGCTAGGCCCCGAGGCCATAAATCCTACAATAAGTAGATATACCAAGTTGGCTGAAGGTAAGCGTGAAGTGCGATATGACATATTTGGCATTATTTAGCATTAGATGCTCTGCAAGAAGTGTAGGCTGCAATAGGAAAGACTTATTGCCATCATAGACCTGATAAAGGAGTGGAGAATAAATGTGGAAAAATATCATAGGTTTTTTGAAGCCATATTGCCCGTAAAGTATGTCCTGGGATATCAGAAATGGTGACTATAAAAAGAGGAGAGGATTTGATTGTTAACTATTCTTTGATACAGGATGAGAACATTTGGCTGAGAATGTGAGAAAAGACTAACAAATTTAGGATCATTATGTCCCGAGCTGGCAAAAGAATGTGGGACATGGAAAAAGGGAGGGCAGTACCAGTCAGTGCTATCTGCACTGCCAGGGGTATCACAAGAATATGACACCAAACAGCAAGAAGCCCTGTCATGAAACTCTGCACCCTGCGGAAAGCTCACTAGTGGATGTCTCTAAAACACTGAGGAAGAAGATTATGGACTAAACTTTCTAATAGGTTTATCCGTTAATCTTGCTTTAGTTATTCTTGCTACTCCTGAGATCCTAACTGATGGAGGCAATAATAATGATAATAGTATTCTATATATGTTTAAAATACAATTCTGTTTTTTGATAACATTCTAGTAAATTTTATTCGGTGTTGTGCTGAAAATAAAAACTTATCAGTATCAGCTCTTGCCATCAAGCTGTAACGAGAGACAGCATGATTCTCCTATAATACTATAAGCAATCTCAAATATATGAGTAATGATGTCATTATTTTTGTGCTTACAGTAACAAAAAAATCACAAGTTTTTACTGGGTTCTTTAATTTTGCAGACTGAAGTATCGATCTTCATCCCGTCTGTCTGATTAGATCCCTGAGGCAGTGTAAATTACTCAGTGCCAGTGCAGCTCTATTGATGCATCAGGTTTAACATAAATACATCATACCACAAGTCTGGTGATTTTTTGCTGGAGTACATCACCTCTGTCCTACTGTGTGCTATTCCTACTTGTCATATGATGTGCAAATGAAATTAATGTGCAAATGAACTTTGGGGGTAAGACAGAGTCTAGATGTTCTTCAAAGTCTCAGACTTTGTCCCCAATCAGGGGCAAAGCCCCAAGTGGAAGCTGTATAAAGACAGTACTGGGAGTTAGCTCAGAGAATACTCAGATTTAGATGATGCTTTGTAGGTTTGTCACCCTCACTCATGTACAAGTTACCTGAGTTGAGATCTGAAAATTGTTTTTCCCATATGTGGCAGACAAGAATGCATCCACAAGATCTGATTCTATAAAGTAAAATAGCAACTTTTAAGTGGTAATTTCATGAGTGTTCAAATTTGAATTATGACTTGGATGATTTTTATTGGTTGTTATTTGTCTGTTTTGAAGAGATTTTGATCAATATTAAAAATATCAACCTGTAGCAAGCCCTTCTGACTGGTCATATAATCCTTGCTTGTTTCGTGTAGTCACAACAATTTTTTTCCTCCAGATCAAAATATAAGTTTCTGTAAGCTACCAGAGGATATTACTCCACAACGTATTTCTTTTATATACTTTCAAATTTTGGTTCAGTAAAGGATAATGATTTTTGTTGTACTTAATGTCTGACTTCTTTTTTTTTTTTTTTTTCTTTCAAATAAACCTTTGTTTTCAATAGGATGATCCTTTCATCAGTGGAAAAAATATGAGGCTTCAAAGAGAGACAGGCAGTATATGTCTTATTGTAGTTTGGCTTTTCTTGAGTGGAAAACTTAATGGATTTCATAAATCTTTTAACTCACTTGAAACCAATTTTTCAAAGTAGAGCTGATTAGTTAGAAGACACTTAAACTGCAAGTTTTTTTCACAGACATTTCTTTGTAATACAATTAGTTTCTGATTCATCACCCCTAAGCAAATTAATGCAAGAAGAAAGAAAAATTGGAATAAACATAAAGATTTATTTCTACCAGCTTTTAGTTTTCAAATTATTGTCGGATTAAAATATCTTTTACTATATCTCTAAATTATTTAAAGAAAACTAACAAATGTAAATTCTTCTCCATACTAAATTATTTAGGGCATAAATGTTTCCTGTTGAATGCTTTTGTGGTCAAATAATGTTTCTCAGGCTAAGAGAATAAAATTAATTTTAATATAATAGTAGAAAGGCAATAGTTAGGAAACTACCTGAAGTGTATCTCATTAGGTATCTACTCAGGAAAACTGCAAAACTCAGCTCAGTAATTTTTTCTTTTCATTAATAAAAAAACAAAACTCTCTAGAATTTTGTCTTATTTTTTTCACGCAAAGTAACACTGAAGTCAAAAGTAGCAAGTTTTCACCCAGTACATATTTACTTACAGCATAATTAGTTTCTCTTGTTTCAAGAGCTATCAGGTTCTTATCATAATTATGAGTTCCCAGGTGTGGCAAATCAACTCATAGAGTGAGTGAGCAAGCAACCTGGAGGATTTCAATACACACCACATTCTTGTTTTGAAAGGGACATTTATACTATACGCTACATAGCATTAATTTGGTAACTGTCTTTTGCAGTACTTCACTTGTAAAGGGAAGACAGACTAGATCAAATCAAGCAAGTATTTCTATTACTAGAACAATTCTCATTGATTTGAGAGGACTTTGTTTGAGACTAGCAAACTTTAGAATTGGGTATGGAGGTTAGTAAGCTCTATGATATAGTTTTTAGATATTAATTAAAAGGCAAAACTTGTTTATGCAACATTGCCTTCAGAAGCTCTCATCATTCCAAACAATTATCACAGAATCACATAATGTCAGGGATTGAAATGGACCTCAAGAGATCATCTAGTCCAATCCTCCTGCTGAAGCAGGAACACCTAGATGAGACTACACAGGAATGTGTCCAGGCGGGTCTCGAATGTCTCCAGAGTAGGAGACTTATTACAGTAGGCTGCTGGCAGGTAAGGTAGTCTATCCATTTGTATATATCTGTAGAAATACTACAGCAAGGAAATAACCAGAGACTGAATGGAAATCAACTCTCAGGTGCACTATTTCTTATTAAAAATGGCTGGATTTTTCCCCCAGTGAAAGAAGACACATTGATGTGTTAAAAAAGTAAGCTGCTCCCCAACAGAGTAAAACCCAAAACGTTTATTAAGTAATGTAAGATAAAATAAAATTTATAATCCCTAGGCTCTTAAACTGTGCAGGTGAGAAATGTATTCCTCTGAAATACTTCTGTATTATTACAAAGAAAACAAAGAGGATAAAAATTCAGCTTACAGTGGCCCTCTCTATTTAGAGTAACAAATTTACTTGCAGTCTGTTTTTATGAGCAGTAGAATTCTCTACAGAGTAGACCACCTGTGTGTGCATGGATTCCAGCCTGTGACTATATAAAATGAAAGTACATGTAGGTTGGTCAACATGTGGTCATCTGTCAAAATTTAAAAGTTGAGTTGTTTCTTCAGTATTACACAGCTTCTTACTTGGAAAGAAGCTCCAAAGCTTTAAGGACATTCATCCCTTTCTTAAAATTGATCAGATGGATGTTAATAAAAGGAAGAGAGGAAGAATGCTCCAGGTCAAAACGGGTAGAGAAAAATCTGCAATTGCAGCCTTGGAGCCAAACTTCAAGCAAGTAAGGAAGGAAGTATGAAAGAAACTCCTAATCACTGCCTGATTACTGAAAATTCACATACACGACTTCTCAGAGCACTTGTTCATCTCAGATGGGTCTGAAATCACAAGGGTGATTGTGTGTAGATGCTGAACAGGCATCCAACCTCTGCAGACATCTCGTGCCAGGTATGAATTCATGAATTCAGTCAGTTGCTCGTGGCTACTGCATTGGCATTTGATTTTGATTTATAATATGCTCATGTACTTTCTTCTCTGCCTCACAACGGGCAGTTGTTTCCTCTACAGAAATTACCCAGAAAATGTTATCCATAGCAGTCTAGTGTTTTGTGGTTTGCTTTGCTTTATTTTCCCCTCTGCTCTGAATGATTTTTAAATTTATTTTTAAATTTATCTAGTTAGGCAGAGTTTGTTCAAAAGTTTCCTCCTTCAAAAGTGTCATGAAGGTACCAAAGCACGTGTATTCTGCAGATCATTATATGTTGCAACATCACATTTGTCTAGCCAGTTAGTTTAAGTGATATATACAATATCTGGAGAAATAGTCAGAGAGTCTTTGTTGCTTGTACCCAAAACAATACCTTTATTTGTCAGTAAGTATGAGCCTTTGCCATGGGAGGGCCCATGTTTGTCCATGAGGTTTCAAGTATCCAAGACCCCAGCTGGTCCTGGTGTGAGACCCACTTCCCTGCAGCATTTCAGTTTCTACTTTTCAGGGTTTTTTTCAGGAAAGTAACCAGTAGCTAGAGCCCATGAAAAAGGGAAATGAAAAGTTAAATTTATAGAAAAGTCAGAGAATGAGTTGCATCATGTCATGTCTCAGGATGTGAATCCTGAAGCCAAACAACTTGATGGCTGGAGCATATCAGTACGGAGGATGCGTAGCCCACTGAACAGCATGCTACCAGCTACAGGCCTGAGAATTCCACACCATTCTCTTTCTCAGGATCAAAAAGATTATTTTGCAAAGCAGACAGCCTAAGGATTACCTTGGTCTTTTTACTTGCTCTCATATATGTTAATATACTGAGCTGTCAGACAGAGAACATCTACTTGGATCGTTACCTCAGCATAGCAACGAGGGCCAGAAACAAATGGAGCAGAGCTTGATGCATGTAGAAATAGAAGATTTCCTTCACAAAGATGCAGCTGGATGAGTTTTATTTTTCACATCAGAGGAGATCACTGCTAATTCCTTGGAAGTAAAGATGCAATGCTGATGGAAATCAGAACAGAACTGCATCCCTTGTCTGTTCTCAGACTGGCTTAGAAGTTGTATTACTAGCTGCCTGATACATCTCTTATATGAGAAAGCATTCTATCCCTGAACTGGCTCCTGGGTTTGCCTTAGTAAAGTTGTCATTCTGTCACCTTCAGTGCTCCTAGGTTGGCTGGAGAGAGTTGAGAAGCCAGACCCAAAACCCTGGCAAAGATAATAAATTGTGAGGTAAAAATGTCTTATTGGGGAAAAATAAATAAATAAATAAAAAATTTGGTTTTGTTTCTCATGCAGGTCACAACAAGGAAAATAAAATATAGCTGAAGAGAAAAAGCTTATAATTCAGTTGATGACAGAGAGAAAATCAAACTTCTCTAGTACTGGAAATTTGTCATACATTTCTTGAAAAATACATAGTGCCTGAAGAATGTTTCATTTGTGAATATTATGTGTCCTATGTTTTATTTTATTATCTTCTAGGCTTACAAAAAAAAATCTGAAAAATTATTCTACAAAATGTGACCTTTTTTCTTTCATCATTTCCCATTCTAAAAAGTAAACTAAGGAGGTTTTGCCTCATCTTTTCTTGTAGAAGTTATGTGCCTCTGTTAGAAGGGTAGTGCCTGGGCTGGAACAGTCTCTCTGAGTTTTTTGCATGGCTCCAGAGATAAATCAGGAAATAAACTGGATTAGTGTTGTCTTGCTCTGAAGAGAAGTCATTTTCTGATTGAGAGGTGGGAAAACCAGTTTCAAACCATTATTCCACATCAATGAAGAACATCTTCAGTGTCACTGAAAATGTTTAACTTACTTTGATGAGTTATAGTAATTCAACCACATAGTGCTTCAGTGGAAGGATAGTGATATGGACTATTTCAACATGCAAAATGTCTTTTCATGGGTGAAGACTGGGGAATTACAGTATGACAAATACACTGGCATTTTTTTCAATAGTCATTTCCATCAAGGGCACGTTTGCTCGTATCATATTGTGTGGTATTCACTACTGTGAATGTGTTCACCCCCATGATCCATAGCACATTAACAACCAAAAACGTAAGTTTCCATGCATCACAAATTATTACATTCTAAACATCAGAATTCTACTTCATGCTACATTTCATTCGCTGTCATACCAATATGGACTTTAATATTAGCCAGAAATGGAGGATGCATGATTGTATTAAATGAAAAAGGGAACCGTATATTTTTCTTTTTTTCATACTCATGCAGTAATAAGTTAGGCATATATTCGATGCAGAGTTTTATAGCTGAGATGCTGCTGAGTATTGTGGATGGCCTCTGTAGAAAATTTAATGTCTCTCATGTCATGCAGAAGATCCAGATGCTCCCTCTGAGCCCCACTTTAGCAGCTGTAGGAGCAGCAGGACCTTACAAGCACGTTTGAGCCTGCACATTCAATATCCCATAGAATATGCATAAGTCCTTTAGATTCAAATGTTCAGAAAGATAAGTTAGCCTAACTTGTCCAACTTTTCAGCACCAGCTACCACCTCTAGATATAGCAAGTGGAACGGAGGTGGAAGAAAGGTTGTTTTCCGTTGATTCAAGTGAGGGAAATGAGGTATCAGGAAACACAAATATTATCAGAAGCAGCTTTTTTGCAAGCCGTGCTCTGTGCAGCTGTAGCTATCCTGCTCTTTACCATAGCTGTGCTGTGTCTAGAACGATGTGAAGGAAAGCTGAGATTCCTATCACAGACAAATTAAGCGAGGGAAGGGAAATGGGGTCCCCCACCAGAGTAAGCAGCCTCTAGTAAAGCTGCATTTACACAAACCTCAGTCAGCACAGCTTTACAAGGAATGAGGCAGAGCAAAAATGGACATGGATTAACATTTGTTAAAGCAGTTTGGGTGGGAGGCAATACCTACCATGCAAGCCTTTTCTAGCCACTACCTATGTCAACAAGCTGCTAAACCTCTGTATTGCTTGTGCCAGTACAGACATACAGCAAGAACAGAGAAAGATGTGCAATGTCAATGTAAGAATGTCAATGTCAGAATGTGGTGATCCACAAAAGTACTCTGTTAAAAAGTACTCTGTTGGAGTGTATGAATGCTAATACACCTCCAAACTGAAATATGTTCAATATGGAGAGCCCAGAGTTCAGTCAGACTAATCACTGACTGATTCTCTTGTGTTTGCGTTGGGGAAACCTATTGAATATGACAAAGGTAAATACCGTGCTGGAGTTGTCTGGGCATAGATCAGTGGCCCTCCTGGAGAGAAGAGCTGCCCTAAAAGACTCACACTAGGCTAGCTGTCAAATCACAGCAGTTACCAAGATGAAAAAGTAGAAATCTCATCTTCAGTTATGTTCTTTCTTGATCACTATAAGATCTATTGTGATATGCAGGATCATAAAGCTCTGAGATAGAACAGCAGTGTTTATCAATATCTACTATGTTAACTGTTTATGTAAGTTTTTCTGACAACATTAATTTACTACCAAATGCAAAGCAGTATGTATGGGAATATAGCGCAAGATTCGCGAGGAGGTTAGTTAAATGTAAATATGCTCAAGTGACTTACACCTGTCTGTAGAAAAAGCACATACATCGCACTAATTTTTTTACTGACTTTGTGTGCTTGATGAGTAGAACCTCTGTGTTAGATAACATAGACCTGTGAAAAACTCTAGGCACCTTATCACTATGTCTGAGATTCCTGCTTTGTTGTGAGAAAGAGCGGGAGGCTGCACCTGCCTGAAGCCTTGAAATACAGGTGAGCTCAGCAGGCCCGGCGATCTTCTACCAGGGCTGAACCTACAGCACCTGCATCCCCGCCTGTGTCACCTCTGCCTGGGAGCTTAGGTGTGGCTTCAGAGATCCTCCAGTAGACAGGTAACTAAAATAAAACTTGCTCTTTGCAATGCATTCATGGCCTCTGGCTCTTCTTGCGATGTGCCTGCGTATGTGTACACACCATACTAAAAAAGAAAGATGATTTAAAGGACTTTTAAGAAATATTTTTGTTGCCACTTAGAATTCAGGCCATAATTTAGCCATGGAGACTTTTCAGGTAAGTACTGAGTAGAATGGTCTTGGGCTAGTCCACATCACAAAATGCTTATTCTCACTGATCTTGAAAGCAGGAGCTACTCAATAATCTGAAGGCTAAGTTTCAAACAGAATCACAGAATGTTAGGGATTGGAATGGACCTCGATCTAGTCCAATCCCCCAGATCATCTAGTCCAATCATTTTGCTGTAATATGGAGGGCATGATTAAGAAACACGTACTATTGGTGATGATCCCCTATAGAAAAAGGAAATACTTCATATCCAAAAGGGTGACAATATTATAAGATTTGCAGACTACAAATGTCTCTATAAAGAATGTAGACAAATACATTTCAGAGTACACGTTACAGGCTGTGACCTAAGTTTAAACAGCTCAGATGATCATACCAGCAGAAGTATACTACAAATGGATTTTTATTGACTGAATTGAATAAACAGGTTAATTTTAAAAAATCATATTACAAACTGGTGCAGTGCCATAAAATCAGTTTGTACATGTGGAGATGCCATTCTTAGCCCGCACAGCTCCTGCAGCGCTGTAGACCATTCTCATTGCAAGCAGTACACTTAAGGGCTTTGAATGAGTCCGTAAAGCAGTTCCGAAACACAGACATCTTGCTCCCATGGCACGCTGAGCACGGCAGGAACCCGAAGCCCCCACAAGAGAGGCACTCATGAGGATGCTGAACTCTCTGCTCAAAGAAGAAAGTGAGAAAGGCAAAAATGTTACCTCATCAAGCACCATAAGCTCTAGGACAATAAGGGCTTCAAGACAGCTGAGAATGCACATTCTGTTTCCCATCTTGAGCAATACCCACCACCCCATCCCAAAGTATCCAGCATGAGAGACTGGTACCTCTCCCTTTTCCTTTGGTCAGATCCACATGCAGTGGTCACAGAGGCTCAGTGCAGATTCATCAGCCGCACCATCCCTTAGCAGCCTGTGTTTATATTTGCCAAACTAGCTAGCTAAAGGAAAGCTTGCACACGTTACTCTGATGTAGTTTAGGTCTAGACCAATTCTAGGAGGTATTGCAGTTGCTTGAATTGAAACTCTGGGCAGTTTATGTTGGTGTTATATTTTCTATGCTGTATGTTAAGATGTTATTACTTTTAGCATTTGCATGCTCATGCTGAAGATATTGTTCCTATTACAGTTATACTTGATCATATCAAAAAGCAATTCATAGTTTCTGGCAAGCAGTGCTTGAGGAACTAAGTGGTGTATTCATATTTATGGGTGTAGAATGCTGAAGCTTTAAGTGTAAAGAAGAAATATCATCATTATTCAACAGCTATACCTGGAGAAAAGTGCTGCGAGTAAGGCTTAGGGTCCCCCAATTGTCCTGAGTAAAACAATAATTGTCCTCTATTTTGTATTGGATTAAAGACAATGGAAAACACAAGAAGAAATTTCAAAGATGTTTTTAAGTTTCACTTGCTGAAAATGTTGCTAATTGGTTAATGATTGCCTTAAAGTTCTGTATCAGAGAAATGAAATGTACCTCACATTGGGTACTTACCACAGCACAGATATGTGACTTTAACATTGCACTGTTGAGTAAAGACTTTACAGATTTAGTTACAAAGGAAGAACAAAAACCCATATAGTTGCTGCTAGTGTTAGACTGAGGAATTATGCACCACTAAAAAATTAGTCACAAATTATTACCAGGATGTACTAAAATACATAAAGATAATATGGTCCTTCCTATATCTTCATCAAGAAAACTGAAGAGATTTCTGCAAAACCATTAATAATAGCATTTATCTATTGACAACTTGAACATGCAAAAAAACCCGCTTTTTTGGTTTTTGTCCCGTAGCTCATAAACTTGCCATTCTTCCTTACTGGGAAAACAGTTCTTCCTCTTACTGTTAGCTCCTCCAGTGACAACGTTTGGCACTATTTAATGTAAAATTAGCATTCTTTTTATCTCAGGAGTCCCCACAGTTGTCATAATTTATGACATTACTGCAAAAATCTCAAAAGTTTAAGAGAATAATATTTTGAATCTTTCAATTCATTATTGCTTGCTAGACTTGCAAGTAGCCATGTAGCTAAAGGAACTAACAAAAACCAAATGCAAAATCGCTTTATCTCAGTTCCTTGAACAATGTCTGTTTCCTCCTTGAGCAGATGACAGTTTATGTAACCACTTTCTGCATGTTCAGTATGGAAGAAGCCTGACTGCTCCTTGCAATTGTAGCAAAGCCATTTTTGCAATTTAAAGAAAAAAAAAAAAAAAGCATTTGGAGTGGTGTTTGTGTTCAGTAAGCTGTTATCATCGTCTGCTGTAGTCCAGCATTGTTTTTCTTTTAGATATATTTTCTGTCCCAAGATTAGGACGCACATTGGGCTAGACAGTAATGTTGTAGGACCCCTCCCAAAGCAGGATCTGGAGACATTTCATTCCAAAGTAATGAAAAACGTTAAGGAGGTGTATTAGCTAACCTTTCTAGTCAGACAACAAGGGTACTGCCTGCTTTATTCATATGCATACATTTGCTTAATAGCTTCCAGTTGGATATTCAATGTGGTTCAATATGTCCAGCAGGTTCTTCTGCATTTTATACAGAAATACATACACTGAGTCATGAGGCAAGGGAAGCTTTGCTGAGTTAAGGAGCAGGCCAGACAAATGCAGAAGGTGCTCCCTCCACTGCAAAGGGATGGGGCAGTTCATGTTTTACCAGATTGTGTTAAACCTACCTCCTGAATAAGGCAGAGATGAGCAACCTTTGTGTTCAGCCTCACTGGAACTTCTGGAGGAGTTCAGGAGGGAGACTGGCTATACAAAACCAACATGCTTCATGAAAAGAGTTACTTGTTTTGTGATGAATTCAAAGATGTTTGGTATACAAAGAATTACTGAAAGCATGTTAGGAAAACATATGCTGCAGTTTGGCTAAATGCAGGGAAAGAAAAACCTTGGGGCTAAATCAACTAGATGCAGCTTTATTTTGCGCTTTCATCAGTGTCTTTTACAAATATATTCTCATTATCTACTTTCAATGTTGATGTTACATACTTCTGAAGTTTGTGTTATCTTAATTTGGTTAGGGGTGGTTTCAAAATAACAAGATAATTAATAGCAACACATTCCTTTTCTGTGGACACAGCTTTCCATATAACCCAGAGAATTTGAACAGATAAGGCAAACTAAGAGCTGCAGAAAGGCAAATTGGTATAACTGGAAACTTCTGGTATTTGCCCAGATTTTGTAGATGTCCAGCTTGAGGTCCAACCAGAATCTAGGACTGCAAGTTCCAAGTGCGTTCACTGCAGTGCACAGAGAAGTGATGCATCATCCACACAAGAGACCTGACTCCTCCAGAGCATGGTGAAGGTTAAACATCAAAGAAGATGTCAAAAGTTACAGGAAAAAGAACATGACTTGCCTTTCCTGCTGTGGCAAAACTAAGAGAAAATAGAGATGGACATTTTGTTTTGATGTTATTGACATTCATGTTTTCTCAAACTTAATGGGCTGTGATAGCGTGCTATAATTCATGCAAAAGGAAAGAACAAAAAATAAAAAACAAAAACAAACAAAAACAAACAAACAAAAACAACAAAAAAAGCACTCACTATTGGGATCATCAGTTTATCACAGAAGAAAAAGAACTGATTAAAAAAAGTTCTCAACTGCAAATACTCAATGTATGTTCTGTATGATTATTTGCAGAAATACAATTACCTCAATTTTGGTTAAGAGATCCTGCAGTTCTCCAGATTCATTCATTAGCAAAATTTTCTCAGCACCCTGTTAGTGAGGAGAAGAAGAAGAAAAAGTTCAGCCACTGCAGCATGAAAAAAGAGAGATGATTAGAAGATGTGGTCTTGAAAATTTAAACATTCTGAGTACAAATTTGACTCACATTAAGTATTTTGTAATTAGGTCAACCTCAGGAAAGCTAGAAGGACAAGGACAATCTAATTGCAATTCTGATAGAAGTGTCTGAGGTTCATTACCAGGTGTCATATTGTGCTGCCTTTTTGTAAAAGATGACACAGCTTGGAAATTCTGATTGGGCTCACTTTATTTTACATTATATGCTTCCTGACAGAATAAATAATATGTCTAGTTACCATGTCAATAATTACCATTATATAAATATACAATACATCAGAGAATGCAGCAAAATGAGAGGAGGAAATTGCATTTCAAATATTCTGGCAGCTGAGCACTGAATTAAGACATAATATGCCTAATGTATAACACAAGGAGAAAAAGGGTAATGAAAATACTGTAACAACATTAAAGTCAGACACAACAATGAATAACAATAATTTAGTCTGAGTACGCTAGGTCTCTGAGGGGTTCTGTCATCTGAACTGCGGTGGTACTGAAGTGGTTTTTCTTTTTTCCTCCTGAAAGGAAATGCTAAGAAACTATTGCAGACAAAATGAAAACGTCAAAGATGATGTAAAACTTTTTTTTTTTCCTTTTTCTTCTAATTAGAGGGCTACATTTGAATGCTTCCACTTCACTTATATAACCAAACTCACTGAATACTAAATATTGCCAAACATTTAAAGACACTTTTAATCAGTGGATCACAAGAAACCAACAGAAGGTGAGAAAACTGAGGCACAGACGGCGGGAACTGCACAGCCCTTACTCGCTGCTAAGGGTGATTGGCTACACCTAGACCAGGTGGTTCATGTCACCGTGATGCTCCAGTTTGCTGGTCTCTGCATGGCCAGACTGTTAAATTTCACCTTTGGGTTTACTTCTGGCGTGAGCTGGGATGTGTGGGGGGATGCTGGCACAGGGCTGAGATGCCAGGGGACACTGAGACTGGCCATTACTTTGAGTTGTCCACAGTCAGGCAAAGGAGTTCTCAGCCCCAGCTCACCATCAGCATCACTCTCTTGGTTACTGGGGGGCACAGGAAGGGATGGGGAGCACAGGGAACACATATTGGTCACTATTGTGCCTGTTAGTGCCCAACCATTCACAGTGCCTCACTGGGGACTCCAGAGGCTACAACTGTGTAGCACAAAAGCCCACTAAGGGCCACAAAAACATTGCAAAACATTTTGTATAACATCCTACTAAGGGTAGTTTCCCTGTGCAAAGTCTTTCTGCTCTGGCTTTGTACAAAAAGAAAGCACTCTTGACTCTGTGTTTGATGATATTCATTTCAGTTAAAAAGCAAAATATTAATATTTTAGTGGATGTGAATGCCACTTTTTCAGTGAACGCTACTCTTACAGTGCTACACTTTCAAAGAGATTTTTTTTAGAAAAGAATCTACAAGGTAATTAGTTGTGGTTAATTAGTCACAGAAGATGACAGGAGACAGATCAGCTAGCCTTACGTGTGCTGACTGCTATCGAAATCTGCTACAGATCATGGGCACAGAGTGTACCAGCTTTGACATATGCATTAGGGCTCTCTGTCCCCAGCAGAGCAGCTTTTAGCAGCCTGTTGGCCTCTTTCAAGCTTGCCCTCTAGTCTTTCTCTGCTTTCACACAGAACAGGCAACAGAAGTGACTGGCACAACAAAGCGAGGATTTGCCAAGGCGGCCCATGGAGTATTAGCTCAGGGCCTGAATAAACTACAGGAGCTTAGGACAAAGCTTGCGATGCCCATCTGATGCAATGACGTTATGGATTTGCAGCTTTATTGATGTCTCTGCAGCACTGCAAGCTCCCTAAGCTAGACAAGCCCAAATTTGCCCTCGTTTAGGGAAGGGTCTCTTCTCTGTGGCAACTATTGGCAAAGGCATTTCTATGACTTCTGCTCCATGTTACAGTGATGCTGTATAATAATGCTGACTGGCTTTTACAGCAGTATAATTAAAAGCCTGACAGGTTTCCTATTATAAATTCATACTGTAAAGGATTTATATTTCACATGACATTCAGTCAGCCAGCTGTGTTACTTTCAAAGTGGAAACCATCATTACTGTGGTTTTAAAATTAAAAACCAAACATCAAAAAAACTATCAATATTTTTAAGTGTTTCAGAATGTCTTTTCCGATTACTGGCTGCCTCAAGTGATATTTGAGAAAAAGATATTTGCAGAGGTTAGCCTTCCCTTTGGATCTGTGAATCTTAACACAGAGAGTCCGTAATTAATAGAGTGATTAAAGCAGCTGTTAAGTCCAATATCTGCTTTCTGACCAGAAAGCGATGGCTTTCTTTTTCTTCCTAGATTGTGTTCAGTCCACAGTTACCCACAAAAGGATGTGAAACGTTAAAGAGTCTGTCCCTGCTAAGAGTAACATAGGGAGCACAAGTGACAGGGGCCATAATGTTTAGAGAAGCAGCAGAGAGAAGTGATTTTCACTTTTGTTAACCAGTTAAATTTCAAAGCACCATCCTGTGAATCCTTTGTCTATTAACTTCAATAGCTCTCTGCCATGGTGGAGGAGACCAGGGGATGCAGTCAGGTCGTTGCCCTTCTTTTGACAAGGAAATTCCACAGACTTGGCTAAATCACTTAACAGTTTTTCTAGAACATTTTCATCCTTCAAAATATTTTCTCATTTTTCTCTTGAAAATGTCCGGAAATTAGCACTGTATTTCAGATATTGTCCCAGTAATTGCAGAACTAGGACAAATCCATGCTCTACCAAGTTTCCCACTGCTCTGGCCCTGTCCTGTCACTAAATCAATCTGTTGCTCACCTATCTTGTATGTAGCCCGTTACCATTTTCACAATGTAATTCTTCATCAAGGAATACCTGTAGATATATGGCTGTGCATTTCTACTAGAACACATGCTGATTTTGGTGAGCAGCCTCTCTTCCCCATTCTTCCTTATATACAGAGAAAAACCAGCTCACTGCTGAAACATCTCTCTTGTGGACACATTTGCTGTGCAGATAAATGCATCCCTTATTTCTTAAAAAATAAACTTGTTCAAAGTTTACAAGTGAGAGCACTTGCTAAAGGCATCAGAATGCAATCACACACCCCACCCCAGCTGGACCTGCCATGTTTTTCACCATGGCTTAGCAAGGAGACAGGCTATATGTACCCCATCTTTGCCCAGAGCTCACATGCTCTTCAGACTGTAACACTATACCTCTCACAAAGAGGGGCCCTTTGACAGCAGGCATGCATCATTTGTGATCAAATGCCTGGAAAACTGCCTATAAACTGAGAAAACTGACATTGCAGTATAGTACCAACACCAGAAATGTTGGATTTGATACGCAAAGAACCATCAGATTAGTTGAACGCCCCTAATCTTGCAGAATTGAGGAAGCAAGTGGGAAAAAGCTAGGTGACTCAATGCAACAATTACATCATAGTTTTACTGCCACAGGGCCACTCATATCCACGCCATTAAGAGAACACTAGGAGAACATATTTAACAAAACACAGAGACAATCGTGAGCTACCAATCATATATGGCCACTGGAAAGATATAAAAAAGGAACCATTACCACTTGTATTACAAAAAATATGTTACATAGATATTTTCTAAAAGTCAGTTACAAAAAGGCCTCATCATTCTTTGGAAATAATCATAACCAATGAGTCAAATAAAATACTTTTACTGTAAATCTCATTTGCAGCTGGGAAAAGTAAATAGGAAACAGTTTCTTCAGAAAAAAAAATAATCACATATTTGAAAAAGATACAAGTACGTTTGTATGGCTGGTGAACACTGAACTCAGTCTCATATTTAAATTGAAAAATAAAATAAATGTATTTTAAAACTATTATGCAGTGAGCTGACATGTTTACTAAAGATGACTCTATTTGCCCTTTTTTATGTGCATCCCTTTCTAGCAGAGTGGATCTTCATATAGCATAAACCTCTAACAGTCCTGAATGCCTTTGTAAAAGAGCAAATTAATGTTCCATCTTTTTTTCTTTTTTTTTCTTTTTTTTTTCTTTTTTTTTTTTTCTTCTGTGTTGCGTTCTGGTTTTTGGAAGTAATTTTTTATTCTGCTTCAGCGTCCCAGCAGATGGCATAATTCCATTTCAGATGGAGACAGCTTCAGGTGAAAAGGGGGGATTAGATCAGCTGGTAAAAAACATGCTGCAGAAAGAACCTGTAATTTCCTGAAAGACTGATATTCAGACTGTGTGTGTCAAGAAATCCAATGATTCAATCCTGAACAAAATGAGAAGATTAAAAACCTGCTGCATTGCAGCATGCAGGACTTTGCTTGACAAGGGTTAAATATAATTCTTCTATTGCTTCTGCCCAAGTGGCATGTTTGTTTTATTTCCCCTGTGCAGGCAATGATAAATTCCCCAACACTGTAAAGATTTATCCACAGAGCCCATGGTGCTTTAACAACCTTGTCTGTGCTTCTGAATCACTCAGGTATCATATACTCTATCAGACGCACATATGCTGTGTTCTGCTGGTTTTCTTACATTTATCTCATTAAAAATAATCTTGTCCCCTTTCAAAACAGTTCATCTTTTAATAAGGGGTTTTTGTTATTTCTCCACATGACTCATTGAAAGGTGCCTGGCTCAATAAAGGTTCTCCTTTGTATTGCTACAAGCAATTTCCTTTAGGGAGGGATTTGCCAGGAAATAACTATTCCAGATTTTAAAAGAGAGAGACAGGAAAATAGAGAGAAAAAAAATATTGCATGATTAATTTACCTACACATCAGGCTTCTGGATTTCTGTATTACATTTGCATATCTGAAGATAATTATTATGAAAGGCATTATAGAAATGTCCACTGTTACCAATCAGACCAAATTCTGTAATTAGTACTCAACCTCATTTTAATGAAACAGAAGCCCGGCAGAGGCTTCAGCCAACTTATTACCTTTGGAGTCACTGACACACTGTTGTCTGAAGGCACCACATCCACCAGGCACTGACATAGCTGTGGCCTGGAAGGCTGGTTAAACATTTGTAACCTTCTTGACATGCACAGAAAAACAAAAACTGCCATAAAATGATGGAGTTTGCCACATTTAGCAGAGTGTGTGGACACAGATCCCTTGCCAGGGCAAGTGACAGGTTCACCTTAGGGCTCTCCCCTCCCTTCACTCCACCAGCTGTGGTGCTTCCATTGCCAGTCCGAGCCAACTCTGCTGACATTGACCTTTTTTTTCCTGGTTCATCTCAACTAAAACAGACGAGAGAGTGATGCTGTAACAGCAGATCCAAAGCAGCAATGCTCCCCAATATGTTGATAATTAGTGGAGAGCAGCAGAGAGTGGAAGCCTCGTCCGTGACCAGAGCTGAGGGCTCGCACATCGCAGAGCAAAGGGCTGACCATCCTGGCCAGCCGCGAGCAGAGCAGGTGTCTTCTGGTCTGCACCCTGCCCGCAGACCAGATTCACAAATAATATTGTTGTTATGTGGGATGGCCTTAATTTTCTCCTACAATCTGCTCTGTTTAACCACAGTGTGCCTCACCAATTTAATAAAAAACAAAACAAAAAAAAACCACCAAGTCTGATTTTGTTCTGTTGTTTAGCAGATCAATACTTTATGTTTTCTTGTGTTAAACAACGTGAACAGAGTTGTTGTGCTGTAATAGATGTTTGTAGACCAGAACATCAAATTGTTTCTTCATTTTTTTTTACCTACAGGAGGTAAAACTTGTTGAGTACCTGTCAGCAGGTAGCTGAAGAGCTAGATTTATCTCTCCCACAGACAGCTAGCTTCCTAACTCATCTTCCTTTCTATATGTCTTCAAAATATCTCACACGATACTTAAATAATTGCAATGAGTCTGTATTGCTTGTTCCACTGTTGCTCCTCTGTTAAAAGAAAAATGTCCCATGATCTTGAAAAAAAAAGCAAAAATAACTAGTGAATTAATGGGCCATCCATCATACCAAAATGACTATAGCCAGGCTTCATCTAGAGCTGAGCAAGCAATTTATTCAATCCCTTTCAGCATTTTAACTGGTCACACACAGACTGAGTTTTTCTTGGAGTGGGTTATAACTATTTTATTTTTAACATGATAATTACGTGAGCAAAACTTAGCCTGAATCCTATTGTATTTTAGGCTGCTTTTGAACAAAGCACTCCAGTTCCTGGCTGGCTGGAAAACTCTCCAACTCAGGCTTTTGATAAAAGCATCCTCTACTAGGAAGTAAAATTCACTGCCTGCTAATATTCTGCACAGTCACAATTTTGCAGTTGCTGCAGTGGTCTGGCAAGCCCTGGGCCAGCAAATGCATTTATTAGAGTGCTCAGGGACTCCTGCATCGAGCAGAGGCCACTGAGAACTAAGAAGGGGATGAGGAGAAAGGGGAGAAAGGGTATTTGAGCGTTTATACAGGCCCAATATCAGTTATGCCCTGATTGGTAATTACATTTCATTCCATTACTTAAATCTTTTGTAAAAATGAAAGTGTTAAGCAATACAAACACAATAACCCTGCTGTGTGTAAATATAGTTTGCCTTCACAAATCGCAGTCTCGCTGTTGGTGTTAATTGCTAACTCTTTACTGCTGGAGACAAATACCTTCACTGAGCTCTCAAGCTGTTTTCTTTTTGCCACTTTCCAGAATCTTTTTCTTGTAAACTCTGATTTTTTCAGTTTCTGAGAAATATATTTCAAAAGTACAGGCTGCTCTTAATGGAAAGGTGATTTCACATATCAAGAGTCTTTTAGACTCTGAATACCAGAGTGTATAGTTATAGTTTTCCATTTGGAGTTTATGTTTAGCAACAGGCCAGAGTTGGGCTGGCTTTGTCTCTCTTTTACTGCTAGACTTGTCTAAAATAAAGTATTGATCAATTCTGTCCCTAAACAATGTTCAGGTGATTGCAAATTCCTGATACAGACTACATCATATAAAATTCAATTCATAAGGTGTGACACTCCAACCTGTTAGTTTCATATTCAACACAGATATTACTAAATGACAGGTTTATGCTATGTGTGTTCATCTTCCTTGGTCAATCATGCATACAGGTTCCCATGAGGAAAAAAGAATCATTTTCTCTAGATTTTCATTGTTTCAACTACAAAGATAAACTGTTTTTAAAGAAACACAGGGTGGCTTAGATTGTATTACTGCATTTTGTTTCCTTCCTGATAGCCTCTGCTTTTAGCCTTTTGCATCTTCAGATCAAACCTATCACTGTGGATCTGTGCTGCAGATATCACAGAGGGATCTCTGTCTTTGATTGTTCCCACCATTCCAGCATTGCAAACAATTTTCTAAAAACCCTGCCTCTCATTCATTCATCAAGATTTTAATCTGTTCTTCCAGACTGCAGAACAATACATAGGCTTATGCTTTACTTACCCCAAGATAATGGCCATCGATAAACACAACAGGGAGTGAAGGAACTTCACAGACTCTCCTGCACCTTTCATCTAGTTCTTTTCCATAATCGCTGTTCAGAGCAATGTTTTTTTCTTCAAATTTAACTCTGTGATTTTGAAAGATCTTTCTAACCAGTTCGCATCTTTCAAAAGTGGTTCTCACCACACGAAGGCTGGTAGTATAAATTACTATGCGGCCAAACTCTGGCACTGTAGATACCTGGAAAAAAAATAGTTACCATTACATACAGTAAGGTATTAATAGCTTCCAATTATTCAGTAATTTCATGAAAAATATTACTTAAGCCAAATCTTTGTATCTTGAAAACACAATCCAAGATTATACTTTTTTCAAATTGAAAGATGGAAGGGGAGGAATTAGGTTCGTGCAATCAACAACTCAAGGCAATTTAAGCTGTTTATGTAAGTAAGGTGCAACTTTACTTTATTTGAAAGTTTTAAAGATGGTGAACCAAGTTAAACATTTTCAAGAAACAGATATATTTTAGATCCTGATTGACTTCCAAACATTAATAAATCATCACCTTTTTGTTGATGTCTGATTTTGTTATAACCATGGCTCATGTTTGCACAAACACAGTCTGGTAGTACCCAGATTAGATCTAAACTTTCTAGCTGAGGTGTTGCTGACAGTCTCCTTTAATCAAGGACAGAAGCCAAAGCTCACCTTCATCATCCATGAACCAACATTAACTCAGAATCCTTTATGTCTCTCCACGTTGATCTAGATTCTGATTGCAGAGAGGACAGACGTACCCCTAATTTTTAGTGTGGATCCATGTCAAATTAGTCATAACATCCAACCATCAATGAAACAGTACATTTTATGCATATTCAGTGTCCAATTCAAAGCCCACTGCAACTGGGGGAGGCAGTTCCCTTAGCTGTAAAAAATTTCATACCACAATACAGATTTGACTTTTTACCCCAGTTCTTTGTATGTAAAAGTTTATGCTGCATCTTTCCTTGCTGGGATGAAAACTATTAGGAAGTGTAAATACCACAGGGGTTAGTTCGCCCAGTAGAGAGTGGTACATTTTTGAAAAGCCTGAGAATCATTGCTCTAAACAAACATATTATGTTCAGATAAATAGCTATAAATACTACCTTTTTAAAAAGGTGGTAAGGCATTTCTAAACTTTTCCAATTATCCATTATATTCAGCAAATTATATTTAATTATTTCAGGAGTATTCCAGGAGTAAAAACACTAGTTAGAATGTAAAAAGCAAGGATACCTGTAACACACCATAGTAACCTATGGAAAATGAACTTTGATGGGTGAATATATAAGTTTTTAACTATATTTCATGCAATATCTGTTAAGACTCAATTGTAAAATTTGGCGGTTGCCATTGCAGATTTTGCCAAATAACAAAGTAATGATTTATCTTAATACGTAAATGCACCAAAAAAAAAAGAATAAAAAAGTCATTGCAAAAAACATATTCTGCTCAGAAAGGTGTTCCGAAGGCTAAATGTGCAATGAAGAGTACTCAGGAAAAACACTTGCATTTGACAGATCATTTATAGTTCACTTAAAGTGTAATTGCAAACATATGGAATGTAACAGTTTTCCGTCTCTTATTCTGTCAAGGAAGCACGTTGTGACACACCAGTTTTATTTGACTGTGAATGGATGTCAGAAATTCAATTTTAGGAACAAATGTTATAAAAAGTGGGCTACTTTCCTCTATCCTGTTTTCTGTGTTGAAAATCAGTTATATTGCTACTGCAGCATTGACTCTTCTCCAGTATATTGTTCACACATTCCAAGTGAGAGGATTTGCTCATCTTGTATTTAAAGGACAAGTACTCTACATAAACACTGCCAAATATTTTAGTAATCACACATGGGTTGCTGGAAGGAACAGGAGTTCATCATTTTCAGATGTAACCAAGAGTTCTTAAAACATTTCTTCAAAAGATAACTTCACATACTTATTGTTTTCTCCTCTTCGGAGTGAAAAAACATTCTGAAGTGGAAAACTATTCAATAGGATGGAAATTCTTGCTCCTTCATAGTTCTAATCTCTAATGCTCTTTGTTCCCAGACACCAGAGGCTGGCAGCACAGATACAGTCATTATCTAGTGAAGCATCAGGACTGTGGTGTCCCTACAGCATACAAATAAGCAGCTGAAGAGACGGAAAAATGGAAAGTTGTAAAGTGATCTGGAAAGATATCAAGTAGAAGGTGTGTATGCAGAGTTACTTTTATGTTTATTCCTTTATTTTTTCTCCTACTGTGGCAGTAAAGGAATACCCTTCTTTGCCCTGCAATGAAGTATCAAGAGCATTAACTAAATAACTCTTTAGGGAAATTTTAGTAAACACCTTGTTTTCTGTGTTACCATCAAACAGAACTTGTCCTTGGTAGAACTTTGTTATACCAAGAAAATCCTTCCTGTCACTTGCCTGGAACCGCATTGGTGATTAAGAATAGGAGTCAAGACAGAGACACGTAGAGTGTTTCTTAATGAAAATCTATGCTAATTCTTATTTTGCTACCCAACTCAATGGCTACAGCTTGTAATATTGACTAAGTAGAATACCTTATTGAAGTAAATCAGCAGAATAATGTTTGAACACTGTGCTTTTCCTTCCTAAGTTGGAACTGTGGCAAAAACATAATAAATGACAAGCAATAGAAATGAATAGATAGAAAGACATTTTAGAAAATGAACTTTTACCATTTTGAATAACAAACTTCAAATTAGAATCATCAGCTCACAAATGCACAGGAAATTTTAGCTGAAGTTTAACAGAAGGTGATTCTCTGGTTAATGGGCAAGACAGAATTTTACTCAAACCGAGGAAGTCGGACTGATGAACAAACGAAAAGATGCAGAGCAACTTAAATTAAGAACTTTCTTACACTTTCTGTAAATGGGATTCTCATTTTTACCTGAAGCTTATGGAAATCTTTGGTCTGAGGTGGCTACTTTTGTGTCAGATTCAGAAAACCCCATGCACATGGAGCAAGAGTGTGCTTCAAAGAAAGAGTCCATGTAGAAAGAGTGCCAAGGAAGGGATTTAAGATTTTATAGGGAAATTATTTACAAGGATAATTTACCAGCACAGTGCTGTCATCTCCAACAGGTTCTGAAGGCACTATCTGTTTTACTGCATCAGCCTGAAGAACTTGCATTTTATTTGGGGGTTTCAAGTAGGCAGCACCAGCAGCAGCATGACCTGCATCACTGCCTGGCACAGATGCCTTCCCAGTGACACAGGAACATCTGCCCCTTTTTTTCTCAGTTTAGAAGAAAAGGCATTTGTTGCACCGGTTCAATTCTGTTCATGATTAACATAAGAAAACCTAAATATCTTTATTTTGCACCTTACTCAGTCTTTTCCCAGACTTCTCCACTAGGTGGATCAGGGTTTTCCCAAATGAGGAGTTAGTCACACTTCGGTGTCCGACTAGGGGAAGCCTATCCTTCTGCCATCCCACCAGCATACATCTGACATGGTTTCAACAAAATATAATATTTAACTGAGCAAGTCTTCTGTAAACAGTATGACGGACGTCATCCCATCAGGATAAATACGTGAGTTTAGAATCAAGAGAGACCACAAAACAAAGGAAGAAATTGCTGATAAAAAAGAGGAAGCTTAATAGAGCAGGCAGATAAGCAACAAAACAGAGGGATGCAGGAGACTGGAAAAGGGCTGACAAAAGAGAAATAACCAAAAATAGATTATAGCAAAACCCAAAATGTCAGGATACTGACAAAGGAAGAGGAGTACAAACTGAATGTAGAAATAAGAAGATGAAAAATATGACAGAAAAGAGACAGTAAATGAAATAAATTATAAAACAGAGAGAAGGTCACTGAAACATGACATCCTGAATCTTTTTTTCAAAAGAAATCCTGGTAGCCAGTGTAAGTGTACAGCAACAAATATATTACAGAATAGATGAATCTCCAATTTGTTTTTTGAGGTACTTTTTAAAAAACTGTGCATTACTGGAACCACAGAAATATGAAATATTTAGGAATCATACTCCTAAAATACGTGTTTAAGAATTTGCCTTTTCTGTTTAACAGCTTTCATGACAATAATCACAGACTTCTCAGTAGCTCTGAAAATATTGTATAACAGTCAGGTGTTTCCATGGTGCTTCTGAAAGACATTTAAATATGTGTGCTGTAAAACTCCCTGAGACGTCTCAGGGCTCAGACCTGTGCTGTGTCTTATCCCCGGCATCTGGATCCAGCTGCAACAGAAGCAGCAGCAAAAACAGTCTGTGTTTCTCTACTGGTCCCATTGCTACCCTGGCCCTGACCAGTCTCCGCAGTCTGAGCTGATATCACTCACACGCCTATTTGTGAGGGTAATTTGTAAAATGAATTACTGAAAAATAATACTAGTTTATTTCTTCAACATATTTGTCATTAACGGCTTTCCCGAGGCTATACATTTTCTTAAATAATTTTAAATTACATTTCTCTGTGTGCCTTGAGGACTTTGGGTGGCTCTTTATCTTTGCACCAAAACTAATAACGTGAATATTTTTGTGGTGCAAATTCAGAGCAAAGGACATGGTCCAAGCCAATGCTTTTCTACTTGAGATGTAAAGACCAATGCTGGACCTTGGGGCATAAAGTGATTACTGGTAACACTGGTAAGATTTTTCTTTTTTAAAACCTATGTATATGACCATGTTTGTAAGCAAGTAAACAAATAAGCCCAGCAGCAAAAGAATTAGGTTGTTAACCTTATTTTTATTTGGTTGCAAATGACAACTATGACAGTGACACTATGAAAGTAATAATGAGATTTTTATTTTTTTTAATCCTCCCTCTGGATAGAAAGTATAAATTTGTGTTTTAATCTCATTGGCATGGAAAGAATAGCCATTTACATTCACATGCATATATAATCTGTTTCAGTGGTGACACAACCTGCAAATTTACACTTGGTTCTTTTAAAGTACTCATATTTTTCCTGTGCATGTTTCAAACAACCAACGCAAACGAAACCCCAAAACATAGCTCTATATTTTGCTTTAAGTGAGGAACTGTATTCTAAGAAAGCCAGAATATTTTTTCTGCTGAGACTAGTGGGCTGGTACAATACTTTGGCAAAAGCTGAAATGTTAATGTCAACCTTTATCATGATCATAATCATATGAGATTTTTAAGGGGTTTTACTATGTTCAGACATAGCATTCAACTAATGTTATTCATACAGTAGTGAATTGCTTCAGTGACCTAAATCAATGGCTGATATGCCCTTCTCTGTCTCTGAATATCATCTTTCAGTGTCTCAGAGTGTGCTACTGAAATATGCGCCCCTTGACTTTGTAATTAGATACTATCAGACAGGCAGGAGTATCTGCTGTCCACTAAGTCGGATGAGGCAGGAATCTAGAGCATGTTACAAACCCTGTGCCAGAGATGCTTCAGTGAGTAAATGACCTAAAGAAAATGTTAGGCAAGAGAAAATGCATATACTTAGGCATATGAATGTATGCATATGTGCATACATGTACATGATTTTATATGTGCTTGCATTTCTACAAGATTTGAACTAAGCTGTTCACTTAATAATTGGTTTACATAGCTAATAGCTTGAATTACAGTCAGTAATTAAGTGGCAAGAAGAATTATGGTCTTACACTAATTTTCTCACCACAATCTGTTTTGGACTTTTTTACTTTATTTTCCGCTCAGAAACAGAAGAGAACAGCTACGAATTTTCTTGTTGAAGAAAATCTGCAGAAAAAAAATAATATCAATTTAAAAATTTCATTTCTGCAAGATTGAAAAGCTTTTACTAGCTTTTGAGTTTTAAAAGGCTTTCAAAATGTACACTAAAGTAATGAATACTTTCTGAAATATTATTTTAAATTAAAAGTTACCACCAAAATGTTTCAAAGTTTTTCCACATGCTACTTAATCAGAACACACATATTTTGCAAAATGTATAGCTTTTAATGAAAAGCGTACTTTTCATCATGTCACTCTTTAGACGAAAACATGCAACATTCTTTTAATTAGATGACTGGAGATTGAAGGTCTGTGTTCCAATGAAAACGACAATATTTGCCATCACAACAACATAGTACAATGCTAATGGGGTTGTGAACCAGTCCCTTCTGTCTGTCACTGTCTGTTGCCTGGTTTAAATTAAAGGTTTAATAACATTTTTCAGTAAGAATTGATTAACTGGCCAGACAACCTCTGCCAACATGCAGACCTCATGGACCAAGATAAAATGTTTTTCTTTGGCATATAATATCTATTTACACATACAGTAGGAACTGCAAGTGATGCTCAGCTTCAGTGTGCACTCTTGGTATGCAATCACATTCCCTTCCACCTCAGTGTTTGCACTTCCAACCCTCCATGGGTTCTCACACAGCAAAGCACAGTGTGCACTTAACTTCAAGTTTAAGTACTCCCATAAGTGCTTTACTACATTAAGGCTGTAGTCCTGTTTGCATTGTCTTCAAGGACCTGGCGCTGTATCAATTTTCAGGAAAATTCAGATCTTGAACCTCATTAAAATCAGAAAGCCATGCATTTTAGTGGAGCTCAGTAGAATGAAAGCTAAATATCTGCAACAGTGCAAGTCATACACTCAAGTCAAAGGATATACTGACCTTCTCTCAAATACATTACTGCAAAAACACTACTTTTTTTCTTATCCAGTTTTGGTAATTACAGGGGCTATAACTGTAGGACTTGGAGTCTGCAACCCCCTGGGACAGTGATATGATATCACCAGTTATCATCCCCATAACCATCAGCAAGCTGGGAAGGCTACAAATATCAGTTTGCAAATGAGGGCATTAAGAGCTGCACTTCTAAACAAGGTAGCCAGTGAGTCTGGGACAGTCCACAATATAGATACTAGTTTTGATTTCCCCAAGAAAGTTATCAGGTCACTGTTTTTTCTCAGGTTTTAAAATGACACAAATATTTGTGCTAATTTTATCTGCCTGTATTCTGGCACTCACCTTCCCCACAAGCAGCAGCCATAGGAATATATCCATTTCCAAATGCTGTATAGGAGCACAGGCTCCTCTGGCTGATTGAGTGTCCCACACAGGGCATGAAACATCTCATTTTTTCCTGTTTCATTTTCAGCTCTGAGAGGCTGTTAACAGTTATAGAGAAGGGCTATGATCCAGCAAGAACGTGAATTATTTTATCTTCTAACTCCTAGGCAACTATCCTCTCATCTACAGACCCACCACGTACTGCTGATTGTTAAATAGCACTGTTTTACCTTCTTAAGGCTGGCGTGCTCAAAATTGTTCAACTGCAGCATAAAGTAGATGTAGGATTTCATTATATCTAAGATATTGATATATTTATATATGTCTGTAATTCATTTGTAACTTTTCAGGTAGTGTATCAATTTTAGGGGTGTCAGATGAAAATAACAAAAGTAATCATAATATTGCATATGAGATTTATATTGTTCCTTTCATCTTAAAGAATCCAAAGCCATTTTATGCAAAAATATATGGGGTTTTGATAAAATTATTATCAGCATTCAAATCACTTGACTGAATAGTTAAAAAAAAAAAAGAAAGATGCCTATCCATCCTCCCTATCCATCCTCCAACACCATGTACATGTGTGTTCTGACCCTTTCTGTTCCTCAAATAACACAATATAACATCTTATCTTTTTTTCTGCTGCTGCAGGCTTTCCCACATATCCTCTGGCACAAACTGCTCTTCAAGGAATGTCGAAGTGTTTTCATTTCAAAGCAGAAAATATACTTACAATGCCATAGCAAAAGAGTGCAGGGCATGACCCTGCCTCTCCCTGCTCTTTATAGTTCTTCAGCTATCAGCAGATTCAGAAGATACAAAGACCACAGCTGAGCTCACCTCCCAATGTCCTCAGTACCGTTCATCCAGCATACACCCATACAACCAGGCTACAGCCCGCTCTCAGATGACCCGGGCTCAGATAAGAGAACAGGTTATCTCCCTAAGGTTCACGGTCTCTGCTAGACCCTGATGCCTATGCTTGAGTAGACTTTCTAAAGTCAAAGTGCCTGCTACAGGGGAAAAAAGCAGGTCCTGTTCAACAAGGCACAGCAATGCTGTGGAACGATGCCAGGGCGTTTATTACGGTGTTCAAACTAGTTGAAAGAAGATCTGTATCTGTCCACACCTAATTGGATTTTATTTATCAAGTGTTTGAAGGTCTAGTAGCATTTTCTTATTAGTTTATTTATGCCATTCTGTATGTGATGGGAATAAGTGAAACCTTTAAAAATCAGAAGCAAAAGATAATCCTGGAATTCTAGCCTAGTCTGCACTTTTCTCAAGAAGAAACAACATTGTGATAGAATGCTTGTTTCTATCTTTTGCTTGCTCACTCCTTATTTCTCTCTCTTTATACTTATCAGTTCAACATCTCCAAGAAATTATTCCCAGAGAAAAAGAGAGTCTCTGGGAAGACCCTTGACAATGTTATAGAGCTTTGTGGGAAAGGAGAAGCATTTCTTTGTTGCACAAGGACACTGACCACAAAGACTGAACAGGAAGAAGCAAGAGCTACCAAAAATAGTTTTGTCCTCAGCAGTTCACAGGAGGCAGTAGAAGTTGTTTGAAAAATGAGTGCCCAGCAATCTCCTCTCACATCATGCGGTTCTTTGAACTATTCTCCGTGTTCAGCAGAAGAGACCCAAAGCCGGACAAGTTGCACCAAGACTATCCTGTAATGTCAATAAAGCTACTTTTGGCAGTCTGGCATATGTGGCATAAGTTAGGATAGGTAACAGCTGAGCTGTTTACACTTGTTGAGTCTTTCTATCTGACAGTTGTCATTAATTTAGTACATCTCATCTTTTTCTTTCCAAAGGAAATATAGCAGCCTCAAAGAAATTTTAGGGTATTTTTGATCCCTGAAGTATCTTATGCTGCTCAGTCAGCACAATAATGTATTTTATAGCTGACAAAATGTAAGCATTTAGGGGATTGAGCAACATCTCAGCAAAGTATTGTCTCTCATATCCCTTTTTTTGAGCAGCCAATTGGATCTCTTCATAGAGAGTAATAGAAGAAATTATTAGAGCAAGGAGTAGTAATGGCCAAAATATTGTCCTGGAAACAACAGATGTAATGAAATTGTTCAAATGTGGTTTCTCTTTTTCAAGCCCTCAAACATAATCCTGGTGTATGGTGAAAAGCATTCAAATTATGCACTACTGATCAAATATTGTGTTTGTATCTATTAATGTAACTGCCTGAAATGCTCCTTTTAAGTGAAATATAATTACAGTGTTAATTAACAAAATGCTATTATATTGTCCTTATAATGGTGATGAAAAGTCTTTCACAGATAATCCAGCAGTGGTAGCAAGAAAAAAAATATGGATATTTCTTATTTAACTGACTTTATTTTTTTTTTCATTATTTAAAAATCCTTTGTTGTTGCAGAGACCTCTGTGATTCAATTTGCTAGCACCCTCCACTCTCATCATCGTTCTAAAGATACCAAGAAAAATACAATGTTAGAAAATATAAAGCAAGTAGCAATAAACTACGGGTAATCTTTTTAAAATTGGTTTGTACAGAATTTGAATTGCCAATAACTTTGAAACTTCCACTACCACTACAATATTTATGACGCTGTCCATATCAGAAAAATCTGACACATAATTCAGGTCAGTGCAGTTTTCTAAACAGCACTAGTTAAAGAAACTGATTTCAGAAAATTTTCATCAACCAGCACAATCACCATGCAAATATAAACTTAGGAACTTAGAGGTCCTCCTTCCCCTCTACTCCTCCCTGGTGAGACCACATCTGGAATATTGTGTCCAGTTCTGGGCCCCTCAGTTCAAGAAGGACAGGGAACTGCTGGAGAGGGTCCAGCGTAGGGCAACAAAGATGATTAAGGGAGTGGAGCATCTCCCTTATGAGGAAAGGCTGAGGGAGCTGGGTCTCTTTAGTTTGGAGAAGAGGAGACTGAGGGGTGACCTTATTAATGTTTATAAATATATAAAGGGTGAGTGCCACGAGGATGAAGCCAGGCTCTTCTCGGTGGCAAACAATGATAGGATAAGGGGTAATGGGATCAAGCTTGAACACAAGAGGTTCCACTTAAATTTGAGAAAAAACTTCTTCTCAGTAAGGGTGATAGAGCACTGGAACAGTCTGCCCAGGGAGGTTATGGAGTCTCCTTCTCTGGAGACATTCAAAACCCACCTGGACATGTTCCTGTGCGACCTCACCTAGGCGTTCCTGCTCCAGCAGGGGGATTGGACTAGATGATTTTTTGAGGTCCCTTCCAATCCCAAACATACTGTGATACTGTGATACTGTGATTATGAGGAAAGGCTGGGGGAGCTGGGTCTCTTTAGTTTGGAGGAGACTGAGGAGTGACCTCATTAATGTTTATAAATATGTAAAGGATGGAGCCAGGCTCTTCTTGGTGACAACCAATGGTAGGACAAGGGGCAATGGGTACAAACTGGAACACAGGAGGTTCCACTTAAATTTGAGAACAAACTTCTTGTCAGCGACGGTAACAGAACACTGGAACAGGCTGCCCAGGGAGGTTATGGAGTCTTCTCTGGAGACACTAAAAACCCACCTCCACACGTTCCTGTGTAACCTCATCTAGGTGTTCCTGCTCCAGCAGGGGGATTGGACTAGATGATCTTTCGAGGTCGCATCCAATCCCTAACATTCTGTGATTCTGTGATTCTGTGAATATAATATGCATTTACTTTTTAGGACAAACAGATTTAGTTCTTTGCAATTTACAGCAGAAAACTCCCAGTGTGATTTTAAGGCAGCAGTCAGGAAACATGCAAACCAAGTTTTAGCAAGGCACACAATAACTTTCTCCTTCATTTGCAAATTCTGCTCTGGGAACTTCCACCAAAACAGGCAGTTGAAACATAATATACTATCTTTTAGCCTTATTATAATATGATCTCATCTAAAAAATGTGACTCTGGACCCAAATATCTCCTGGATTAAGTAGCACTTAAAATCAGAATTTGGTTGTTGTCCCATTGTTTTAGTTTCTTTGAGTACGTCAACCATTGTAAGACATGGAAAGCATTACTCTAGCATGATTATTTTAAATCAATTGGTTTGACTAATCATCCAGGCACATTTGGAGTTTTTTAGCCAGTCCAAACTGATAACTAAGATTCAGCCCCATAAAAGTAAGCATGACGGAGGGAATGCTCTGCTATTCAAAAAAGCATTCACTATATAGAGTGAAACTGCAGTACTTCCTAGACTACAATACAGAAAGGAAACGTTTGATTATCTGCTATGTTTGATAAATGGCTTTCAGCTGAACATTCCCAGTGGCTATATAAACAATTACTCTTTGTTTGATGTAATCGCTGGATCAGGAAATTGAAACCTATACTTCTGCAAAATTGTGTTACAGTGTTACAGGAGATGTAAGCTCCCTGATTTGCTTCTTGGGTCTTCAGCTCCATAAAGCAAATGCTAATTACAGATGCTTATTAATTTTTAATACTGCTTCTTAAGAAGTAGGCTATGCCAGTCAGATATGGATGAGAGGAGGAATTCAGGAAAATTCAATGGTAAAAACCACCAAAATTTTGCAAAACTTAAAATTCCTTTGTGGTCAGGACTGAACTTCTGGTGGAAAATTACGCCAGAGTACATTCTTCTGGGTAAAACAAGGTTTGAAAGAAAAATCACCACAGATATGGTTAAAATATAGGTATTTGTAATTAAGTTGTAATAAAGAATGAACAAAAAGGATTATTCTTAATGTTGGTCACCAACAGGTGTTTTTGCAGTACAGTATTAAAATAACTATTTCCTTCCATTCATCTGGCTTAGCCAAACCTCTGAATTCAAGCTATTATTGAAAAGTCATGTTTCCCTAATCCTTTTTCCTTTCTCTTGACTTCAGAGAACTGACCAGATTGCAGACTAAGCTTCCCCTCCCCTCCAGCAAGCCCGATCGCTCCTCATCTCTCTTCCAGGTCAAAGTGATCTCTGGGGACTTTAACACTCAGTTTTCCCCAGGCCTCCAGTAGAGACTTGTACTTACTACAACACTGCCGGCATGCAGAAGCCTTTCTTCTGCTTTTTGCTTTCTGCTTTATTCTCTCTAGACAGAGTACTTCACTGCCACTCTTGACGTTTCTGGCAGCTACTGAGGGACTGATTTAAGTGCAGCCCTTATCTTTTCATAAGATTTACAAAAGGTCAAAATTACAAGCCTGTGCTGCAGACAGGCTGCAAGAATGGCTGGGAGCTGGAGATTTCCACGGTGCCAGCTCAGAAGTAACCAGTTCCTCCTTGTTACCTTTCAGCAGGGCTGAGTGTATAATTAATCAACTAAAATGGGATAGAGGCCCACAGAGGAGTCACACCACTAAACAGATAGGCCTCCCCAAATCAAGGCTAGGAGCATTTGCAGTGAACAGTTTCCAGGTTTCTGGACATGTGTTACTCGCTGAAAGTGTCACACTTATTCTTTCATGTGAAGATCATCACCGTGCATTGCCATGGAGAACGTATAATGCCAGCATCTCAGATAAGCTCTGCCTTTCTGGTGCAAACTAGCACCACAAGCTAAGCTGGGAAAAAACTGAGCCAAAACCTTCAAAGCTTGCTATTGTTTGCAGATTATGCCTGAAATGTGCTGAATTCAAAGCATCGTTTCCGTCTCTGGTAGGTTTGTTAAGGAATTCTGTGAATTCAAGTGAACACAGTACCTAATTATCTGAACAAGCACTCTGAAAATATGAGGTACTTAAAATCATTGCAGAGTATCTCCACAACCATCACACCAGCTTTTCAGGCTGCCAGACAACTTTCCAAACATAGACAATCACAGCTCTTCCATTCCCTCCAAGATGTCTCCGTGAATCTATATAGCAGGAAGCTTCCTCCAGCATCCCATGGATAAACTCCGTTTTTCTCCACAAGTATTTATCTCCTGAATTTCCTCTACAATATCAGTGTTCATATTTCATTCCTCTCAAGTCTATCCCATTTATTCACAGATACAGACTTTACATAACTACCATCTGAGATTTTCTGAAAACTTATTACTTTGAGTATATACATCCCAGCCAGTGTCATTTGCCATGATCTTGATTTCCACTAATTCTTCTGGCTCTTGGTTAGCTTCATCTTTTCAAGTACCTGTGCAGCATAACCTGAGAAGCATGCTACATAATTTCACCCTATCAACTTTACTCAGCAAGGTTTATCCACAGACACTTGAGCTACCTTTATCATCTCAGAGAAGGACCTTTGCTTTCCCCGCCAGTAGCCTCTTCTGTTTTACTCATTTACTCCCAGTACCCACTCGTCATAGTTTTCTGTCTCACCTCCTGCACGGTTTCATGTAGGTTGAATTCCTTTAAAAATCATCAGAAACAAAGTGTTTACTAAAGTAATGAGGTATATGACAATATGTAAATAATTTGCACTAAAATTCACACCCAGTCACCAGAAAACATGATAGCTATGAAGCATGGCGGCATATCAGTAGTCAAACTGCAACTTCCCACCTCTGCAAGAATCTTATTTCTGGCAAATATGGTGTGTGTTGTGACAGGCCTGAATGCAGTTGAGATGCCTACAAAGACATACAGCTCTTTTGTTGCATGAATTCTGTTACCATTTGGAGGTCTTTTAATTTAGATCTAAATTTTGGCCTGTACTTTCATTGCATATTACATTCATTTTGGCTCCAGTAGCATGTTTGATCTATGCAAAACTAGGGCACCATAGCTTTTAAATTATCCCAGTGAGCGTTTATGATTGTGCTACATCAACATGAAAGGAAAAGAGCTGAATTTCTACTTTGGCTGTTTGCAGCTGTTTACCTGAAGAGCTTTCTGAGAACTATGCCCACAGAACAGCAGCAAAACAGTTCACGCAATTTGACACGAGAAAGATACAAGCATTTTTAAACATCTGGGAAATTGAAAAGTCAAACAAAACGCAAAAATAAAAATGGTAGCTTCACAATGTATCATTCCTATCAATTTTCTGTGTTTACTAACAGACAAAATGAAGTTAGGGAACAGGCAAATTGGAATGTTACTGTTACTTCTCCGAAGTACCTTGCAAACAGAAACTAATTAATGTAAGAGAGAGGGAAAAAAAGTATACTGCATGTTGCCTAAAGAAATGCTGCCATCAGTAAATTAAAAATGTATGGCTTGAGCTGCATAGCATCTGTCTGCCAAAGGCGACGTCTGTAAGTAGTGTGGAAGACTAGAGAAATGAAACAATAGAACACAGATGGGTCATGAAAAAGAATGTTAATATTAATTACTCAATTCTAAACGATGTGTAAGCCCTGGAAATACGAGAATAAGTCTCTGTTCTTAGAAGAAGATGTGTCCTAGGTTACACCATTTAATTTCCTATTGCTTAACAGTGGTGACTTACTACTTAGTGATAGCAGTTATATGTAAGAGTATGAAAAATATTATTCAACAATTGATCAGTGTTTATTTTATCTCTATCTCTTTATCACTAACAACAGGGAGAAATACACTGAGTAAAACAAAATACGAACTTCAATAAAATAGAACTTTTTCTCAAGTTTAAATACATTGTTCAATTTTTACACTCAATTTTTCTGGGCCTTTCTGTTTTCTGATTATAATCAAAACAAGAAGGCCTGGAAATAAGAGAAGAGAGCGTGCAGATCAACTTGAAAGAATTATGGCTGGCAGTTGCTGTTTGGTCACTTGTCCCAAAAGAACTTTTAAACATGATTAGACTTGTCTATATTTAATTGTATGTATGCAATACCTGAATAAATGACTAGTTAATTTTCTTGTATAGTTATTTTTCTTAATGACATTCACATTTTAATGTTCTTTGGGGCTTGCTTTTTAGTAACATGGGTAGGATTTTTCAATTATGTTTCATTGTCTTGAGAGGCAATGTTTCATCCTGCTACTATTCTATTCAGGTAATTCTATTCATTTAGATACCATTTCCTGTAATGTCACAGTGAACTATTGCCAAAAAAAAAAGTCTTAAACAGCACCCAGCCCCTTTAGTTGTAGGGCCCAAATCCTATTGTCTCTTGTGACAATATGCTTTTTCTTTTGTTTATGAATTGTCACACTGTTCAAGATGTTTGAATCTTTAGTTGCTTTTCCAAATAGGATCATTGGGCAACTTGTATCCTATTTGAGAATATTCTGTAAGGGTGGCTTTAGCCAGAAGTGAACTAAAGCAGGATTTGCTGAGGGCTGGCAGATGAAGGTGTTTGATATGTCAGGTCTCGTGGAAAAATTACCAAACAGCATGGCTCTGAGCCCTGGTTTGAGCATGCTGGTCCCATCTGTCTGTAATCACTGCTGCATCACTCAATAGAGCATTTCATACTGCAGAGAAATAGTTGTGTTGATCAGCAGCCAATGACTGTCATGAAAGTTACTACGTCTACTCTGGCCCATCTCTTTTTTAATTGGCAGGAGCTTTGGAAAACCCTGTTTACTTCTCTTTGGCAGGCAGAAGAAGGGTTGTTGGTTTTTTTCCCTTTAAAAAAAAAAAAAAGGTTGCTATCCATTCCCTCTTCTCTGTTTCATCACTCCCTGACTCATCATTTCTAAAATGTTCCTTGTGTATCCTTAGACTGCTAGAGAGACTGGTAGATGCTAATAACACAATCATAATAATAATATACGTATATGGATCTCTGACCCAGTCATTTTATATTTAACACAGCCAGGTGCAGATTATTCATGCAGTGATCCCCTTTCCAGTTCCCAAATGTCAACTACAGCTTAGTTAATTAAAAGGCATTAGTGGCCTATGAAAGTGAACTCTAGTCTGTTGAGCTTCTTACAAATGTAATTCATCATATTTCTGACCAGAGAATAAAAGAGTTACCTGGCGAGATCCTGCTTATGATATTACGTGGCTCTTCCTTCTTTGCCAGGCTATGCTTTGTGTGGCAAATGGATCTGTTTTCCAAAAACTTACCTTCAATATACCAGAATATCCTAGGAAACAGCAAAATAACCCATAACTTCTTTCTTATTTGCATCAGTGTTGCAAATGGTGATTTTTCTAGTCCTAAATACAATCAGCAAGTAAAAAATTGTATTCAAGAAAGCTCCTATCAGTTAGACTTAGCTCAGTTCAAAATTTACTGCATATTCATCAGCAGGTGGTTCAGCCTTTTATGGATCAATTACACCCTAGGATCATTCTGTTTTACACAACAGAAGTACTTGTCACTCATAAAACAACCAAAGAAGATAATAGCATAAGTGAAATAATGTGCAACTCTGAATTGCATTTAATAGCAGAGAAAATGCAAATTGCAATCCACTCTTCACAGTTTACCTTCCTGATCAATAAAATGAGAGGGCAGTGTTACATGAAGGCTCACTTTGATTTTGGATATACCGTAGAGTTTTCATGTTTGGTAGATAACAAGCTTTCTGTCAAAAGTTATTTTATCTTTTATTGTAGTCCTGTGAATGGGAGTTAGAATGAGATGCACTATGATACTGAAACTCACAAGAAGTGTTAAACGAAACTGGGAAACCAGCACCCTCCCAGTATTTTTAGTTTACATTTCCAAACAACTGGCAAGTGACACACTTTTTATTTACTGCTGCTCTATATAATTTAAATTCTACATGAAAATGTTACTCATCTGGGCTGACATAAAAATAGATTATTCTGTAAAAAGTTGAAGCTGTCATTTGGACTGCACAGTCAAGGAAAACACCAACAATACGTCAGGTGGACATAGGGCATTCTCTTGCATGAAGCACTCTGCAATCAGTAATGGATTTTGCAGAAGTCTTTGAGTGAGGCAAAGAGCAAAGTTGAGCTATGCTTAGGCTGACAGTGCTGATGAAGTGCTGATTCACTCCTTACTCCTCAATGAGAGATACCCTTACCACTCAATATACAGAAGTGATGAAAAGGAAACTCTTGCAGTTATTGCACTACTTTGTTCTCTATTAGCACTGACTGATGAAGGACCCTATTTCCCTGCTATATTACTTAACCTAATTGGAAGAATGCTCTCAGCTATCTCATTACTTAATAATACCTAGAACTTTGGTACCTTCATCTTCAAACCCTGAGTACTTAATTACTAGTTATACACTCAATCTCCATTTCATTAAAGATCCATCTGCATTGCACACACATAGTGTTTCATTCCTTTTCTTATGTGATAGATTCCAAAACCAAAGGCAGAGAGCTTGAGACTTTTATGTAGACATAGCAGATGCAACTCCTAGACAGCATAGATAAACCAGCTCTGCCCTAGAAGAGCCTCTACCATGGCTGCTAGCCTTGATATACAAAACGGGACAGATGACTCATCCACTATTTCTGTGTGAGCAAAATAGAACACATATCCATGTAACAGAGTTACAGAGTTTGCTGATGAAAAAATCTAAGGTGTAAGACCTTTTTTGGACTTTTTTAAACAAGTAAATATGTAAAATGTCTGAAAATCAGAATATAGCAAGTTGTATGCTTTATACCAGCTACTAAACCTGTCAGTCAAAATAGCTGTTGAAGTAGTTATTCTGTATATATCACGTCTGTAGCTGAAGTAATTTTTTCTCAAGGTCAGTGTGAGCAGTATCATGCTCTAGTCTGATTCAGTATTTGGCCCAGAGATGAATATTCTTTAAATAAAACATACATTTTTATTCTTATAATCATACTTTTCATATAATAATGTTCTTATAATAGGGCTAAAATCTATATCATGTCATAGAAATAAATGCATTATGGTCAAGGAATATGACTACAAATGCAGATGTCGAGATGATTTAATTGGCTATCTGCTTTTTGTTTGGAGCAAAAGTTCAATAGCCTTCTTGCATAGATATCATTTAATCCCCTACAGCAAGAAAAATCAATAACATTTATTCTAATATCATGTCTTCGAACAATGCCGAAAACCCGTACTGATTACATTTCTGCCAACTGCATAATCTTCTACCAAATGAGAACTGAGACAGGATGAAAGACAGGTCAAAAAGTTCACTAGACATCTCTCCTTTTTTGACAACTCTTGCCCTTATCTGTTGTGATTTCAAAAGAGAATTGCTAGAGCAGCCGAGTATAAAATTACCACGTTCAAGGAGCTAAATTTTTCAAGGCTGCTCCCAGTCAGTGGCAGTAGGAAAAAAAAAAAATAGTGTTAGTCAGCAATTTTGACCTGTAAAAGTGTTTTTCTACCCCACAGTCTCTCACATGAGGATCCATAAGAATATCATGCACCAAACAGAGGTTTTCAAAAGGCCTGACCAGAAAGCAGTTACAAAAACCATAGCTGCAATGGCAAAATTTTCCAGACAGATTTAAATAAAGAGAATTTATTTCTTGAACAAGTAATCTAGGAACTCCTGCCTCTTTTAAATATTCATGACAGACTATGTTTGGACTTGGAGGGACTGAGTAGTTAGTTATATTTTTTGGATCATCATAGGAATTTGGAAGAACAACTGGATTTACTCACTGCATGTTTGGGAATCTTATTGAAAGCATCAGCCAGCCCCTAGAAAGGGAAGTTCTCAATATAGATTAAGGCCTGTGAAGGATGTAAGGAACTCCAACAATAATGCTTAAAGGTCTCATTTTTCACTACTTCTATCCATCTGTCTCTTGCAACGTTCTCTAACAGGAATTAAATGCTTCACAACTTCATGTAGAGCTGGGAGGAAGAGTACTTTGCTTTTAGATGTAGTAACCAAGAACAGGACATGAGCAGCTGGAAAAATATCATATTTTCTTTAAAAAGATGCAACTTCAGCTGCAGGTTTAGAAACTGACTGCTTATTATCTTATGGAAATGGCATGAGTAAATAGATTTTTCTTAAATTATGGTATATGACTGCTGTTGATTCTTAATATTTTAAAAAATTGATAGATAATTAGCAATAAGTAGTATTCCAAACAAAGCTACCGTGAGTCAATCCCAAAGAAAAATTTCTTTGCCTTTGCATGAGCATTGACTGATTTGCCAATGCAGGACATAACACACCAGGTTGTTATAAAAATGTGCAAATACTGGCCAGTAAGTTTTTCCATAGTTCTTTGTGATAAACAGAGAAAGAATGAGGCTGTGTGTGGTATTTCTGCAGTATAGAAGACCTGTTCCTCTGACATTATTGATGGATGGTGTCTCTAGATATAGTTCCAAAGCAAAATTGTGCTAAGGTTGTTAAAATGCTTTCCACAATTCATACTAGCAATGAATGATGTTTTTTCTGTCTTCTTTCTCACCATGTGTGAAATAAGTCTCTACCTCACTGATTCCAGCTGCTCATCTGTGACCATTTCTGTTGTTTTGTGTGATGGTGGCTGTAAATAGTTGTGATGTGGCAGCTTCTCCACAACATAACCACTGTGTCACGCAAAACCAAAAGATTGCCTGGTTGGATGGGAAACTGTACTTTTCCAACTCCTTTACAAAATCAACAGGCTGGTCATGTTGTCCTAATTGCTATTTATCTTCCAAGCTTTGGAAAAATTCAGTGAGATTTGAGTGTCACACTTTGTACTACCTGGTACTGGATGTTGCAGCAATGAGGAAGGTTTTCATGCATGAAAGTCAAACCCTTTTCTCTCTGCCTGCAAATTCCATTCTGAATCATATTTTATTGTTCTTCAGTTACAAACTTATGCTGCTGCTGAACACTGCAGTCACAGGTTAAAGCTCCAGCCAAAATAGCAGTAACTCTTCGACCATTTCTTTCTTCAAGCTGTTAATCATGTGCCTTGTGTTGGTGTAGTGTGTAATAACCTGTCAATGTGAGTAGACAAATGTCAGAGCAGGCTGCTGACAGATCAGAGTAGTCTAGCAAGTGTTATCTGCAAATAAAGCATGATTTCATTTCTTTCTTAGGGAAGGAAATAGTCCTTAATGACACCTACATGGCAATTAAATTGGCAGCAGGTGACTCCTGAACTGTGGTTTTGGTCAACTGCTAAAATACTTTTTTCCTGGGTCATTATAATCCAATACTTGTATGGTATGTGTACATTTATATTTGTCTAGCTTGTGTTTGCAAATACTAGTGTAAGTATTTGCAAATCCTAGTGCAGAACTGAAACAGTTCAGAGATCTGTAAACTAAAGTGAATTTTAATTAATTTATTAGAAAGTATTTTTGTGTTTTTTTTGTGTGTGTTGCATCTTCATTATTACCATATGTTTGGAATTTCACAACTGCACAGTTGTGCAATCTGGTGACAAATTGGTCCAGTGTAGCCAAATATTTGCTTCCATATTTGTAAATGTAACTAAAACCAAACCTCACCTAAGACACTCAGGTGCAATGAGGACCCTTAAGTATTTGTTCGCAAAGTAATTTATTTGTACACAAAAATTAGGGGTCAATGACCAAGAATGATGCTAGTAATTAAACATATAGGATGGTTCACATTTTTAGGCAATGTATTTCAGCTTTTTGAGTTCCACAAATTTTGCATATGCTGTGTCAAAGGCATGCACACATTCAGGAGCAAGAGGACACAACAAATGGGCTAGCAGGCAGCCTGTTGTACTGCATCAAAGAAAGGGGAATAGCCCAAAATTTTCTTGATAGTCCTAGTTTTAAGAGTACTTCAGAAGACATTTTCTCATAATTGTCTTGCTGAGTTACTGAATTGAGTTCCACAGCTAGAAATAAAGTGAAGGGTTATTGCAACTAATTAATGATTAATATTAATCAATTCATCTTTTTCATCTCTATTGTAAGAGGCCAATTTAGAAAAAAAAAATCTTACTGTTAGAATAAAGAAAAAAAAAATCGGGCTAGCATCCTGAGAATGTTTTTAATAGGCTGTTTACGTAACATTCCTTTTTTTCAAGTCAGTTTGAAGTAAGATGAAGCATCTTCTGTATTAATCCAAAGGTTGAGCACCTTAGTGAGCAATTGCACAAAGGAACATTATCTAGGAGTTCCAGAGCAGTACATGGGCTTAGAACCAGTGGTCATATAGTTTTCAAGGTCATATACCAGACAGATAACTAAAAATAAGAGGATGGCAAGCATATGTGATATTTCATCCCAAAAATCTCAGTTTATGACTATTTTCAGTTCAGAGAATTTCCTGAAGCCAATATGATTTAGGAATCCCAACCAGGAGACATCTTTTTTGATTTGACATTCATATTTATTGTCTGAGAAGAAGTACATTCTTTCTTTCAAAAATACAGCAAGTGTATTTTTAGATATAAAGAGAGAGGATGAAACAAGGTGGCAGAACATGGTTATTTGTAATCTCTCATGTACTGGCTGTCTGGATCCAGCCTTGTCTCTACCTCTTCTCCGTAACAAGTAAGTCACAGGCTATGAGCTTTGCCAGAACACCCACCTGGTGAAGCAACACCATCATCATAGTGCTTGAGAGCGAGTAAGAAATGGAAGGCAAGCATGATGCTGAAGCATAGTATTTGGTTGGCAAGTTGAGATTCAGCAAGCCTGTGTTCCACTCCTGCTCCAGCAACTTATTCACACTGTCTTGTGACTGTCTAATTCAAAGCACAACTCCCACCACTGCCTCCTGCAGAGACAATTTGTAACAAAGCAGCATCTGCTTATGTGCAGTTTGTGTAGGATCTGATCCACTAGGCATGCCCAGAGGACACCTACTGCATCAAGCCCCGCAGGTGAGACAGGCAAAGGAGCACCTACTTTGTGGTTCCCTTAGGACATGAGTAGGAGGTAAGCATCATGTCCTGTCAATACTGAGATGCTGAGGCACATGGCCAAGGCAGATCCTTAGTCAAATTTTGATTAATAAAAGGTTTCTGCTACCTTTGAGACAAGGTGGCACCAAAGAGAGGTTTGGAGGATCACAGTTTTGGAGCTTGATATCCAAGTCCTTCTTCAGAGACCTATGGGCTTTTTGAATCCAAACCTAAAGTCTTGATTAACTCTAGTACTACATACACATGCTCTGTATATATATATTCACTGCAGTATTAAGCATAGCTTCTCTGCTCTGCCTTTTGTAATGCAAAAGATAAGGACGGGATGAAACTTATTAATAAATCACTCTATTTGGGAAAGTAGCCACATGTCATGGACTTCACAGAGGGAACAGTTTAATTTTGTTCTCCCTCACAGCCCAGAGCAGCATATCTGCTTTTTCCTACAGGCTACCCAACCTGCTTGGACCATAGGCACTTAGACACTAGCTGGGGTGAACCTGAGACAACTCTGTTCGGTACCAGTCAGTCACTAGAAGTTGTCTCTTATCAACAGAAGAGAGAAGGTGCTCTTACCTCACTGCTGCTTCCACCCTGCACCTACGAGAGTGTGGTTATACTTGAGACTCTGTGTTTCACAGAGCCTTGCTAGGAAATGTGTTAGTTCATTCTCTCTCAGGGAAGGCTGGTGTGCACGGATTCAAAAACACCAGTGCCTGACCTCTACTGCAAAATGTGTAAAGGCCAGCTCTCAGCTGTCTTGCATTTTATGTAGTCATTACCTGTGCTGAATGGACAAAAATATTGCGGTCAGTGGGGAAATATCAATTCACTGTCATAATAATTTTCACTCACCTGCAGGTGCAGATGTGATTCAAGAAGCAAAGTACCTGCTTATGATAACCTCTGAAGTAGAAATATATGTAAACACAGAACAGAAATGTTTATTGATCCAGGGCTTGCCACTGCTTAGCCCCATAGAGTGCACCCAAGTGTCTCAAAAACACTGTCCTCGTTTATGGATCTTTTACACGGATGAAGACACACCAGAGCAAGGATAATTTTGAGGTCATGCAGTGTTCTGAAAGGCTGGACAGATGTCCAGTACATGCTAATCAGACTTCCAGCATAAAAGTGTAGCAATGTTTTTTCTTCAATTGTTCGTTCAATCTTCACAAAGTGATAAATGTAACTATAGTTTTGTTACTAAGCTTCCCAATGCTGAGTGTACTGAAAAGTCAAGACATTCCTTACCTATATTTTTAAAAAATTAGACAGCTAAGTATTTTTTAACTCAAAGCTTGTATTTCACATCGGAGGTTTAGGTAGTTTAAAATCTATTTACTTATAATTTCAAGTCTATGTCAAATATGTATTTCAAATCCAAAAGCAGCAAACCCTAAAATATCAGGAACAATCTAACAATAGACCTGTGTGAGCATAGTACTATACAGCTGATTTATATGAGAACATAAGAACAATAAATACCAATATCATAAGCACTGACCAACACCAGGGTCCAGTTAAAAGCTCACAGACCTGAACATCTGGCTTAAAATCAGTGTGGCTATTCAGCTACCAGCTCTGGAACCTACCTGTTTTAACTGCCACTTAATCAGCTGAATAAACTGAATCACTGTCCCTTGCATTGTGGTCACAGACCAAAGCACTTAGGAAGGCACAAAGGAAGTAGCGAAGGGACACTATGCCCATCCCAATGGTGATCCAGTTGTCTTTCTAATACTGAATTTTCTTTAACAAACGGAAACCTACTTTTAATAATGGCACGTTCCTCTATGTCATTACAATTTTTCCTGTTCTTCAGTGGATTTCAGTGCTACACTTTTTCATAATTAGTTTTCCAGACTTTTTAACATTAGAAACATATATTGGCACTTTATACATCAGAGGAGGTACCTACAGCTCACTGGGATTTATCTCCATCCATATATATGGCATTACTACAGCAAATACTATGGCCTTAGCTTATGAACAGGTTTCCCTAACATTGCTACTAGGAGGTACAAGCAATCCAGCACATCTTTTCCTTTTGCAAGCTACGCCCATTTGGGAGTCACAGGACAGTGTGTACAGATGAGAAATATGAAATGGAATTTCAGGCGATTGCTTACAATCTAAGTCCAGTTCTAGCAGAGGCCTTTGAGTTCAAAGAGTCCAATGATGCTGAAGTGTCACAATTGACCATCTGCCAAAGAAGTGAGGAGGATAACATCATGACTTCTCCAGTAAAAGTGCAGATTTCTCTCTCTTTACCCAGAGTTTTGCAGGTGTTAGTGATATGCGCTCCAGGGGCTGGAGTGGTATACAACGTGCCACCCACCCTAAATCCTTTGCTTGTACTATTGCAAAAAAACTTTCCTTAACAGCATTTTGTAGCATCTGCCTTCTTTGGAAGACAGTTGTTTTTGCTGCTGCCTTTCATTTTATTTTCTCTAAGGTATTAGCTAGCCCTACTGGTTTGTAAGCTCTTAATGTCCTGCTCTGTATTGACTTTTCCAGGTCACCTACAAGTAAAGAAAGATGAAAGTGAACCTAACCATCCCAGAAGCTGTCCATCTCTTAACAAAGTTCCACCTGACTCTTAACTCTTTCCCGTGTCCCTCTGTAAACATTAATAAACTACTTCTTTATCAGGCTGAACATTGACTTGCACTTTGCAACCTTAAAGGTTAGCTCTACCTAAGACACCATACTGGGGAATATCATAAAGACCAAGTACATTATGCCTGACTCTTCACCCGTATCCCGTCTGATGCAATGTTCACAAAGGCATTATTCAGGTTTGTTAACCAGACCTGCCCTTTCATAACAGACATCAGCAGGCCCTGCCTGACAATGAGATCTGTAGCTAATTTTGCAGAAGGTGACCTTTCAGAGGAGGCAGAATGCCAGTGGAGTGTGTAAGTTTAGAAATAGAAGAAAGGACCCACATTAAAATGGTGGAAATTAGGGGAGACCTGTGTAAAACCTTTGGCTGAGCTCCATTACTTTGCACGTTGGGATGGAAACCTGGTCTGGCATGAAATGATCACTGCATTACTTAGTAATATGCAAGACAAGTCAAAGATTTTTGTTCTGTGTCACCTGAAAGCCATCATAGGGATGGCCTAATCATAAAAATTGTTCATGAAGAGAATTACATTTATTTCAAGGAAACAAGAACCATTTCTCTACTAATTTCTCTGCGAAAACATAGGAAATATTCATACCCATTCACATTTTAACAGTGATCTAAGTATTAGAAAACAAAAATGTTAGTAACATACAAAAATAAGGCCACAATTGCTTTAGATATGCAGATAAAGGCATTATTCTTCTGATTCAATTAGCAGGTCAGATCCTCAGCTCCAGAGCTGCCAACATTATCAGTTTTAGTGTTTTCAGCAGGAGATGATTTCACTTATACCGAGGAGGTACATGAACAGGAACACTGGGAGCTTTAAATCCTTTATGTTATTCAGGCTTTTCAGTAGTGCACATTTCTTGCAAATAAAATATTTGTGACTGTTTGACTGCCACACTGCCAGCCCAGTAGGTGGCCACGCTCTGGTCCAAGCTTTGGCAGACACCCATCACCATCCCAGCCCTTCACTGATGACCACCGGACTGGCCTCCCACCTTCCCCACAAAGCAGGGGATGGAGAGGTGTTACCACAACAACACCCTCTCACACCCTCCCCCACCAGGATGTGGTTGCCATGTCAACAGTTTCCTTGTGGCACCTACCCCTGGAAGGGAAAGGCTGGAGGAGTTGCCATGGAAACTGTACTTCCCTGCAGCATCAATAGGGTTGGACTCTTCTCTGCCTTTCTGCCCCCAAAATACCTTGCCATGAAGCCAAGATAACCGCCAGACTCATGTTGCTCTGTGCCACAACATCCCCATGGCCACACCAGCCCCAGCTCCCACCCAACTGGCAGCAGCTTCACCAGCCCATGAAGGGCTGACCTGATGGGAGACCGTTTACTGTCACAGCACTGGAGCATCTCATATCTGGGGACACAAACAGTCATCGGACAGACTAATGCGAGTGACCTAGCTTCTCTTCTCAAGGAACAGCGGAAATGGAAAGTCGCTGTTTGTGCTAGTGATGGACGTACTCGGTGTGTGGATGTGGGAAGATGTAGCAGGGGATGTGTGTCTACTTGGCAGCAGATATACATTCTCAGGCCAAGCTTGTATCATACAACAACAAAAACCAAAGACATGTTTTCATCTAGAAATAGTTCCTGTATTACATTATTTCCTAAAATCTCCAGAAAGTGTGATTTTTTTCAGATGAGGCTGTTGTGGAAAGAAACTCTCTGAACCAAGTCTGTAGAAAGGCCGTAGTTAGAAAATGTGGAAAAAATATTTGAAAGCCTAAATATTCCAAGGAAAATTAAAATACACAGGAGTGCTTTTAGCACAGGTATTTGAACAGAAAATACCAAAGGTCTTGGCTGCGCAACTTAATAAAGCCCAGTTAATGAATCCCTGCCTATCCCTAGAATATCTGAGCCAAGTGATTTGTTTTAAAGGATCTCTTCTATGCCACAATGAGAATGTGGGGATTTTGGTAGCAGCATAGTAGAGGAGTTTGCAAATATAGTCTGAAAAATCAGAATGCTTACACCACAGAAAATCTAAAAAAAATAGTTTCAGCGTCACAGGACATTCACACATACTCAGTGTTTGGCTTCTTGCATAAACATTTTCTTTAATAAGTGATACATTAAATACTAAATAAGAAGTGTTTGCATTCACAAATTTATCAAGGTTCAGGTTTTAGAACTGTGAAGAGTTCATGTGCATACTCTGTCATTACAAATACCTGCTCGGACACTGACTGAGAAATATATATTGAAGTCACCTAGTGCTGAATCGTCAAAGGGGCAGAGATGGGCTCTCCTCAGGGATAAGCGACTTCGTATATATTTTAACTGTTGTTATACATCTGCTGCTGCTCACCTAAGAAAAGTGAAACATGTAACTGCAGATGATCTCACATAATCAAGGAGAAAACTTATAAAAATGTCCAGATCAAGAGATTTTGAGTTATATCTTCTAATAGACACATATTTCTATCTTATCGTATTCTTGAATGAAGGACTCTTGTTATTCTCTAAGTGGTATTACTGTGCAATTAATTGTCTGGAATGTACTTACAGAAAAGTGGAAATCATTCTCTAATCTCATCCTAAAGTTCATAATTTCTTTTGTAGTTGGAAAGGTTTCGATCATATTTCACACTGAGATCAAGCAGTTCCAAATCAACCTCAAAGCCAACCTTTGTGCTTTGCTGTCCTTGGTGTTCACCATGTAGCATAGAAAATTGGCTCACAGTATGACATAAAAGATGATACGGGAATGACCATTCTTCTTCACTACACTTCAAACTTTATCTCTGAGCAGACAGGAACTTGTTCAAGTAGAAACCTCAAATCATGATGTTCTCTGTATTATTGAATATATGTCTTCAATCCAGTAGATGCTTAAGGTAAGAATATACAGTTATTTCTGGAAATCAGTCATCTAGATCTGCCCAAGCAGAAGCTGTTCAGTTCCCCATGTATTTTCCTCATCTACTTTCAAAACCTGTCTATTTTTTTAGCCTTTACAATGTCTGTAGAAGAGAGTTCTTAAGTGTAATTATGTGCAGTATGAAAAACTGAATAGTTTGTTTTCACCTGATAATTTCATTTTTCCACTTTCTTCTGCTGTAAAATTTTGTCAATATGAGATCTCTATCACCTTTTAAACCATCAATATTTTAGAGGTTATAATTATGGACTTCTATGCTAGACTTGGCTACATAGTTTTCTGAAGTTATCAGATGGCTATGCCTCCTCTCAAGTCTTCCTGTCTTCTGGCATGGAAATAGTGCTGGTACTAGCTGTAACTCTGATAGGAATAAAGAAACTTAATTGTAATCAAAGTACGTTGATTTCAGTCCATGAACCTTCCCTGAAGAACTTCCAGCCTAAAACTGGAGATAGAAACAGCAAAATGACAGGGCCACTCTGTCTTTGGCTACATCCATTTATTTAGATGATTCAAAATCCTTAGCCTGGTGTCACCAACACTGCGGAAGGAAGCTTTTAGGAGGGAAGGAGGCTGGTGAGGTAAAATGGTGTACTCCATGTAGTGAAACGTGGAACAGTATTTGGAATCAAGGTTGGAGAAGAATCCAGACGTGCCCTAGTTAACACTTCCTAACTCATATCTATAAATTTTATACTCAAGGACAAACTTTTCACAGAGTGTCTTGAAAGAATGCAAGCTATTGGAGTGCTATGTGATGTAAAGAACAAAAATGAACAGCTAATTCATCTTTAAAATATTAATCTTGCACAGGAACATCAGTATTGACAGAAAGACTGTTAGAATTTAGGCACAATGTAGAGGATAAATTCATATTCAGGAGCAATTAATGTTAATCTATAGCCGTTTCTAAATGTATTGTGAAATCACTTCAAAATAAGAAAGAACTTTCAGAAGGTTTCATTTCAATACACAGCAGTCATTACGAATATCAAATTCCTCATGCTGTAAAACTACATAAATGCTTTTAAAATAATGCCTTGAAGTCAATTACTGTTTAATTTAAGCAACCATCCTAATTCTGGATTATAGTAAATTTTAGAAAGAGCTTGTTTGCATACCTGTCTGTCTTTTTTTGAATAGTAATGCATATTAGACTTGCATAGTGCATATAGGTAAATTACATATCTAAGCTGAATTCTTTGGTACTTTTATCTTGATTTTTCTGAGGCCTGTATTTCTCAGCCTAAGGCATCAGTGTGGTATATACTCTTTCAAACACAGATATTCTGCTCCTTCTACAAAATAAATGGAAAACAGACATTAATAAAAGAGACCTCTGACTAAGTTTCATTCCTCTGAAATTTTCATATAGGAAAACTATCATTGCTGCCATCCCGCATCTAATTTGATCTGCTTTGCAGATTAAACACAATGGAATTTGCAAGTATACATATTTACATGTAGGGGACAGCAGATAACATCGTAAACTCCTTAGAATTAATATAATAGGAGTGGAAACATGATACATCCCTGTACAGTGGATCTGTACAGATCTCCAGTTAATTCCTCTGTTAGGTTTCTTTCCTGGTCCATACATGGGAAGCACAACGTATGTATCTCCAGTCAACAAACTTTAAGTCAAATTTGAAATAAAAATTTCACAGTCAATTTGAAGTGTGAAGATGGTGTGTTCCAGAAAGAGTAAGCAAGAACGGCAAGTGGACAGCAGTGGGAACGAAGTAGAATTGAATTCAGAGTTTGAGAAATCATGAATGAGAGAGGTTCAGACAAAGGGAAAGAATAATGTGGGGAGTTAAAAGGGACAGACAAAAGGCTTGCAGCCAGCAGGACCACATCACCTACCTGAAATACTTTTGCCAAATTGTCAAAGAGGGCTTGACCAGCGCTGACTTTATGCTTGACTCCCCTGACTGTGCCATTTTTGCTGAGGATGTTGACTCGCTTTGTACCAAAGCCCCTCTCTTTAGTAGCTCTGACTAAAATGAGCAAGTCATCTTGCTCGTTCTCATTTTCATCGCACTCGGATCCTACATGTCCGTTCTGCTGCCCGTCCACTTCGCTCAGCCGGCTGGTTTGGTCGGTCTCTGAGCTGCTGGCATACTCGGAGTCCAGTGAGTCGGCAGCCTCCCCGTTGGTGTACACCTCCTTCAGCACCCTCCCGCTGTGCGAGGATGCCACGCGGAATCGAACCTTCCTCGACAGCCTCTCGCTCTCTGCCTTCATCTCACTTTTAAACATCGTCTCTTCCATTGATATAAGCAGTTTGCATTGTTCCAGCGTGGTGCCCATTGCATTTGCCAGTCCGTCACACTTGACAACAATATCAGCGCTGTTTTCTGTTGACAGGGGTTCTCATATTAAACTAAAGAGGGTTCCCAAGAAGCTACAGTGCCATTCTGCAGTTAATAATGGATGCGTTTCTGCTATGGTTACCTTTAAACTAAAACCCGTAAAATGATCCCATCAATTAAATATTAAAAAGCCATAGTGTACTTTTTAGCACTAAGGAAGAAAGCAAGAAAGGGAGAAATTATATTAACTGATTAAAATAAAAATTGAAACCCACACATTATCAACACAATAATAGATATTACACAAGTTTATATGAATGGAGTTTTTGTTTCCTGAAAAAGGCAAAGAGGATGAGTTTTTTTACAAGGTCTGTGGAGTCAAAAATGTTTATATACATTACATCTGAGGGGAAAATTGCAGAATTCAGTACTGGAGTCAATGATGGGTACATTTCTTTCACCAAAACACTTAATTCCAGTCAAACCTCATTCACCAAAGTTTGCTTTTTATATAAGCCTAAGGGATTTGCCAGGGAGCTCTTACTTGGTGTTTTGTGATGCTGTCCTTTTCACAGACTGACAGAGCAGTGGAAAAGTAATCAGTTACAATTTGTTGCACAGAGCAACACAGTGTTATTAAATAAAATCGAGCCACAGCTAGTACCACAGAGTAACCATAGTCTCTGTTTTGTTTTGTCAGTTATTCAAGTGACTAGGCCAAGGGAATCTGAACAAGGAATGGGAGAAAATTAGTTAATTGAGGCAACAAGGATCAAACAAAGAAAAGAAGGGTAAGGTAGATTCAACCACAGAGGAAGCAAACTTCTTAACCCAGCAAACCACAAGCAGAGGTTTGCACAGTGTTAGCCACCCAGCTCTAGATGTAAAATGAACAAATCCACACTTGAGGCTTCTGGCTATGTCTACTCAATATCATGCAGTGCCACCTTAGAACCCCAAGCTGGTTCTGAGTTTGCACAATGATCTCTACTTACAGTGTTATTTCTGCGTTTTCTCCATTTAAAATAAAGTGCAAAACATCTGTTAGAGCAGCACTGAGAACTCCATCCCCTTATCACTTTCCTGGTAAACATTCCCTACTCACTCTCTACAGCATCATTTTATCTCTAGACTCATGAATACTGAATTGCTTCCTGCAGCTTGTGACCCCTCGACAGGTGTAGGCATTAAATGAGTCCCTAGATGCTCAGCCAACCCAGAACAGTAATGCCTGTGGTCATGAGCAGCTGCAGAGCTTCAGGCATCTGAGGAGGCTTTCTGGCCAAAATTTAGGAAATGGTGTTTCAAATCTTTCAGCAATTAGGTGCGAGTTATTGTGAATTTCTTTTGAACAAGGGGAATGAAAATACTGCTCTTCAGCCCAAGTAAAATCACAATTTCTGTGACTAAACTCTAAAATTATTTATTTTCTATCTACAAAATAGAAACAAAAGTGATTAGTGGCATTTTATAATGTTCATTGTTGCTGCACTTTCTAAAATGAGGTCATTCACTGTATTGTCAACTACTATTATTCACATGGAAAAAAACAGGTAAAAATATTACAAGAGCTAAAATGCATTGCTACTCATCTTTTCAAGAAGAAAAACAGTTTGTACCAAAGTCTGTACCAATATTGAATACAGCTGTAATACACTTAGTGAAATTCATTTTTAGGAGGGTTCAATCACACTGTAACACAGCCACTTGACTGCAGGAGTTTTGTTAATAAATATAGTTGATTATTACTAAAAACTGACTTCAAAACCAACAGTAAAGAACTTTTTTAACATTCTTTTTTTATTAAAAAAAAAATCACTAAAAACCCCAAAGTCTTTGCAATCAATTGCCACAGATTAAGAATTCTGAGCTTCTATAAGAGAAATATTTTGCACAACACTTTTATAATATTTTAATCTCCTCCAATTGCCACTATATATTCCTTAACATAGAAACCTTTTTATGCCTATTGCAAGTAATAGGAAAGCTTTTATTGTTTGTAGTGCAAAAGATTTGATGCTGAGTGATTTGAAGAATTTAATGTAGTGTTGAATAAACACAGAATTAATCAGTACAAAATTTTACAAACACTCCAAATACTATTAGTACCTTGTTCTCTGTTAGCAGGAAAATAGCTTATCATATGGCTTCATGGCAATTTCATTATTTACTGAGAAATATTTTTATGTCTTTGTATGAGAAATGAGAAACTGCATGCACATTTTTCTCTGCAGAAAAATAGTTAAGCACAGTGAAGAGTGCCCCTTGAGTGAGATGTTTACAAGTTTAAGAGTTCATCTTGCTGTTTGAGCTATGGACCTTCTCTGGGCAAACATGTGACTTTGGGGGTAAGAGCACACAGCCAGAAGGAAATAGATTACAGACTCTAAACCAGTTCTATTCATGACATAAGACATTTGAGAGTTCAAAGACCTGAAATGCACATATTTATACCATCTGCTGGGCACATGTTCTCAGCAAAGGCAAAAAGGATGGACCATGAGTAAGCATCTTTGTCCCTCCTGTAGAATAAAATTTGTAGCAACTGCTGACACTAACTCCACTTGCCCAGTTAGATGCTGCACCCTGCCAGCTGTTATATTTGTGTTTGTCATTTTCTAGCTTCTCTAGACAAAATTATTTTCATTCAAAGGATTATTTCATTTAACAAGCAGTATCCATTACAAGCTAACGTGTCAGGGTTTTGCAGTAATGAGATATTTCTTATCCATAATTATGACTCCTCCTAAATCATTTGGCTATTGTTAGGTTTTGTTTCTACTTGGTTTGATTCTAATGTTCTGCTTTTGATTAATCTGAGGCCAGGGGGCCCAGCCAAAGAATATTATTTCCAGTAAAAGCCTCACATTTTATCACATTCAAATTTATCACTAAGTTGAAAGGAACAGAGAAGTTAATGTTTCTGCTAGTTGTTGACTTTTGATGCTGCTTCTTGACACAGTCAAGATAATAGTACTGGATGAAGCACAGGGGACAGATGCTGTCAAGGGCAGCCTGAAAGACAAATATCTGCTCTGAGATAGACATCTAAGAATCTTCCAGAGTCCATGCAGGAAAGTGCCTGCAGAAGGCAATTCATCGCATCTTTCTTCCATAACAGAGAAAGTAGAGAAAGTCTAATTAATAAGCTTAGTCTGAATATTTACCTTTTAAATAACTGCTATTAGGTAAGGTGAGGCAAAGTCTTTAAAACATTTAGGATTAAAGCTTTCAACTAAGCTAAAGGAGCAATGACATTACGTCATGTGAGACCTTTATAATTGTATCAGGAAGGAAAAAAGAAGAGAAGGAAACTCTATTCTCATTTATAACCCTGACACAATTTCTTTTATATGTAGGTGACTTCTATCTGTCAGAGTTCATCATATATGTGTACATATACACACATCTTATACAAGCAGAGAATCTGCCCTAGGCACTCCATTTCTATAAGTTTAGAGCACTGCCAGCTTCACCTTAGGAAAGGACCATCAATCAACGACATTCAACTGTAGCAAAATGCTTGAAAGAGTATCTAGCCGTTTATATTAAGCAGCAAAGATTGTTGGCGTTTTGCTGAGGAAGAGTGTACCATTCCCACTACTGTAAAAATTAACCTCATGACATTCGCATTTGTCAGAGAATAAAAGGCCAAGTTATAAAGAGCTGTTAAAATTGGTAGCATTAAAATACGAATAGCTATGAAATGAAACTCAAATCATGAAAAGGAGACTTTCAGAAGAAAAAAAGATGTACAAATAAGAAATAAACTAAGTTGAAATCAAGAAATGCCTTCTTCATGTCTGAACACGTGACAATTTTAATAGAGCAGTTTACCTTATGACAAAGCATTATACTCTCTGTTTTGGTGCACAGCATAAGTGGGGCCATTTTGCCTTATGTATTTGCGGGTTACTAAATATATATGGCAAATCTGTAGGCTGATTTGATACTATTCACACTGGTGTCATTTGTCATTAGACAGATGGCAAGAATTCACAGCGATATGTTTCATGGTACTAGTTTTTCTTCACTCTACAAAGTCTGTTTGCAACTGTCTCTAACTTTGTTACACTGGTAGTAATTGGAAGCATATTCCTGTAATCTCTAATTATTAATGCACAAGTAGCAGAGCAATCATCAGGACCCAGATATTCAAGAGCCCTAGATTTCCTATCTATTGATGGGAAGAAGATTTTTTTGGTTTATAAAAACACATGTGAAAAATTGAGGGTTTTTATTCTGCTACAAGTAAGTAAAATCTGTGACTGAGATTCGCTAATACTTTAGAGATTACAAAAGCAGATGATTTGAACAGTGAATGCTAAAATTGTTTATAGCTGAGACAGATGTAGTGCATTTCCCACTGGCTCAGAGAAGGAATATTCCCATTTGCTAAGCTAGCAAAACATCTATCTATTTTCTGCAGGTCCAGAATAACATTTTAACTGCAGTAAAGTTCAGGAGGATGAACAGAGAATGTCCAGATGCCCATGAGGGAACTCTTGATTCTGACAGTTGTTTGTCAGGCATAGCAGCTGCTGAACAGAAACACTACAGATGAGAACAGACTGAGTATACTGTTGCTATTATAATGTCCAATTATTCATATGACAAGTGCTTTATACTGTTATTTATTTTTATTTGTAGATTTCATTTAAGCTCTGTTAAACAACTGTTAGATAGAATGGCAGGCTTCTGTGTCTATGTTTCTGTTTACATTAGCAAGCTGAGCCCATTGTTTCTTCAATTTGTATAACAAAGGAGTTGAATGAGGAAATCAACACATCTACCTGGGCCACGCACACAGGCACACAAGGAGGCGAGAGGACATATGGGATCTTCCTGCTACCCTTTTTGCCAGGGGTAGTGGAAAACCTCCATTTACAAACTCTTTAGTGAGAAATGCTCCACACTGTATCTGAAAAGCTAGTCAATGACTGTAACCTGAAATTCACAACCATTTCAGCATAGTTCTTTCATTGTTGCTTTTTCCTCAGTTGTTTTCCATAGAAGCCAAGGTGCTGAGCTAAACACAGAAGCAGAGGTCCATGAAGAGCATCTGTCTTTATGACGTAGTTCAGTTTCTGCTTATTTTGTTTATTTACTCTGAACGAAGTCAAAGTGTCAGCTCTTAAATATGTTAAATACATGAGTAATATGAGGCACAGACCAGTTTTCCTTCTTCGTGACAGCCTGTCAAGCACTTCTAGCCTACTGACTAAAGGAGTAGGAATAGTGGCTGCAAACTTCGACCCACGTCACGCCGCTGATAACAGGTGTAATTGTTTATTTATTCTCTTACACAGCCAGCCTCAAAATTCATTGTTTGTCACTCCCTTTTTTTCTAGTCAGGTAAGTGGTCATCATAGGATGTGTGTAAGTGTCAGCTCTCTCTTCAGAAGGTTTAGCCAGTAGCTGGCCACCAGAATTTTCTAGTGGCCACAAATTTGAGAGTCTAGAATAGGATTGAATTTATATGCTGATCTCCACATTAAGATCTTCGGTATATTTTTTCTGTGTTCTAGAAGAACAGGTAAAAATAGTGAGAGAAAAAATATTTCCATTATAGCAGTAATTTGCAGAGGAAAGAAAACTGCATTATCAAAAAAAAAAAAAAAAGTTTTATAGACATGATGCATTAGGAAAAAAATCTCTAATTCAACAAAGAACAAAAAAGCATGTCATAAGATGTAATTGCGCAGCCAGACTGTTCCCTCGTACAATGTAGTGGCTCGATATTAAGGTAGACATTAAGTTCTGTCTGCCCAAGTAGCATCATGGTCAACTGTGAACCTCCTAGTTTGTCAGGCCATATATGCAGTCCAGGCATGTCCTGCTCTGTGTAGGATGAAGAACAAGTTGTGCACCTCACCACCAAATCACCTCCCAGCTGAACACAACAGATGAGTCCCAGGGAAACAAGTCTGGATGCCAGAATCTAGCACAGAACACATGTGAGTGTCACTGTCAACTAAAAGGTTGCTAGGCTGTGGCGCAGCCATCAGAAAGGTATGACAAAAACTGCCTTCTGGCTGATGATACCACAATGGCTCTGCTTGAGCTCATCTCCAATTCGGTTTACTGACATTAATATTGGAAACTATAGGTGAGGCCATGTTGCAAAAGAAAAAACTCGAAATTAGAAGACATTAATGGTAGAGTAAAATATTTGTATGCATTTCCTGTAAATTCTGTTTAAGCTTCCTAAACGTGAAAATGCGCTCCCACGGTTTTGTGCCGTTTATAACATCTTTGTTTGAAATCTGGCCTAAAATCTGATAGTCCTTCTCTATCAAATGTCCCAATTGAAATGCTACCAAAAATTTGGAAGAAGAACCTACTACAGGAAACATTGATTCACTAGGAATAGTATCGTCTCCTGTACCCATACTGCATATATCATTGTTTCAATGACAAAGAAACAATCAGGAAATTTAAAAATAGGTTTATTCTTTGCTCGGAAAGAAAAAATATACTCAGACTCATGATAGTTTTCAAGATTAATTTTCAGGGACTGCAAACAGTCCCTCTTCATTGTGAACAAAGATAAAAATAACCATGAAAGCTTCAGAGAATCATTTCCATTCTCAGAGCTCCAGATGAAACAGCCTCAGTGGCAGCAGGGATGCCTGAACCCTGTTCTGAGATTCCTCATACATCTGTTTCTCTTACCTCCCACTAGAGATGTAGGTCATTTTTCTGTGTTGAGCCTGTTGTTGAAAAATGAAAATAACACAAGTAGAGGAATTAAAAGGATCTGGCATTCACTTCTGTTGAAATAAAATAGGTGAAAAGAACTAACACTCCAGTTAAATTCATTTCTTCTCTTTCTCATATTAAGTACGCCAAGTGCATATTCCAGGCTATCCATGTTCACAGATAGTATCTCTGGGCAATATGAGCTAAATAAAATTTAAAACAGATTCTGTCAAAATTCTGTCATCTTTTGACTCATAAATTCATATATTCAAATGTGTAGGAGACAGAAAATCCTTATAATCCTTTGTATAAGTTTATGTGTTAGCTGTCCTGGTTTTGAGGGGGATAGAGTTAATTTTCTTCTTAGTAGCTGGTATAGCACTGTGGTTTGGATTTAGTATGAGAAGAATATTGATAATACACTGATGTTTTAGTTATTACCAAGTCAAGGCCTTTTCATCCAGAAGGGTGGAGATGCACAAGAATCTGTGAGGCACAGCCAGAACAGCTGGCCCAGGCCGGCCAAAGGGATATCCGATATCATATGATGTCAGACTCAGTACCTATTCTAGGGGAAGAGGAAGGAAGAAGGGGATGTTCAGAGTGATGGCATTTGTCTTCCCAAATAGCTGTTCTGTGCGATGAAACCTGGCTTTCCTGGAGATGGCTGAACACCTGGCTGCTGATGGGAAGTAGTAAATGAATCCCTTGTTTTACTTTGTTCACATGCATGGCTTTTGCTTTACTTATTAAACTGCCTTTATGTCTCAACCCATATGTTTTCTCATTTTTAGCCTTCCAATTATCTCCTCCAATTATTCCATCCCACCATGACGAACTGAACAAGTGGCTGTGTGCTTGGTTTCTGGCTGAGATTAAAGTATGACATAGGCCTATATGTTGCTTTTAATATTTTGGACAAAATCCAAATAGATTGTTGAGTGCTGTTTTGGGTGTGGTGATCTTCCTCTTGAGTTGTTGTGTTCTGTTAAATAGTTGCTGAGTCTTACTGTTAGGTTGTCAACACTTCATTAGCGAGTAACCCTATTTAAATACATCTCTTAAATGCTCCTTGGAGACAAGAAATATTTAATTACATAGTTTTACTAGAATTAATCTGAGACTCTCATAAAGAAATGGAAAGGATTTATAAGTACCATGAGTAGGCTTATCTTTTAAAAATTTTATTCTTAAATTATGAAATTTTTTCAGGTCAGTTTAAATCCAGCCTGGGTTTTTGGATAGGTAATATTTATCTTGGGACTTGAACTCTGAGCATAAGCATAAGCAGCCCTTTTTTGGGTAAATTAATTCTTCTGTGGGAGTACTTACAAGTTACTTCTTGCAGACTGTATGGACATTCTGTTGATGAGCATGCAAATGTCTACCAAAACCCTACATCTGACTTGAAACACAGATGTTGTATGCCTCTGTCAAAAACATAACTACTAATGGCTTAGAATATTTTTTATTTTTGTTTGTGTCTCTGGCTTTTGCAGGAGAATATCATATTTAGTCTTTTCTTCCTATCATTTTTTTCTCCTTAGAAAACCACATAGCTATTGTGATTATAGACAGTAGATATAATAATGCAGCTTAGCTCTCATTTCAGAGGTGGAAATAAGAGTGATGAAAATAAGATAAATGACATTCATTTACTGTCATTGTTACTAGCTAATGTTATCACTAGTGTTCTTTCTGTGGGTTTCTTTTATTCAAAACTTGATAAGCCCTTATATGTTGTTTGTTCTCCACATCTTCAGATCATTGCTGAGAAAAGAAAGAGTCCAAAATCTTGTGAAGTTGGCTTTTTCCAACTACTGTTTATGTACATAACAGCAGACTGACTCCTGTATAAGGAAGATGATCTGCATACACTGTGATTTCCCATACAGCCACTACCTGATAAGAAAAGCCATCCAATCCCTGGACTGCTGTGCTATTTTTAATTTAAGATAGAGTGGATATCAGTTTTGGTGAAGGAAATATTTATGTATATACAAATGTATTAAACCCTAGATGGAAAGGAAAGGATAGCATTTCATACAGCCTTCAGAATAACAGAAACATATCAGCTTTGTCTTGTGTGCCCCTGTGAAGCGCTTAATAGCCTTGACGTCCCAAAGGTGAATCTTTACAAGACCCGGAGCCATACATGGACACAGAAGAGATGAAACCAGTTTGACTATTCCACATGACAGTGACCCATAACCAAAACTAGAAGTGAAAAGACAAAGATCAGGTGGAGGGCAGGGGGTTAGGGTATTGGGTTTTTTTAATGGCTGAGCTAATTGCAAGAGGGATGAATCATTAATTCATTTAAGCTCTGTAGATCTCAACCACTGAATCGGAAATCACCTCACTCTGTTTGAATCTGACAAACCCTTACTATGAGCAGGGAAATAATGTCAGCAAATGCCTGTCTGGACTGACTGATGAAACCACGCTGATGCTGGGTGAAATCACTGGCCTTATAGCAACAGAAATGTAGAGTTTAGTCAGTGGAAACAGAGGAGCTTGGACTGGTGATTCACTCATCAGCACAGGGATGTCAGGTACCGCAGCAGCGCCAGGCAGGTGCAGAGGGGGCTGGAGAGGCAGAGGAGAGACACCTCTGTGTCTCAAAACCCACCCACATGTGGGTTTTGATCTATAGAGGAAGGAAAAGCTTGGAAGGATAAATTATGGTTTCTTCTTTTAGCACCGGTTGCTTCAATATCATTGGGAACAAATGACGCAGTGCTGTCTGGCTTTTTCCTCACACTTCAGTGCATGGTTGTTATAAATCCATTTATTCTTGACTCAAATTTGCAGTCACTTCCTTGGGTCACTCATTTGCTATTTAAAACAAGAGATTCAAAAAATTGTCCAAAAGGATATGCACATATCATAAAGGGGAGGTGGAAATAAGATGTCACCTTCTTTAGGCAATCTTTTTAAACTGGGAATCACTGTCTTGCCACCTCAGTACCCAGCACTCTGATATTTGAACCCTCTTTAATAGGTTAGTTTGTACATTATAATGAATCATATATCTTCGGTCGCGTATTCTTTTGTTATTATTATTTCAGCCTTATTGCATTCCTCAGGAAACCAAAGGCACCAAAACAAGTGTAGCCTACATACACTATTCTAATCTTGTTTTCATTTCAGCTTGGATTTTGAGCACTTAGACTGAGCTAATTCAATTTACAGGCTCATTAACCAGACTGCAAATGAAAGGGGAAGACAGTGTGTCTCCACAGGAATTCTCAATGTCAGAGCAGTCCCTGGGTTTCAAAACCCCAGGAGCTCCTGGTGCAGCATGAGTCTGCTTTCTCCTACCTGCGATCCAAAACAACATCGAACACATAAAGAAAGTGACAAGGAAAATGAAAGGAAAATTGTAATGCTTTTTTCTCCAGTAAATATTGAATTGCATGTGAATTTCTCTATTGGCTTCTTGGTCAAACCTTTACAAATAATGTCTGACTTGCCAACAGTATTTTATGCTAAATCAGTTTCTTTTTTTCCTGCATGATCTTAAAGCTGTTTCAAAACAAAAGAAATATTTCTGTCTCTCTCTCTGTATCTCTCCCTTTCTTGCTCTACCACTGCTTGTCACAGCTGAGGGACAGTGACAGTATCCAGCACTGTTTCCAGCAGGCAGGTCTGAGAGCTGTGTACCGAGCCTGCCTGTCAGAGCTTTTCAGTGCACCCAGCCCCATAACATTGTTACTGATCGCATGACAGTTCCACCTTTTAGTTGCAAGATTCTTCCCCAAATGCAAGAGTCCATCATTTATAAAACGGTTTCCAGGTCAAAATACCTTTTGGAGGGGCTTTTTATTTTGTACTGATTTGTTTTGGTTTGATTAGTTTTACTCTAACTGCTCATTTATTATTTCTTATTTCTTTGCTCCCTGGAGCTGAGGAAACTGCTGAATTACATTCGTTCCCAAAGGATACAGCCTTCAACTGAATGCTCATATATAAATGACTGTTTCCTCTGTGGTATGTATTCATCAGAGGCATATTCAAATGCATGCTCTCATTTTATTAGATTCTTACATTTGAAGTATGTATTCACAAATAAAATATTTCAAACCAAATCTTTGGCAAGGTTCAGTGGAAGTCCTGACTCTAAATAAGCTCAGGCGGAACTCAGACCGCCCCATCACTCCACCATCAATGATTCTGAGCCTAAGATATTGCCTAAGCTGCAGCATATTTAATTTAAAAGTTTACCCTTAGTCTCCAGTTAATAACACACACATGCACTCACTCCTTGCAAACAAATGCTTTTTGCAAGCCATGGCCTTTATGCCCGGTAGCTAAATGCCTGGTGACTAACTGTCACCTCCTTGAATGCAAAAGCTATTTCACTGTCCAGAACTGTTCCTGGAACACTGAGCAGCATAATGATTCCTGATAAAATAGGCACCTGGGATGTCTGACACTGCAATGAATTTTCATAGACATGCACTGTCACTAGAATTCCATTTTACTGTGGTCTCCAAAGACTTGCATTTATTGGACTCAAAATCTCTCTTATGCCATTCTACTGGCACTTCTGTTCCAGGCCAAATAATTTGTGAGGTTTCCTCCACAAATTTTTCTACATCTTATTTTCTGGGGCAGATTCTCATCTTTTCTGCATCAAGCTTTGTCTACTTTCAGCAACAAAAACCCAGATGAAAGCTAAATCAGCTGGGCGGGTAAAGATTCCTTTAAAATGAGACATTTTGGTGGTTTAGCTCCAGCATATACATCAGATTATTTAAAGCTGTCCCAGCTAGGAACCCAAATGAATCTTAGTCTCCAATGATATTTCCAAAATCTTCAAAAATCATGTGTCAAGTCCCATAAAATCTGCAGACTGAGTAAATATTGTATGATTTTGACATGTGTATATTTCTTTTCTCTTTGATCTTGCTCCTGTTGTTGCATCCCTCTGATAGTTTCAATCCTTTCCCTGCAGCAACATGGAAAGCAATCTCATTTTTCATGGAAGCTCAGATTTTTATGCAATCCTTTTTTTTCAGTAGTTGTGCATTTACCCAGGACCATGTCCAGTCAGGTTTTGAATATCTCCAGATTTTTTACTCTTTTTCTAAAGATCACCAGTTACTGTGACATTCACAGCAAAATTGCAAGGATTGCTGAATCTAGTCTCTTAGGGTGAGGTGCAACAGGTGCATATAGCACCCTACATCTCTCTTGAACATCCTCAGTACTGTCCATTGTGCAAGCTATAGACTAGTAGAAGATTTAGTCATTAAGTCACACATCAAAAATTATTCTCTTCAGCGAGAAGAGACCCCAAAATCTGGCATCTGCTAATTCATCAATCATCTGCCTACACAAATTTCTACTGGCAGTTCTTACTGGGTCCCTATTGCTGCAGCATGTAAGCACCTAATCTTTTGGTAGAATATCTTTACAATGCAGTGCAAAAGTGTTTGTCAGTCATCCACATTGCTTAACCTGGGAACAGCTGAGGAGCAAGTCACCACCTGTTTCTGTAGGAGGATTTGCAATTTAGAGTTACCTCAGGGGTGAACTTCTTTACAGATGCTGGATGTAGCTCCATTTATAGTTCACATGGCCTTAATTGTCCTACCTGGCATTTTAGTGATAGCATTTGGGTATTTCATTAGAAACCAGGTCAATATAGACCTTCCTCAGAAGGATGCCCATGTTGCCTGCTACAAGGGTAAATGAGACTTGTGAATGTTGGTGTAAATATAATATGGATACCAGCAGCTAATGGCAAAAACACTCTGATTTTCAAAGTAACCACATATGTTATGCCATTACCCAGACCCTCAATAATATTTAGGTGCTTCGTTCCTACTGAAACAACCTAACTCTTGTATTAAGAGCTGGAGTTTCTGAGCAGCTCAAAGACAGACTACACAACAAGTGTGGTAACATATGGAATTAACCTGAATGGCCCACTGCTAGTGCTCAGGTAGCTGTCCCAGTCTTTCTTGATGAAAAAAATGAATTCTAGAATATCTGCCAAGTTTTATTTTTGTTGTTTCAGTCCTTCTTTCCTTTAAGAATATCAGAAGCATGCAGTAGGCTACAAGGTTAAAGCCACATGAGACAAGAGAGGGTCAAGCAGTAAAGTGGGGCCTTTTTCTGCTCCCTTCCTCGGGCAGTTTGACAGGGGAAGGCAACAGAGTGCAGCAAGGAACTGAGTTATCATTCACACTAGCAAGAAGGATAAAGTTCACATCAGGAACACTAAGGGAAGGTTTTTTTTGACTTTGGAAACTCAGTGATAACATTGAAATACTGTTTTAAAAAGAAAAATTAATTTGTCAAATTTGGAGCAAAAATGAATTCTCACGGAATGCCTTTCCATGGTACTACAAACTCTGCATTACCATTATTTGTCCATGGAATACATTGATTATTTTCATGAGACCCAAGGATGTCAGTTTTCATGTAAGTGATGCCCACAATTACACAGAGTATACTTTAAGCAAACAAGGTAGCTTAAAAAAAAAAATATATATATATATATACACATAAAAAAATTGGAAATTTGTATACCTTTGATTACATATATTTCTGTTACTTGAGACATTACTCATCATGTAATATTGTTCATAGGTCTGAAAAAAATGTTCCTTGTGATATAAAAGTAGGCATATAGTGTGACGATACAGCTTACAAGAATGCCATGATTGTATTATTGAAAACACATACGTACTGTAAAATTTGGTTTTTATACTGATAAGTACCTGATTGGAACAAACATGAAGTCCAAGTTTTGGTTGTCCATGTCTATAGCTGTGACACATGCATACTCACTGGAATGAAATGCCTGAATGAATCTTATTTTCCTTTTTGGAAGAAAATTGTTTCCTCCATGTTGGTGCACAATTGTAACCCTTTGCACTATCCAACATACATGAGATGACTGATTTCAGGAGCTGGTAAGATTTCTTGGTGCACAGTAAGTGAATTCAGTTGGAGTCAGAAGAGTCTTACTTTGCTCAAATTTAAAATGTTGGTTGTCTTCGGAAAAAAAAATGTATTTAATAAGCATATTACAACTTCTTTGGCATGTGTTGTTCAATTTGACAAACTATTTGTACGCATGTTTGTGCTTCTGTTTCAGTGTCATACTTCTGTCTTTGATTTTCCACATTGCTCTGGTCCACTGCTCAATCTGCTTCCCTCACCTCTCAGCCTCGCTGCTTCATCTGCTTTCTATATCTGACCTCCTTGAATCCTGCCTTGGAAGAGTTCAATTTCTAGACTACTTTTTGCATTTAAATAAAATTATTCTTTAGAATGTCTAGCTTGTAAACTTTCCACAATATAAACATTTATATTCAGTAAAGTCCTGTTTTATCCGCTATATACAGCAAATACATAGTTTCTCTGACTGGAACAATATAGATTACAGCCAACAAATTACCAAACTATGCAATCTACTGTTTCATGATCAATCAATAGTGCAATGCAAGAAGTGATTTCACACTCCTCTGACTCCTGTAATAAAATAATTTTATTATAGCAGAATTATATGTATTATCCTCAAACTAACTGTACAGCTGAATGTGTTATCTCCGGAAACATGCATATTCCTGAAGTCAGCTGGCTGATGCTTTAACAGTGCTTTCTTTTGCAGCTTGTTGACCTGAGAAAGTAATCTGTCTTCAGTGTTTCTAAGCTAGTACTTTAAGGGAATAAGTGTAGTATTTAATTTGATCTGAGCATTTCAATTATTATTTCCTTTGCTGGAACCAAAAAAAAAGAAGCAAAAATTATGCAGGAGTGAGAAATTAAGAGATCTTTTCAAATGTAGTTTGAACTCAGGCAATGACTGCAATTCCTACTGATCAAACTAATTTCTTGCTTAAGTATTTAAACAATCTGACAAGGTAGACAGCCATTTTTGTACCTAAGGTCCAACACTGCAAAATAAGAATTGATTTTTACATCTTCACTGGTTTAAGTATGTTCTCCTTTGAACACTGTTGCTTCATGGGTCTAACTCAGACTTTCTAACCTGCAGGCTTGAAATGTTACTGATGTAAGAGAGTACAATGATTAAGCATTTACTGATTAAGCAATATACTAGTAAGAAAATAACTGCCTAAAAATATAAATAATTAATAAGCATATCACTACTACTTATTTAGTTATATCATTTTGCATAATTATTGCATACAATTATAAATGTGTTATCACTCAAGTATTATGAAACACACACAACTATTAATGCTACTGAATTACAGCTCTATCACCCTTCCCTCCCCCCACCACTTAATATTTGGCTGCAAGTCTATGTTTCTTTACTGTACCACACACCAAGTCTTTCAGACATAGACCTGATGGAAAGTTCAGTGGGTTAAGAGAGCTCCCTCCAGCACCCCAGAAGATGGGCCAGCATCCCAGTCCACAGGTCGGTTTCATTAGTGTTTGCAAACATCTGTACTCCTAGGTTCAGAAGATTCATCCCCTCCTATGTTCCTTACCCAATTTTATACTTACTCTCAATTTATTTCCAGAGTCACCTTTTTTGCTGCTCTTGCGCCTCCTTTCCTCTGACCAAACTCATCCTTATGGGCTAAAGGTAGACCAGATCCTTTGCTTGAATGCATACCTGGCTGCTTTTCACCTGTGAGTGTACTGAATCTGTTTTGTACTTGTAAGCCCTTAGATGGAGCAGGATCCTTCCTCTTGGTGCTAGAAGTCACCAGCTTCTACCATTTCCCAGAGGTTGTACTTTCCTTAAAACTAGATGTGGACACTGCCTGCTTCTCTGCTGCTGTTAGGGTCCATGGCTATTTAACCTGCTGCATCTCAGAGAAGATCCTTTCTTCCCCAATGCCGCACAAACCTGCTCTCTTCCTTCTGTAACCCTTCCACTTGGTGGCACAGCTCCTGCAGGACAGAATGTCATTCCTCCTTGCATCAAAGAGAGGCCCTAGATCCTGCGTCTCCTATGAGCTGTAGGACTGCATCTGCCACCTGAAGCTCAAGTCTACGTCAAAGTCTCTGTCCTAGCAGTGACTGCTACCCAAACACCTCCTGGGGGAAACTGCTCTATCATGTGTCACCACCACAACTAAACACCCAGCTCTTAAATAGGCCTGTTCCAAGCACCAGCTAAAAGGGTGCTTGACCCTCCCTAACTGGTGGCTGCAACAAAGGCTTCAGTCACCTTGGGTCAAGGGTAGCTGATCATGCTCATTAGAAGCTGCTAGAGTTTCCTTGGGGTCTCATTCTTGTATCTCCCCTTACCTCATCCTTACTCAGCAGTAGCAGGCACCCTTAAGCTTCTCAGGGGTTTTCCAAGCATTTGTCAGAAATCCTGGACCTTGTCCCCAGCAGGTTCAGAAGCTCCCAAATTAGGACCTGGAGACCGACACACAAACTGCTGCATCTGTGCCTGTCTCTGTTAGGTGAGACCTCATAACAGGGATTACTGAAACCCCACAGAGAAGCTAAAAAAGCCTGGAACCACACCAGTTTGGACCAGCTGAGAGATAAGCAAGCCCCATGAAATTGTGTAGAAATAGGATATCAATTAGATAACCCCAAATACCTGGAAAAGCCTAAGCAAGCTCTGTATAGGCAAGCTCTGAATTTGGAGGGGAAATATTTGCTGTTCTGGTTTTTCATTGCTGTTTTCCTAGACCAACCACACTGAAAATCTGAATTTAAACTCTGAATGGGGCATATACTAAATTAAAAGGCTGTTTCTTAGGCCAGTGTGTTGGCAATCCAGTGCAGAATTACCAGAAGCAGTACTAGTAGCAGAAGCAGAGCACAGAAGCCCTTGCCCAAAGCTTGACCTATTCATTTTGTTGACCTGATGCTGCATGTTATCTGGTTGTAGACTGACACTCAGGACAGCCAGGATTTTTAGACTACAGCATGCATCACTGTGACACACTATCCCAAAGAGTTTTCTTTGTGGCCCCACATTTTGCTGTATCCCCTGATGGTAAAGTCATAGTTTGGTACTTACTACATGTGCAGACCTGAAGGCTGTATATAACAGAAGATTTTGCCTGCACACAACTAACCCCTGAAAGAGAAGACAGAGAAACCAGAGAAAACATAAGATCAGGTGCAGATCACCAAGAAAGCTTTGTCTCTAAGACTGAGTGGCCTCAAACTTCACTGTTGCTAGGCTTTGCATTTTTTTTTTTTAAATCCTGGTGATTGCATGTGCACTGCTATGTGGGGCATCCTATAGGTCAGGTTTGAAGTCCAAATAAATGTTCTTCTACACAACTGCACTGCAGGATGTCTCCATGATCTGCGAAGTGGTGAGTTTTCAGGTTAAAGAGAAATCTTGAATGTAGATGGTGTTTAAAGTCTCTTACAGCTTACTTGGCCTGGGGACAAGATCAGGCATCTTTCTGTCCAACATATCCTCAGGACATCCATGACAGACAACACAAAAATTGCTGGTACAGTGCAGATGAAGCATTTGCAGTCCAGATGTCCAGCAGCAGAGTTTTCTTACATGCTTGTCTGCAGTTCATTCATTAGGATCTTGGCACAGATGGGAGAAAAATAAACAATAAAGTCTGAAGAATGTAAATATGCTTAAGGCAAACAGAAACCTGTGGAGACCTATAAAGGGAAATCACTGCATTCTCAGCCTCCATTTTATCAATGTTTTGTTTACTATACAAATGCAGGAGAGGCAGAGGTGATGGGGCATTTACTCAGGAATTATTCAGCACCATCTGGCATCTTGAGGTAATTAGTCTGCACTGTGCCTCCCCTGGAAACCATAGCAACGCTACAATAACTTAATTGTGTTCTCTGATGATACTATAATAAATAATAAGTGCCACTGCTATAATATACTAATTAATGCATTCTCAACTATCCAACTGCTCTATACAAATGCACTGTCCATTATGGGTTTCTTGGCAAGAAGTGTTTGCAAAACAGAAAAAGAAAAAGATTCATAAAGAGCACAAATTTGCTCAATCCTGGATAAAATCAAAGAGAAGCTGGTACATTATTTAATCGATTAAGAATTTCAGGAATCTAATTAATGTCAGTCAACATGGTTTTATCGGAAATAGATCTGTTTTGTCAAATGAATGTAATTGCATTCTTTAAAAGCATAAGTTTTGTTGATTTAAAATAACTAAGCAGATGTAATTCACACAGCTCTGTAACCTATTTGATGTACTGCAACATGACAAAATATGACTACGAATCAGTATAACACAGTATCAATAAATTGCATATTACAAAGATTAATAAATGGCTAACAAATCAGAGTGGGGGAAGCCAAACCTCAATATCACAGTTCAACTCAGCAAAATGTAGCTTTTTACATCTAGAAAAAATGAATACAAACTGTACAGCCAAAATAAATTAATCAGAAAAGTAGTGAATCTGCAGAACAGCTCTGAGTAATACCAGATTCAGAAATTTATCTAGATTGTTGAAAAAAAGAATACAAGCTAGTGGATCCAGTATTGAAAAACCCAGTGTTAGAGTATGGAAATAAAGTTCAGGTGTGTGCTTGCATGCAGTGCAGGCAAGAGTTAAAGAAATAATTCAAGATTGGAGAAAATATTCTAGAGCAGAAAAATGTGGACCTGCTGCAGCACTGGCCAAGATACCAGCCAGTGTTTGTCAAGCTAGTGGTGGAAAGTCGTACAGCCACAGCAGCACAGTGCAAACAAGCCAAGCTTATATTTGCTCCCTGTGTCATGTCATCCTCGGTTGCTTCCAGAAATTGTGTTAGTTCTTTAGCATAAGGCTGCCCTACATTATGAATATGTGCCAGCTTCCTCAAAACTAGCCCAGGGATCTCTAAACAGGCACACCATTGCATTATTTAGACATGACAATACTCTGCTGAGTTTGCGTCCAGCTCCATTCAGACACCATGGAATATGAGAAATTGAGGCCAAATACACATCAGTGTCCTAAAATCAAGTTGAACACCTTTCAGGAACAACCAAGGGACTGAGCTCAGTCCACGAGTATATGGAAGAATTTAATGGCCTGTGATACATAGGGAATGTTACAAGAAATGATCGCATGGCCCCAATGAGCGAAGATGGACCTATGATTTCATAAAAATATAGTCACCCCATTCCCAGTCTGTGATTACAACCATTACAGTCACACTGGGAAAAAAAAAGCAATGTGACCATCCAGTCCTGGAACAGTAAAAAAAATTGTTAATATTTTGTTTTCATTAAGCCTGAATTTAATTAGTCAGGCATATTTTTAAATCAGATATCTGTCAGTAAAATAGCTCCAGTAAACCCCAGATTTCTTAATAGTGGCAAACACAATTCTGAAATTTGTATGGGAAAATGTGAAATTTGTCCAACAGAACATTATTTAGTGAGAGTTAAGTAAGAGTGCCATTTCTATGCATTAAGAATGCCAAGACAAATATCTCCTTAGTGACAACCATATTCATTTTGTAAAACACTGGCACAAAACATCACATTTATACATCTTTTATCCTCTCCCCAGGCCTGTTGGTCATGTGAGTTTTGACTTGCCTTTTTTCGTAACATGGGTAAGACTGTGTTGTTTTCCCAGCTAGCTAAGAAGGAATGCACATTATGAAATCCAGTGTAAGTAAATACATTTGTATTCAAAGTGGTGACTGAAATATTTTATAGCCTTATTACTACATTGCCCAGTGCCATGCTAACTTAGGCCTAAACTGTGCCTCAGTCCCTCACAATAGATGTAGCATGCTTTTATGGCAGTATAAATGGTGAGTTATGAACTGTTGTAGAACAAAGATATTGAAGATACTATCATATACAGTAAAGAAAAACATTTGTGTTTCAAAAATATAATGACAGGTTAAATAGATTGATATACCACCAAAAAAAAAAAAAATTAGCCAAACATATACACAGGGCTTTCAGAAACAGCAAATAATCACAAGACAATCAGGAGCTCTGCTTCTATTGATCATGATTCATCTTTGACTCATCTGGTAACCGAAATTAATTTTAGTCACAGGCTTAAGTACGAATACAAATACTTTTTCCAGTAGGAAGCTAAGAGTTGTTTTTACTCAATATGGTCCCAGATGATCATTCCCAAATATCTGGGGTAGGACGGGGGAGGAGGAAGAAAATCAAAACAAAAATACCTCATGAGGACTAATTCTGCTGAACTCATCCCCATTAAAGCTCACAGAAATAAAAAGGAAAGTGATTGAGTAGTTTTTTCTCTGACAGCCAAGCATTCTTTTAGATATATGTCATAACGTCTACTTATGCTGAATTTTGCCACAGTAGTGGCAAAGGTCTTTTGAAGCTTTCCAAGCCTCTCCTTTTCCGTGCCGATGCAATACAAGCAGTCTGCCACACGAGGGTATGCATCCCAGCAGATAAACTCACCGAAGTAGCTATTACATCATCTACACCTTCCCTGACCAGAATGAACTGGTTGGCTCTACAAGCTTGGGGTATTTTCTGAGCAATATCTTGCTCCCACCAGCTCTGCATCAGCAGGACACACGGGAACATCACAGCCAGAACTCTTGGGTAAAAACAACTTTTCATCTTTTACAAGATTACCACTATTATTTGACAGGCTCAGACAAAATTCTATAGCTTTATATCTACTTCTGGGAAAAGCAGATAACAGTGCAATAATTTCATGCAAGCAAGTAAACAGAAATTTGTTACACTGGTTTCTGTATTTTCAAATACTGAAAAAGCTAAAGGGCTACTGGTACCTTCAACTGAACCAGTTAAACTCAGAGCTGAGGAACAGGCTTTCTCACACGTGCTATTGACCTGTGTAACTGAAGCAGAATTCAACAATGTGTGTGTCTTTTCCTGATTCCATAATATGAACATACTTCATTGTTCATTTTCAGATATACTGGGAGTTAAGCATAAAAATAACAGTGTCTATGTAATGTGTAAAAGTAACTGTGTCTATGCAATGTGTGGAGTGGGAGGAAAAGGCGGGCTTTGAAACAATTTCAGAATTAATAATGGTGTGCTATTCTAAGCACTGCTATTTTAAATTAACTTAATAGAAAGTTCAACATTGTTTAAAAGCTTTTTGTCAGACGAGCAATCCTAACCACATGAAGTATCTCATGTTCTTTGCAGGAGGGAAGGGGATTGCTCCATTTCCCTTCCTTTCCCCTTCTTTCACAAGCATGTCCTTTTTCTTCCTCCTTCCCCAAATTTCTGTGACTTGCATTTTCATGTGAGAGGTAACTCTTACCTTCTCAACTTCAACAGTGCTAAGCTAAGAGCCAGCAATCTAGCAATCACCAAAGCAGTCAGCTGGGGCTTTGTCCTTACTAGACATTTATGGGTAAGTGCCAGACATTAAAAGTTTGTTCCAGGTGAAACTCAGACTGAACAATTCAATGGATCTCACCCCTACTAATAAGCCTAAGTGAGATACTTCAGCAGCTTGACTTGACTGCCATCATCAATCACAATACAGAAAGTAGTTTAGATCATTTACTGCTTAGACAGGTTGAGATCTTCCTCCTTGACTCTAGTTAATTCACAGCATTAGTGAGGTAAACTTCACCTCATTTCCAATAATAGATGGATAGATGCTGGTTGCCCTGGCTCAGATGTCTTTCCAGGCAGCTTTAAAATAGATCTAGAATATCTAAGAGTTCAGATCAAATTCTGGGGGGAATTCTCCACCCAAAGATAATGCTGCCCAAAGAGCATCAAGAAAAAATAAAGAGTTAGACCTTTTGTTTCATGGCAAAAATTCACTTGTGCAAGATGCCACATTCCCAGCCTGCTTTCATTCTCCTTCTCTATTTCTGGTCTAGATAAAACACTAACAAACTAATCCTGTTTGTTTCTTTTTCCTTCAACACATCAGATACCATCGCTAACATCACTGGGAAATGCTGTCTAAAAAATGCAAGACAGGAATTCTGAAAGCTTTTTCTTGGTCACAAAGTAAATATAAAGAACTACATCTTACACCAGGAGTAAGAAAGCAATGACAAATCAACAGTTTCATTTCTAGTTGTAAACAGGTCGTTTTCTCTCCAGTTTTGGTTTAGGCACTCTGCCAAAGTGAAAGCCCTCAAGCCTCATTTATACAAGATTTGCTAATGCAGCGTCCTCCCAGTAATCAGAGAGTGAAGGCTTGAATGTGTTATATGAACAATACTTTTCTAATAAATTACCTGATTATAACTGGAATTCTTATGATATATGCAGCAAAAATATTCTGTGATGATTAAGGCAGAGGTGTTCTAACAAAGTCAACATCTCATCTGGATCTGCAAGGTAAGTGTGCGATCCTAAGAATTTTCATGGCTTTCACTCAAGGACTCTCCCACTACATGAGACAGCCTTGGTGCTTCAGCTCCCTCAGAGAACCTGCTGCCCTTTCTTTCCTCCTATTGCCTTCTACAAGTCAACATATGCTAGGATTACTTAATGCCAGTTAGCAATAGCTGATGTTCTCTAGAGAAGCATTTGCTTCTTGAAAGGTTCCAGCCCAGCACCTCAGCAGTCTGCAGAAGGCCGCCTGCAGACAGAACTGCCACTCACCTGCTCCCGTCCTCCCCAGATCTCAGTCCTGCATCATGGCTGCTGAGGTTCTCCCTAGGAATGCACTGCATCGCGCCCAGCCTGCTCAGACAATGGCATGTCCTCGCCCTGTGTTCCTACAAGGGAGCTGATCTGGGCCAGACACCGGGCTGTGCAATCTGCTGCATTGCCTTGATGTAGAGCAATGAAAAAATTCTGTCAGACTGTGTTTCAGGGCTTCTCTCTAATCGTTGTTTCTGCTAGACTAAAATCACAAGCAATTTCCGTAACCCTATTAGGCAAGGTATTTCAGAAAACACTGACACCCTACATTATATGATTATTGTAATAATAATCCCTCTCTCATCAAGGAAGCCTATGAATAATTAATTCTAATTAAGTAGCTGATAGACACAGTAAATCATTCACCAGTACTTGAGTTCTGCACATTACAGACAGTAATAATTTTTCTGTTAGTGCAAATGCTGAGCAAGAGAGTGTAATCAATGAAAACATTATTAAAGATTTGTGTCACTGCTAGGAAACAAATTGGAAAATTTCTTCTCTGCCTTTGTTTTCCATATTTGCTCTTGCAATATTAGGCTGTAGCTGTCCTTGGCCAATGGCTCATTTTCACTGCAGCATTATTTGAAAAACAGGAGTGAAGCAGTAAGTAAAACAGTAACAATAATAAGGAAAAGAAGAAGGAAGATGGGCTATTGACAGAATATCACTGGCTTTCTCTATTAAGAAAAGTGATGAAGAAAATTTTTCTAGAAATTGCTGAACCAAAAAAAATAGACATAGAAAGCTTATTTTGAACAGCCTTACATTCTGTGGACTGTGATCGCACATACTGCATATAACTCAAAATTTAGATTTATAAATTGGCATATTATGCCCAACTCTGGGATCAGATACCCCTGAATTGTTCTGGTTCTATTAGTAAATTCTCCAAAGAATTACGTGTATTTGAAAAACTAATGGCAAAATCAATGTAATAAATACAGCTAATGGGGGATAGGGGAAGAGCAGCTGATGTCACCTACCTGGACCTGTGCAATGTATTTGACACTGTCCTGCACTATATCCTTGTCTCTAAATTGGAGAGACATGGATTCAACAGATGGACCACTCAGTAGATAAGCAAGTGGCTGGGTGGTCACACTCAAAGAGTTACAGTCGACAACTCATTGTCCAAGTGGAGACCACTGATGAGTCATGTTCCTCAGGGGTCTGGCACTGCTTAACATCTTTCTCATTGACTTGGACAGTGGTATTGAGTGCACCCTCAGCAAGTTTCCCATGACACTAAGGCGTGTGGTGCAGTCTGGATGCCATCCAGAGGTATGCTGACAGGCTTAGTTGTTTACAATTCAGTTAAGGATCCAGATCTTAATATGCTTGGGATATGATATAACAAAAGCAGACTTTCACTGTTACATCCAATGTGAATAAAACAGAGAAAGTATGTCAGAGTATATAATACACTTCTTAGAGAAAAATCATACTTACAAAAGGCAATAGCAGCCAATGTAAGAAGTAATTTTTAAAAATGCATCAAGAACATTAAGGATGACTCAAGAGAATTTAAATTGACAAGTCTATGAAGAAAAAAATATGTCAAATCAATGCCCATAAAGAACAAAATATATGAAGGTGGTAATGCAACTGTAGGAGAAGTATTTCATCAACAATTTCCTACTTTTTATGAGTTTTCAGTTTTTGATGATAGCAACAATTGAAAACACAAGCATTTGAATAGATGTCTACCAAGAAACCAGAACTAAAAAACAGGAATACAAGTAAAATGAAAAAAGCAAACATGTAAACAAAAATCTCATATTTTATGACAATGTTCCTCCAACAGAACATTTGCCTATTTTGTACTTTCACAGCACTGCAGTAGCCACTGTCACAGGAGCCACTGAACACCCCATAGTTATGTTTTTTTCACTACTGTGAACTGTACGTATTTTCAGAAACATAACTTTTTATCTGGAGCAGAAAATAAAAAACTCAATAGCATGCAAGTGCCTACTTACTCAGACCTGTAAGTAGAAATATAATGTTGGTCACTATGGGGACTCCCACTGACTGCAAGAAAGCAAATGGCATTTGCATCTATCTTTTTAGAATCAAGGCTGAAAGTTGCCATTGTTGTAGAAGAAAAAACATTTATATGGCAGCTGGAAGAAATTATAAATGGTACAGCACACTTCCATGGCACGAAATTGCAATAAACATTGTACCTTTCTTTCCTTCCCTTTCAGTGAGTATATACTTTGCCATGTCTAGTTATACATCGATACAAATTTAGAGATAGTTTTTTTTAATTTTCATATGTGCTCACACTGCATTAAGGAGGCTACCAGTTATCTGCAATACCTGGGCATAGCTCAAGGTGGAACTCTCTTATTTTCCTTCATCCTGACAAAAGAAAATAGCAGTGGTGATATGGTTTTAGCAATACAAATAAAAATACCAAAGTCCATGCATTCCTCAATAGCATTTTCTCAAACTGAAAAACAATCTGTTTCCTAAGAGGCAGAAAGTAAGTCCAGGGAAAATGGAGAAAGTAGTGTTTTCATTCTTTCCTCTAATTTACTTGATAAAAACAGTTTTGCCTGTTTTGAGACCAAGTAGAATGATCCAGCAAAAAGAAGTAACAAAGATCTGAGCCAAATTCATGTCAGTCAATGGAAAGCATCTCACTGATTCAATGAATATTAATGTATTGAATATTATTAATACATTCGATATTCAATTAAAACTGAGTTAACTCTTCAATACAAGCCAGATTAATCCTAGTTTAGTTCTCTTGATTTCACTTTACTGGCTAAAATGTATCATTTTTCCCTTGAGAGATTCCATCATAGGGTTTTTTTTAAATATCTCCATTAAGAGAAGGCAGAATAATTTCAATATGACAGAGCTGAAGATGCTGCATGTGTCCTATTGCATTTCAGTCAGATCATACTCTCATCATGACCATGAAGCATCCCAAACTGGTGAAAGCCACGTGAGCTGCAGTCTACCTGACAGTGTGTAAAGAGCCTTTCTCTCATCAGTGGGTGTTTTATATAGTGTGTAAAAGGAACAGAAAAATCCCATTCACATTCCAAAGTACACCAGGGCTTTCTGAAGACATGCTGAGCAGACCCACACAAGACTAAAACTCTTATGCTGAAGGAAGATCTAGCAGAAAAATAAATTAAAACTTCCACATATGTGCAGTGAGAAAAAATAAGGTGTTTAACAAATAAGCTAATGAAGATGGAATCTGCCATCATGCTAAGCAACAAGCCAGCCATAGCACAAAGTCTTCCTTGTATTTTAGCAAGAAGATGAATCCCTGGTCTTGCATGTAAACCTCATTATCATGGAGTTTGTGAATAACACAACCATTTCTAATGTAGATCTTTCTATTTGAGAACACTAGTACAATAGTTGATGTTCCACTGACAGGGCTGGCAGAATGCAGAATGGAAACCATTGTACAGAGGCCACCTCTGGTTTTCTGAGCAACACCTCTGTAGACTATAGGGTTATAATGTTTACCAGAATTGTTTACTGTGCCCTTCAATATATGTTCTGCTCTGCAAGTTCATAAACAACTGAGTATCTTTTCTGAGTTTAATTTATATTCTAGGTATTAAAACAGTCAATATAAATGTGACTTTGAAGTAAAAAATGTGTTTCTAAGATACAAACACTGAATACCATCCTCAAGCAAACAACAATCTGTAATTCCTGTTTATCACTTTCACATTTTAAGCCAGTCACATTTAATTAAAACTGGAGAAGTAGTCTATTTGTTGTAAATCCTAGTACAGCCAATACATCAGCAACATCATAAAAATAAATAAATCAATGTTACTTTTATTTAGCCAAGTTTTCAAGCATATGGTGCATGATTACTTTACTTTAATCTTTTAACTCCTCCAGAGATTAGAAGAATGTTTCAGGATTTTTGCAATCAGGAAGAAGCAATTCAGTAGCAACACACATGAGAAAAGGTTTCATTCCTTTTGCAGTCAAATTTACAGGGTAATAATACAGCAGCCCTTGAACACAAGTTTGAAAATGAATGTATTTCAGCTGCACTGAGAATACAGGCTCCATTATCTTTATTGTGTAAGAGCAAAAGATACTCCATAAAATGAATCCAGGTATTTCACAGCAGCAGCTTATAACTCACTCTTCTTTATACTGGAGCACTATTATATCTCCCAAGTATTTCTATATTGAAAGAGTGGCTACTTCCTTGCAAAGTGAAATTGATACAGTATATCATAAAAGTGAAAAGGACCCTTTTTTTGAAACTGCTTTTTTGAAAATATATAAAGGGCTGCATCAAGTCAGAGGACCAGAAGTCCTCTAACCTGATATTCAGGCTCAAACAATAACAAATAATGGAGGTCTGGGGATGTTCTTTACTTTTGCAATTCCCAGAAAATCTCAAAAGAAATAAGAAAAAAAAAAAAAAGTATTTAGGGCTTAAGAACTTATTTCACTGTATTCCCTTGCTGTTATGACTAACTATACCTAGTTTTAACCTATAGTTATACAAAAGTTTGTGCAAATCATCCATTGCTTTACTGAGATTTTATGCAGGTTAGTATAATTGCAAGTAAAAGTGTCTAACTAAACAGGGAGTTGATTAATCACCTGAGCATGAAATTACACCCAAGTGCAAAATTACGCATAAAACCTGAAATTCTGGTGCCAATATGGTAACATAGTTGCATATCTTTGATGCAGATTACAGATCTTTTCTTCTGAAGAGTTAAAACATTATAAAACACAGAAGTTTTATACAATATGGAGAAATGATGATAAATACTCCCCATCAATTATGTTAACTTCAAATGCAAAATGGTTTGGAATACAATTAGTATAAAGCAATCTGAGCTTTTCTCTTACGACATGACCTTTTTTCTCATTTATGTAAAGAAGAAAAAACACATTACAAAAGACCATATATATGGGCTGTATATGGAATACTTCCACCTGACAGTACTAAGTGCCCTTCGACATTTAAACTCCATTGAAATAGTTCACAGAAATTGCAGATGTCTATTTATAACACTTTTAACATAATGATGTATGCTTCTCAAGTAGACAATTGGATTTTTTTATACATCTAACTTAAATCTATTACTCACTTACCTCCAGATAAATTTCATTTTAAAAAAATTAGACTTGACAATAAGGTAATATCCCAAGTTGCCTAACAGGACAGCAGACAAACTTGGACTGTTTTCAGTAAAGCGACAAGAGCAAATTTATATATTTTTTTCAAAATCAAAGTAGAGTTCAAACTAAAATCCTTGGAGTTCTGTGAAATTGATACATTTGGCTTCTACTAAGATGAGGACATAAGAAACAATAGCAGCCTGGAACACCTGGCAATTATAGCATTAAGACACTCTGTACATCTCCCAGTGTAGTGTTTTTCCTACAGTTGTTGAATTAACCACTATAAAAATGAAAGCACAATAACAGTGGTTTGAACAAACTGAAGCTTTGTACCAAGATCACTTCATCATATCCACACCAAAGCAGTGACTGCTATACCTTTCCTTGGAACATAATTCTAGTTTGCAAAGTATGTAAACAGAAATGCAGTTACAAAAAATATTTGCACTGTGACCTTGAACAGAATCTGAACTCTAATTTTATTGCAAAGTTGTGATCTCTGGAGTGTCTCATCTGCTTTCACTCTTGTAGGGAGACCTGGGAGACTGAAATCACTGCATATGTCTCCCTTACTTAGGGGAAAACAGTATTATAAATATGGTGAAGAGGTGAGTGATGTGTGTCTGTTCAATCACAAGAAATTTGAAAGCAGCTGTTCACAGAGAAAGTGGATGGTCCATATAGAAGCTCAAAGTGAACAACAGTTCTCCATCTGGATTACTCATATGATCAAGAGCAAAATTATTTTATCTTGTTCTGCTGTTACTGTTTGGAAGATGTTCTGGAGATTAATACTGAGTTCAAAAATAATTGTGGCAATGATCTTTCTTTCAAGCTCTTGATGTAAAGCTGCATATACAAAGCTTCTGCCTGCCACCAAATTAATGACAGTCTTTTATTATAATAATCAAAGAAGGCAAGGATGACTCAGAGCACTAAATTTAGATAAAAGATGCCTTCTCACAACAATAACCCATCAGTTCTCTAACTACCGCTTCCTCCAGTAAGCGCTATGAAGAGGGATCTACAAGATTTTCCTCCAAGTAAACAGTTTCCCAGTCATCCAACTTACTGTCTTTGCTGCTGCTCTTTCTCTAGGCATTGACCTACAATAAATTGTTTTCTAAGAATTAATATAAGTTCTTAAGTTTAAAGTGGGACACACTACAACACTGCAATAACAAAATCCTCTTGAAGGCACCTTTTTTTTATATCAAGTAGTCCATGAAATATTAATAGCACTTTTAGGCTGGCTTTGTTTTATTTACTAACAGCTTTATCACTTATTTTTAACTTGAGAATGTGTTCAGCCTTCTGTTAGAAGCTCACGTGATAGTGCCATGTCAAAGATCAATTCTTCAGAGACAAAGACCTATTAAGGCAGCAGAATTGGCCATAGGCTGTGTATATATTGCCCCTTGATAGGATCACTCAACTTTATAGCAGTTTCCCAGGCTTAGTACTGTTCTTTCATCCACTTCAGTTGCATCTTCATGGGAGATGCCTCAGTTGTGTCCATACTGCACTTTGGCAAGGAGGCATACAAGGTTTGCATACGCTTGTTTACCTTGCCCTTCCTGCCTTTCTGATGTGACAGACACCTGCTAAACCAGAGTTGAGGTGCTACCTGAACAAAAGGAAAGCCTATTCTTGAGTCTTCAGATTCCTCCTGGCTCTCAAGATCCTGGCTTTCAGGATATCAAAGGCAAACGAGAAGCAAGGTTCTTACGCAACACATGAAAATTAAACTACATGAACATGGTGGCTACCCTGGAAAGCATTTCAGCCAACTTTTGCTCACTGAGGTGTCCTGTAGCAGTGAAAAAACACCAGTGAAACTGCTTATAATTTTGCTTTTAAAGCATGGCCATTCTGCTCACAGGCATGCCAGGAAAGGTCTTCCATGAAGGCACCCTCTTTGGCACAAGAATGCACTTAGACAAGTGCAAGAGAAAGTACTTGATAGCATGCAGCATGAGCAACATAGAGATGGGTGGGGACATGTCTTAAGACAAGGCAGGCTTTGTAAGGTCATGTCATCCAACACTTGCAATACTATTAAAGGTGCTTTAATATCTCTTATATGAAATCAGAAAATGGCACCAATTTGGTGTCATTTTTCCAAAGACTATGTAAGGACCTCAGTGAGTAAGCTCATTCTTCCTTCAAGTTTAAAAGCCACAGATCAGGGCAGGTCATCTGAAAATGACTGCTTCTTTCTTATTTTGCTCAGTGATTTGTATCTTAATGTTATCCGGAGAATAAGAGAATAACTTATTTGATGTATCACAGAGCAGTCACCTGTTAAATACAGCCTTAAACTCAGATCTGCTGTTGCCACCAATAAATGTTCACCACCTTATCTCTTCTTGCCTTGTCTGTTAAACAAATGCTAAGCTGTTTTAACTAAATTACCCACTCCACTAGACCTCTTTCCAGTTCCAGCTTTCACCTTAAATTCCACAGGGCATGTCTCAGCATTACAGGTCTGCTATTTTCATTCACTGAATTACCTGTTTCGCTTAAAGCTACTGCTCTCACTCTCCTCTTGTTAGAAAAATAAAATGTCACCACCATAAACTATAAACCTTCCTTCAGGCCACATAAGCATTACGCATGTCTCTAGCCCTAATTTCAGTATTGCCCTCTCCTTAGAGCACTTTGCTACCTACCTTGCTTCAGTGACTTCCTGACCGTCTCCTTGCAGCTTAGCATGGGGTCATCTAATGTCACCTTCTATCAGATCTCAGGGATGGTTCTGATATTATCACTTGCCTTTCTTCACTGCCTACAAAGCTGGCAAGAGGAAACTGTACAAATGTATCTATTGCATGGAGGATGTAAGCCATAAAAGAGCAGCAGGAAAGGAAATTATAAATTAAAAAACAAAAGCCAAACACTTGGATATTCTACAAGAATGTGTTTTGTTTTTTGAAATGAAAAACACAGCAGGTTTCTCTCATATGTTTTTAGTTGCTCATCTTGATATCTTTACTTAGTACGAGATTGCTTTAGAGAGAGAATTATAGCTGTTTTCCAGATGATTTCATCTCCTGTTTTAACATTGTTTTGATTGCTTCAGAAGCAGTGATCCTTCTCTGCCTTGCCACACGGTCAGCTTCTTACCTCCTCCTTCCTCACCACTGTGACTTTTTCCCATCATTTTATGATAGTTATTCTTTATTTTCTTGGACTCTTACGTTAGCAGATGGCACCTCAAGCCAACAAGAGAGGACCTGTCCAATAGAAAAGACTGGTCAAGGGTGAAATGGGTCCAGGAAAGAGAAGAGTATCAGTGTGTAAAGATTCAACTACTACAAAAATCATTAGTAGAAATAAGGCAAATTAAAGAGAAAATTACCTAGATGAAGGAAAAGGAGAAAAAAAGATTAAAACAAAACAAGCAAAACAAAACAAGAAAAAACACCCCAAAAACCCCCCACTGAAGTTAAAACAGATTATGGGACTAAATTTAAATCCCCAAAAACCTCACACACATATGCTAACATGATTCTTCTGGGAACAGCACAGAAGTTGTGTGGAAAAAAATTTTACAGTATAAAGATGACATTCATGAGGAGATAGAACCTCTTGATTGGCAGGGCCAGCCCAATCACTGGGACCTGGAACAGTTCGGACTGGCTGAAGAGGACTGCGTGGTGGTAGATGTTTGAGGCAAGGAGGAGAAAACCAGGGAGTGGTAACAGATAGTTGGAAAAAGGACCTCTTTGGAACACTGGAACAGGCTGCCCAGGGAGGCTGTGGAGTCTCCTACTCTGGAGACATTCAAAACCCGCCTGGACACCTTTCTGTGTAACTTCATCTAGGTGTTCCTGCTCTGGCAGAAGGATTGGACTGTATGATCTTTTGAAGTCCCTTCCAATCCCTAACATTCTGTGATTCTGTAAAGATCTCAAGATGGCAGCAGATCAGTGGCAAAACCATTATGATAATTTGCACACAAGGAGACAACAAGTATGTCACAGAGGCACCCCGAAGTTAGTTTCAGCGGACAACAGGGTCCAAAACTAACTTTTATTCGGTAAAGAAGGTGCAGCAGATTAACCAGTGGAAAATGGGGTTTTAGCTCTCCAATAGTGACACAAATACAGGTTCGAGTATCAGTCAAGGTAATTATTGAGGTGCAGCAAATAATAACAATGGAGATCCACAGACAGCATACATGTGGCTCACCAAAAACAATGCCAGAGCCGTCCATGACTCCGGGAAAAGTATACACTTGCCTGAATTTGGCAAGGAATTGTTAAAGAAAATACATGTGCTTATATTTAAGCACGGAATAAGCACCTGCCCAAGCGGCAAGGAATTATTTCACTTACCTAGACGTGGAGATGAGGCAAACGGCGTCCCTGTCCCGAGAGGGCTCTTGGCGGTAGCATTTGGCCCATGCTCCGAGAGGTCCACAGAACAGGCGCAACCTTGGCGGGGGTCCCGTTTTTTAAAGCCTTGTCAGATCTGACCGTGGGCATTCCAGAAGCTTCTCTGCACCCCCACTCTGGCTGTGGGGTGCCCTGAAGCTTCTAAGCACCCCCACCCTGGCTCTGGGTGCCTCTGCATTCCTTGGCGCCTCTGCACCCCCTCCTGCTCTCTCTTAACAACCCTGGCCAACAGGCTCTGGGGTCAAACAAAAGAAGCTGTTAACCCCGTTGCAGGAGAGAGATGGGAGATGTGTCCGCACCTTCCATATCGAACGAAGGGAGGGGGAGAAAGGTGGGGGGTGTATCTGCCACACAGTCCCAGAAAATCAAGAGAGATAATCCCTGTTTATTTAAAGAAATAAAGCTTATGATTCACTATGTGAAGTGCAGAAGCGATGGGCCAGAGCTCAACATTAAATCTTGTATCTACAAGCACTACGACAACAAATGCAAAAGCAGACATCAGGAAAGAAGAAGGAGAATGAACTATACATAAGCATTTCTGCAACAAGCATTTAAAAATAGGAAGTATAGGGATGAATATGCAAGCAACTTCCTTCTGTGTTCCAAGGTCTACTTAATAGCCTGGTGTAACTGAAACCCCACTTACTGCACACAGGGCCTGGAGAGTAGCTTCTAGGAGGAGACATGCTGCACCATGTAAGACAGAGGCCACATCAGCTGACATCATTTATACAGTACTAAAATTACATTCGGCCCTTTGAAGGCGACTGCGAGGCTGATGTGGCCCCCAACAAAAATGAGCTTGACACCCCGACATAAGAAAAAATGCAAGTATGAGACTACTGGGAAGGATCCCTATAACACTTTCCAGCCTCTCTTTCTAGTAGCCAGTATCCTGGCAGTGTACTACTGAAGTTGTCAGGCAGGATTCTGGAACGTAGACATATATAGACACACACATTTACATATGTTCACCAGTAACATACATATATTTACATATATTGTAAACTATTGCCATTACTGAACAAAAACATAGAGCACAAAGCTACACAGGCAGCAGAGATCTTGATGAATTCAAAGTCCATGGAAGGTCTGTAAAAAGAGCTCCTTATAGTACAGAGACAGAAGAGGAAGATTTGTAGGAACTGTGTGTGTCCAGATAAGTATGTCTTTTCAGGTATTTAGGTTTAGAGTTAGAGTTTGCAACTTCAGCATTTTCCCACTTAGAAAAACAAAACAAAACAAAACAATTTTGTTTGCTTCTGTGCTCCTACCTACCGTGTACCTAATATGTTTTATTTCAATGCATTTTCAGAAATGGCCGGGCTATGTGTACTGGGCAAAGAATGCAAAGTGTCTCCCTTCTAGAAATGAGAAGAAACATGGGAGCTAAAATCACAGATATTTTTAAAAGAACATGGTCTGCAAGTACATGAAACACAGTATTTTTCACTAGAATCTCTTCCTTCTCATGTGAACATACCCTATTGACAGTAACAGTCACATTGTATTACATATAGCTACAATATAAAGGACAGAGAAGATCCATATCTCCTGTGAAAATTATTAATATTTTTGGTTAGACTTTAATCTGTGCCATTTAAATTCATGACTCACTTCTTCTAATGTGTAGCTGAGATTTAAGGAACTACATTTAAATCAAAGACAGTGAAATTACAATATTTTGACAAAGCAAAATGGTTAATGTTCAAAGTTTTCTACTTCAATAGCACCATAGATTTTTAATATGTTAAAATTAGCCACCAAGTATTATTAGAAATTATTCAGGGGTTTTAATGATTTGTTCTTGTCCCCATTAAACAAAAAGAGAGAAATTTAAACAGAAATTTACATCAAATAGGCAACTCCTTGAAACCTTTACTGTCTGTTTAATTTCCACTAAGCTTCTCCTCTAACATTTCAGTCTGATGGTGATGAATACTGGCCTGGATTGAGCCCTCCCCAGTAGTTCTCCTGACCATGTTTATACCTCCATAGCACTATACCCCTCTCTTTCCCACCCTGCCTCAGAACTGGCCAGCATTTGGCAATTCTGCCCCAAATATGAACTATCTTAAGTGTTCATTTCCATGATTGTCTGAACATAGGCAAATCTACCCTATCATTTCTCTCTCCTAATGCTGTTTCCAAGCCAGAATCACGGTCTCATCACCCACATTACTCCGGATGACAGATACACATAGTCATGGCTTCTCCACAGCATCTAAAAACCCACAGACAGCCCACTCCCAAGCAGGACTGCAGGTAGCTAGTTTCCAAGAGAGTTTGCTCCCATGATAGACAGAAGTGGGGGCAACAGAGACAGGTCAGGAAAGCATCTCTTCTGTGAGCAGGCTGAGCCTTGTGGAAGAGAAGGTTTTGGGAACCTCAGGTTTTCCATGGCAGGAAAAGTAATGCAGCTTCCTTGCTGCATGCTTCTATATGGATCCAAACAGGCCACAGTGTCTGTGAAAAAGGACTTCAGCACGTATATTCACTGTCTAAGCAAAAAAACAAAACCAGCTGCTGGTTTGCACCTGCATCAGTTGACAGGAGATGGGTTGTGTGGCAGTTTCTGCATGAAGTCCAGGAAGCAGTACTGTGCTGTTTTGTTGTGGGTTGTTTTTTATTTGTTTGTTTGTTTGTTTTTTCTTACATATACAGCTTTTCAATAGACCTTCAGACACACATTATAAGGGCATTGTCTCTGATTTTGACCCTGCTCTTTACTGTGTGCTCAAAGGTGCTGGAAAATTGCTAGACTGATAATGCAGGAGTCAGGAGGTACAGACGCTGGTCCAGCATATAATCAAGCTGACTCAGCAGGACTGGCACTAGCAGCAGAGAGATTAGATGATTCTAGAGCCAGAAGTGAGAAATAGTTCTTTCTCAGCAGTCAGCCTGCAACAGTAGTTTCTAGTTTATGAGCCCCAAGGGAGAGCTGGATCGACAGCAGCTGCAATAGCTGATTTGCCAGGAACATTTGGTCTGGTCCTGAACCTTCCCTTGCTCTTTGCCATTTACAGAGAAAGCTAAATGACAGAAATCCTGGGAGAACCTAGCTGACTCAGGGGGATATAGGGCTGGAGTGACCTCTTCAGCTGCTCCCTCAGCTCTCAGGCTCCTGGGAAGTGCTGAGCACGAGGTTGGAAACTCCTCCTGGGCGGGGGAGGGAGCAGGATTCAGCTGAACATCCAGTCAGTAGTCGGGCTTGGGCGCCCAAGGAAAGTCCTCAAGGCACATTCCTAAGCTCTCCTGGAAGAGGCTGTGGTTAATAGAGGTGGTCACATGCATCTCTTCTCCTGATTATTGTACAGTGAAAAAGGAGGCCCCATCATTCAGTTTGTATTTTTCTGCTTTGACAGAAAATAAGACAGTTCTTAAATATGTTTTCATTAAGGTGCCACCAGCTCAGGGAGTGGGCTCAGCTGTGCACTGCAGTGGTGGTGCTGTTGGTTGGAAGCAGCTGTGTCCAGAATGGGGCAGCCCCAGTCTCTCCTCAGAGGCCACCCTACAGTCCATCCACTACTAACACATCTTTTCCCATGCCCAATACACCTGGGCTTGACCAACTTGTAGGATGGCACTTGACACAGTCAGAGCTGCCTCACATGGCATTTGTCAAAATGATGTTCTGTATAGGACTTCAACAAACTCTTGCACCATGGAAAAGGCACAGAACAATTAATTTTCAGCTTTTCCAAAATATCTGGCTGTTCATAGAGTATGTGACAGGCCATAATGCCTACGTAATCCTCTAAGAAAAAGGTGGGTTTTTTCCACAGCTGGTCTGGGTATGGATATTGAGAAAAGCAGAGGCATAGAGTCTTAGGAAACAGAGATGTCCCCAGCACAGCATACAAGTCTATATAGTAGATTGCAGAAGTGAGATTAACAGCACATAACGGGATCTCCAGAGGGATGTCTGCATCTAAGGAGATATTTGTAGCATTGTCTTCACTGAATATGGTGAAATGTCTTTCAGATTTCTTTCTTGTACCTTCAGTGTTTGCCTAGAGACACCACTCATAGCTGTTTTTGCCGTGCCTTCAAATAACCCTCCTCCTCACAAGCTTCTCCCAGGCAGGCAGAGCAGCCCATGTTATTGCGACCACAGAGGCTGGTATGCAAAGTATCTCAAGCTAAAATTGTACTGTAAAGCATTACTTCATAGTCTAGACTTACCACTTCTGCAAAAATTCAAGGAAGGTTACATAAATTACATAAAGCTCTTCATTATAAGAAGATAAGCCTTACCAGAGTTTCATAATAAAAAGTAATAGCACGTACTGATGTGTGGGGAAAAAAAAATAGTTTCCATAGCAATAAGAAAAACGTGAATATTTTTCAAGGTCTTTGCTCTCTTTCTTTTATTGTTACTGCTGGTTGTAAAATATTTGAAGGAGGAACAGCTAAGGTGCCTCTACTTCTAGAAGGAGATACAGGAATCCATCATTCAAATTACATCATCCATCAAGGGTTAGTTTCCAGGAGTCTGGGTTGATGTGGCTTGAAAAATCACTTTGAGCAGTTCATAGGTGGGAAGGGACACAAATAGGAAGACAAATGCCAATCTTCCTCCAACTGGCAGTACTGAAAAAATAACATTAGATTTCCAGCTGAATATTGTCTCCATGTTGAAATGTTCTCAGGACTCATTCTGTTGTACTGATCAATTACACAGAGTAAAAAACTCCACTTTGAAGTTTATCTGAGACTTTCAACCAAGCCTGTTCTGCATTAGCTAAAATTGGTTTGGGACTTTTCACCCCCTTTGTACAGGTGTGCATGGTAGAGCCATCAGAGGCCACACATCTCAGAAAAGAAGAACATCTCCCATGGTCTCCACCAGGCACTGAAGCCTTGCTCTTATTCTCCCATTAGGACTTCAGTATCGGTCCAACTGTTAAGTTCCTGAGGTTCCTGTTGCCACCTGGCCTCTCTGAGAGCTGTTGGGACAGCCAGCCTTATGAGACTGGAAAATGATCCTAGACTCTCAGATTATCTCTAGATAGACCCAATCATTTTGCAGGATGGTCTTATGAACATGCAACCCACCAGACAGAGATGAGTCAATGGAGGAAGCGGTAGAAAACAAGGCCAGCTATATTTCTTTTTGTTGGTGGTGATGTTATTGTCTCAAATTGCATGTGGATTTTGTGATGGAACTGGCTTCCATCTCTCTCCACCACTTTCAAAAAGGGAATACTGAAAAGCACTCACTCTTGGACCAATGCACTACTACAGCTACTATTACTACTATTAGTAGCACACTTAGTCTAACGTGGCAAGGACTCAAACAGCTGATGTGGGGCAAGTGGCAGCTCTGCTCCAGCCTCAAGTCAGCATTTTCCTATCTGTGCGCACTTTAGGGGAGGGAAAGGTGTGTTCTGAGATAAAGCTCCTCTCTAAGAAGGGAGAAAGGCTGAGCTTTTAGAACGAAGTAGATCACAAATTGTGTTTGACTAGAAGGTGGGAGAGGCTATCTGCCACTTGGTCAGGACAGAAGGCCACATTTTCTTAAGGCCTGGCCATGACAAGGGGCTGTTCATATGATTAACCTGTGAAAGACTTATGTAAGACATTCAGAAGAATTTTTATTTCAGTGAATGCATAAGAGTCTTCTTCCTGGTTTGAGCTAAAAGGATAATTTTTTTCCTACCAGGTATTGAAGCAGCTGTAATTTTAAGTGCATTATGCTACATCAGTGTCTTCTAATTATGAGCTAGTGCAGATCATGAATATGATTTTTTTCTTGTCTTCTTAAGCCTTGTCTTTTTTGTCTGCTTCTTTTTTCATTTAAACATTTTACATTGCTCCTTTGGCTGACTTTAAAATGGCACATAATGGTCTGAGACCATTGGCACCAATGGTCTGAGCAGAATATTTAATCACTGACTAATGTATGAGTGTTACACATTTACTAGAGGGCGATATAAAATCCAAAAATGTCACCTGGGTAATTGCTTAATAATATTCATGCATTCATTATGCTATATTCTGGCACAGATGCTGATAAAATGGAAAACATCTGAGCAGCTCTAGGCAACTTATGGAGAAAGACTCAAACCCCCTTTTTCAAGTCTTCCTTTTGTCTGAGCTGGTCCCAGTGAACACAGAGTGCACAGGAAGGCTGGGTATACAGAGCTGGTAACACCACCAGTTGCCTGACAGTTTCCATTGAAAGATTCTATTTTTGTTGTTTATATCTCTGCCTAACTATTTGGACTAAAATTTTTTATGCCAGGTTGTCCGCCTCAGGCTGAGTTTTATTAGAAGTGCTGCAGGAAAAAAAATTCTCTGCAGTGTCAGAGAGCAGAGCGGATGGAGGAGGGGAATGCACTGCTTTTTCCACATTACTGAAACAGTTCAATTAACTAAACAGGAATCTGCTTGCCATTGTTTTCCCGGCACTTTCAAGGTGCTGCAGCTGATCAAGTGACTTGATCTGTGTGACTATGGAAAAAAAAAAAAACACCTGGATGCTGAAAGTTGCAGTCGAGTAGAGATGCTTAAATAAAGCAAGGTGCAGATTTCCATTTTGGTTTCAGGGAGATTACTGCCAGCTAGAAAAAGAGGCTGGTTCTAATCTTTTTGAGAGAAGCTGGTGCCTCAAAGCAGAGAAGGATGAGAGAGTATTGAGTGAGACAGAAAGAATCTGCATTTGAGGGAGGGAAAGGACTAAGGGGAAGAGAGTGGCACAGCCATGGGCTTGCACCAGGCAGCACTTTGTTTCAGAACCTGATGGAGCCAGAGATCACCAGATTCCCCATCCTTCCACTGCTACTAGAAGCTCATGTTGTTCTTATCATTTTGCTGCTCTGCAAACAGAGTGAGAAGCTGTTAGCTCAGCCAGTGATAGTCAAGAGATTTGTGTATTGGATCTAAAACGTTCAAGACCTTTGACTGACCCTGCTATGTTACAGTCAATATGATTTTTCTATGGCAGCATTGGTTTCCTCAGTTCTTTGAGGGGTTAAATCTAGGAAATGTGTAGGAAAAACATACAGGTAATTTGCAAAGTCAGTGACATCAAAGTTATATAAAACTAGATTAACAACTGACTCTCTTTTTCCTACCACACCTCACATGGGACTGCTCCATTTCACTTTCCACAGCATTTAGTTGTCGAATTCTGCTTACAAGCTTGGAGCAGAGAGAAACATGGAGCAATGGTCTAGAACAGGCAGAAGGGCTGAGGGGAAGAGCCTGAGCAATCCTCCTAATATTAAGTAATGCTCAGTCCCTCCAGCTCTTGCGCTCTCTCAAAAGTAAGGAGGGAATTCGTTTTACATCTATGATTTAAAACCAAACAGTTGTTAATGTTACTGTTAAATGTATATATATATATATATATATAAAATTTACAATTGTCTTAATTTTAGACCTTCATTTTAAGCTCTTCCAATAGAGAACAGATTTCTTTGGCCACATGTTTATTATTTCCTCTTCATGCTTGATCAGTGCAGCAGACAGTAAAGTACCAGAGTACTCTCTTCCTCTCTTCCTCCCATCTCACAGGGAAAATGTATTTACAAATCATGTTTTACAGGAGGCTTCCAGACACTAAACACCCATAAGCAATATAATGAATCACAAGCACGGACAATGCTGCATACACAGTAAGCAACTGAAATCCCTGAAGAAAGTAACTGAAAAAATAAACATGGTCTGTGGTGGGGTTGGAAGTGACAGACAGGCAGAAATGCTCATTTCTGAACCTGTTCATTCTCAGGTATTTCAGGTGTTGTGAGGCAAACAGTCACTAATGCTACCTTCCACCTGTGATGTCTTTCATCAAATAAAGGATGTCAGGCAGAGACTAACTGCTCCATCAGATGTCAGGCTCAATGTGCACTTCCCCAGCTCTCAAGGAAATAAGGAAATGTGCTTTGCAGTCACATTGGGTAGGGAAAAAATAATAAAAAAAAAAAGGATTTTTCTTAGTGGCATCCATTTGAATCCTAGTCAAATTTCCTGCAGTTCACAGGCTAGCATCCAATGCTCGGGCCTCAAGCAGGTGGGCACTCGGTGTGTCTCCAGGGTGGCACAGTAGCCGGGCAAGAGGAAGGAGCTAGCTGGCCCCGGGCACTGGAAGAGCAGCCTTGGGAGAAGGAGCTGCTGCTGCTTCAGCCACCAAGAAGGATGACTGGGGGAGGGGGAAAAGCACTCCCTGGGCACAGACTAGCCAGCTTGCTCATATGCCAAATGCCTGTGGTCTCCTTTCATTAGATAAAGGATCAGACTCAAAGTCAAAAGCAGTTGTCTCAGATATTTTTCTTCCATAATGCAGCCCAAATAGTAGATTTCATGAGATTCTGAACAGATGAATTCTAACAAATCAACCAGGAAAGTCCATTTAGGGAGTATTAGCATCAGCTGTGTATGCACCTTTTCATCAGACCCACTTCTTCAGCACCTGCTTGATGTGCTCCTCGTGTGCAGCCAGGTTTGCAATATTGAAATGCACCATCCATGGGGTGACTCAGATCTAGTCTGCTTATCAAAGATTTAACAACAATATGAATACATTAATAGGACACAGATTTCAGGGCATATCAACAATTACCTCGAGCACTGTACAAGTCTTGACAGAAATGACGTTCATACATATGAAACAGACTGAGAGCTAAAAATCAGTTAATGGTAAAATGGAAAAATACAAAGGAATACCGCAAATAAAACCCATCTCTGCTGTGGGCATATTTCTCTTTAGTGCAGAGAAGATCATTTCCAGAAGCTGCAGGAGGAAACAATTGTGAGAGTCTGCCAGACAATCTGCGACACAAAAGCCTGGAGTGGAATGATAACCAGCGAAAAGCACTTTATTCTCTTTACATGATGTATTTGTTTTCCCATCAGAAACCACAGAGCCATGATAAGCTGCTGTTAGGATTCTGCAGACCTTTCCTTATGATGGGTACTTAATGAATGGAATATAGCTATTTAAAAACCTCTGCCTTTATTATTTTGAGGTGAAGCTTAGCCACCCCTGTCCCCAGTCAAGGAAGGACTCTTTTTTATGACACAGATAGCATTTTTTTGGGTGCAAGACAGCACACAGCATACACAGGCCTTGCCATAAGCTACTGTAGGAAGTCAGGTAATTCTGGTTACTAAGAAAGGGCTTCCCAGAGCTCATTGTTATTCTGGGACTGCAAATGTTTTGTAGTTACGAGATTTTTTCTGTGCAGCTACTGAAAATGAATAACATAATGAATCACAGTTTTTTGTTTTCCTCTTCCCCTCCTCTTCTGGCATATATATATTAAACAAACCAACAAACAAAAAGTTTAGACAGGAAATAAAAGCTCCTTCAACATTTACCATACCTTCAAAATAGTGTACACCATGCAAAGGCTCTGTTTGTCACTTCTGCTAAAATTTCTGTAACATTAGAATTTAATGCCCTCATCCTTGACACTGTTAAAAGTGTGTGAGGATTTTACTGAATACATCACAGTACTCTCATATTTTGTCCATCAGAAAGCTCACAACTCCCAGTGCTTAGGGATGCTGGTTTTGCAAAGTTCTCAGTGTTTCATCTTTGCTTCTGAGCTGCGCCTGGATGCCTGTGCCTGAGACTGAAGCCCAATTCTTTAGGATGCAATCTGAGGAGAAGTTCTGCTCTTCACAACTTTTTGAAAGTAAACTGCTCCAAATCACATGTAGAGTTTGCTTTAAAGTCTGAATTAGGAAAAAACAACAACTACAACAACAACAAAAGTAAAGAAAAACAAGACAAGTTTATGACTAGCTTCTTTAAGGACAAGTGGAACTGAAGAGGTAAAGCTTTCTCTAAGACAAGCTTTCTCACAGTGCATGTTTCTGATCACCAGCAACCAGCAGAGCAAAAGGAGCCTGCCCTGGACAGCCTCTACCTTAAACAGATGTAGCTAGAAATTGTGAAAGCTGAATTGAATTTAATTGAATTGTTGAGAAGCAAACTCAGTTTACAGTAATGTGGTTATTTAATCTGCTGCAGACTAACAGAATGTTTGATCAAGATCAGTTTCCCAGAGCACACAGCAAATGTAGAACTGTGCTGACTCTTTAGGAAGTCTTGGAAATGTTTACATCTCATAGTAGTATTTTATTCCTTCTGTTGACTTTTGTAAACATAGGAAAAAAGAAAAATCATTATGATTTATAGTAGTCGGCCTTCTGTCATTCATTATCGTATTTAAACTTCTAAAGGAGTTTACACTCTGCAGCTACAGAAATTCCTAGATCCTGATCTTATTTTTGACACATGCAAGCATAGGTTGCCTCAGTGTGATTAGAGTAGACATATGAAAATAAACTGATGCAAAAGTGGAATTCTAACTTACAAACTAAACAGGAGGGCAAGCTCAGGATAGAGCTATGTTTAAAGGTCTAAAATCATTGATAGCTTGGGATGACCTTTAGTCTGAAACTAGAGAACTAACCTGGAAATAAAGATCTTATCAAACTAGAGTGGTGGATTATTGCATATTCCTTTAGCAAGGTGGCACATTCCTTCGCAGTGACGCTTACTGACTGGTGCAATATCTTTACACTTGCTACTCAGGACTTTCTGTTTTCCTCTGGTAAAACCTAGCTGTAGCTTTGTGCTTCTAAAGACACATGAAAAATACCTATTCTAAACACATCAAATAAATAGGTAGTTTAACTTAAGCAAAAACTGCCACCTTTTTTTTTTTGCTCAGGTGCTGCTGCCAAGTTGCATGAGGGGCTGCACTTCACATCTGGGTCAGGATAATGATAGTGCTTTTCCTTGCACTTTGGCTGGACCAAACCCTCTCTCTACAACACACCCACAGCCATAGCGCTGCGGGCATAAATTCTCCTCCCAAGGAAATAACAGGAGAAGAAACATGAGGGTACCCTAAATCTTTACTGTAGTGTCACCTTGTTGATACACAGGGAGCAGGCTAAAGGAAGGTGAGGTTTTAGCAGCAGCTGCTCTAGAAAAGCACACCTGTATTTACATGGAATGTAGAATCAATAGTCTAAGAAGGAAAAAATTACATCTGAGTAATGAAACGCAGAGTAGTATGGAGGTGACATTGCTACAATGCAAGTTTTTCTAGTCCTTGCAGTGATACAAGGCTTGCTAGATTCTATCCCTCCTGTCAGCCTCCAGCACTGGGAGGATTTGTTTCATATTAGATCTTTTCTCCAGAAATCATGTATATAAGTGTGGAAGTTAAGTAAATTAAAACAGCCAATAATAAGCCTAGAGTTGCATGCTGATTGTGGACAGTGAGAAAAGCGGTAGCTGGAATGCCACAGGCAGTAACACAAGGTTGATCACAGACCCATAGTTGTCTGTGTCTCTCTGCACAGTGGAATGCACTCCCTGTATCACATTCACCAGGGAGCTGAGAGATAAAAGAAAAATCCCTAAGGGACATTATTCTCCCTCCCATCATCCTGTCTTTAATGACTATCCATTCAACCCAGTAACCTGTGGTGGTGCATGATGTGAGATGGCACAGAATTGCTTCAGGTAATGTGGGTAATATCTGACATAGAGGGAATAATCCAGATCAGTGTTTAAAATTTGATTGCCTAGACATTTCAAATTATTCCTCACTTAACACTAATTTCATTTAAATATAAGTCTCTTTGGGGAAGGGGAGGTGGAGGAAGTATGAGTGTGATCCCAAAAAAGAGTGACTGGTTGGTTAGAAAGAAACAGCTAATCCACAAAGTTAAAGAACATAGAAGGCTGAATTTCTAGCAGTTGTGCTTATTGACTGAAGTGGAAAAATTGCACAGATGACTCCACTGTCTTGAAAGTTAACTGTTGAATTGAATGTGATAGACCCTATTGCTGGCTCAGAAGATGGGGAGGTATCACTACGAATCCAACCTGTATAATCCCCAATTTTGTAAGAGACTGAGACTCCTAGCACATCATGGTCTCTGTTCTCATTAGGGCCTGTAGCAAAAACAGAAGGCAAACAGCAAGGAAAACTGCTCTCCCAAAACAAAAGTGAGGGGCACTAAAACAAAAATTATTCCAGTTTTCCTAATTATCTTTGTTACAAAGATTTGTTATCTGCTCAAGAACCAATTGAGGCACAATTGCCATCTTTCAAATGTAAGGAACAACTTAAACAAAACAGAACTAACGTCATTCTGAATGGAAAAAAAAAACAACACACAAACAACAAAAAAACTTTAACCATGCTGCTGAATGTGGGATACTGAAACTGAAAGACTTAAAGGAAGTAAGAGAATGAGAATACAGCCAAAAAAGTTTAAACTAGTTTTCCCCCTATTCTGTATGTAGGATCCATCAGAGAAGCATATTCCAAAGGGGAGAACTATGGGTTGGTCCTAAGGGCTTTTAACATTAGCAGCAGTCACTCCATTGGGAAGGTGGATATGGAGGCTCAAATGTCATTTTTTTGGTGTCCAGTCGCACCTGTGATGCTTTAACCCAAGAGAACAAACTCATTCAAATTACCTCCGCAGTGTAGACATGCCCAGTGTTGCGTTGGAATACACAGAGCCTGGGGGAAGTTTGAACACCTAAGCCAAATTCCACCACCCCTCCAGAAAGCAAAATGAGCCCTGAAGAGTGAAGAAGGCTCAAAAGGTCTATAACCAAGCACTAGGAATCTGCTGCTGTGACATTGTTGGCAGTTGAGAGAAATGTTTCTTTTCTAATCCCGGAGGAGCCTGTGCAATGTGCAATGTCTGCTTCTGCCTTCTTCCTATTCTGCTGGGCATCAGCAATACCCACGGAACACCTCCTGCTGTCCTACGTGCTCACCATTTATCTGCGAAAGCCACGCTTTGTGACAAAACCTAAAACAAATGCAAAAAAAACCAACCCACACATCTTCATGGATGGCACTAAAATGTAACTGCAATTCTTTGTCATAGTGTCAGGAGTTTACTGTATTTTTAGAAACTAAAATCAAACTTTTAAAACTAAAAGTGTTTTTTATTTTCTCATTTTACACAGCCAATCACCCAATTAAACTAGAAGTTGGAGTGTCTTTTGATAAAACAAGGTACAATAGGTTTTAAATTATATCCTATTCCCTTTCAAAATTTAAGACAGCGAAATAATCATCTGCTTTAAAGAACAGGAGTGGAAAATAACTTATATTTTAAAAAAGGGAGTGGAGGAGAAAATCTCAGACTTCGTCTTTACCATCTCTATCCATTATTGTTTATGTTAGATGCTCAAGGGTTTTGAAATGCAAAGATAACCACAAGAGGGAGAAATCAGGAGCAGGGGGGTAGAGGAAGTCAGAGGAACTGGCAAATTATTAGAGTGGGGCTGCTGAATGCAGTCAGTTAATTTGATGCAATTAGATTCCCACTCCTTTCTGGACATTGCTTTTCTAATGTCTACTAGCAGCTCATTTTAAAACAAGCTTAAAGTACAACTGAATTTCACTGTTATGGCTACTACCATGATGTTTGAGAGACAGGCATGTTATCTTAGTATCTGAGCTTCTCAAGTCATAAAAAAAGCAACATAGGAAATGCTAGGAGATCAGGCAAAATCACCATTCTTTAAGTTCAGGGGATCCTGAATTTCTAGACTGTCTTTCATTTTTCACTTACCATTGTCTCTTTTTTTTTTTTCTTTCTCGCTTGGTATATTGTGTAACTATATTTCAAGAAAGACAAAACTATGAAAAGTAAAATATTTTTTCAGAACAAAGAAAAGTTCCCATATTAAATGGCTTCAGGAAATAAGAATTTAAAAAAAAATAATAATTAAAAAAAAAAAAACCAACACACACACACACACACCAAAAAACCCACAGACAGCTCTTTTGACCAGCGTTTCTCCTGTGTTCTAGCACATTCAGATGTGAAAAAAAATGTTTTCTTAAAAAAAGAAGATAGGAGTTCTCGCTGTGTTGGAACACATGGCCTGGAGTGACAAAGGAAGAAACCAATGTATCTTTTACTATTAATTGAGAAGTAAATGTCTTTACTATCTTGCAATTTACAAAAGAAAGCTTGTCTGGATGAATTATCATCCCTGCTAGCAGATATAATTTAAGAAGTATTCCATGAGGTGAGCTAATTAAACTTAACTACCAAACAAGAGCAGATAAAAAGAGAAAACGGGATGAATAAAAATGTGGCATGATTAACAGCTTGTTAAAAATGTTTTATATGAGGATGCATCCAGAATCACTCAGTGATGGGAGGAAAAGAAAAAGAAAGGTAACTGAAGCAATGACTTCCTGTAAAAATTTGGTGTTCTGGTGGGGAAAAAATAATAAAGTAGGAAAAAGCCTAAGAATATTTCAGTCCTTCAGTAGAAAATAAAGTTTGGCCCAAATTTCCTAAATTATAAGGCCAGTGAAACTTACCACTATGCAGTCTTTCACTCTTGCATTCTTAAAGTATTTTTTTAATGTGTCACCTAACTGGTAAGCCAGACTTTTTCTAGCCAGGTCCAACACTGATCACCAGTGTATTTCACAGTGGGGAGCTGCTGGGCTAAACAAAATAAAACCTTAGCCAAATATTAGGACTTTTATGGCTACTTTTTTTTTTTCTTTCTAGTCTCTGCCTCACTTTGTGAAAATAATAAACGCAGTCAAGAAAAGTAATTAGGATTAAAATAACTCCATTGCCAAATAATGGCGTCATCAAATCAAAGTATGCAAGGAAGATTCAGGTCAAGTGGAATTGTAATAAAGTAAAACCCAGGAGGATAATTCAAGGCTTACTCATAAACATGAGGGGAAGAACTATCGCTGTATTAAAGCATCCATCATTCCCTTCCTCTGCTTCAGAGAAATAAGAATTTCCAGAGAACTTCCAGAGAATAACTTATATAGCATCACAGCTGTATATACAGTTCAGAGAATGATTGCTTTGTAATTCTTACAAAATGTAGCTCTGATAAACAGTACTCCATTTGCAGCTGCATTTTGTTTTGTCTTTTGCCTCTAATGATTAACAAATCCAGGAACTGGGCACCTGAAATCACCTGGAATTATTTCCTTCTTTGTTTTCATAAAGAAATACAGGTGTATATCTACTGCGTGTCCCCACACATGCATGTACATATGCCTATTCACAAGAATCATTTTATACCCTATTTTGCGGATTCAGACTTTGCCTTTTTTCTCATACTGAAACATAAAAAGCTTTCAGGAACATGCGAGTCTGGAGATAGGGCTGGGGGGCACTGGCAGGGCAGGGACTGCTCTGGTGTATGTGCAACACTCACTGCAATGGCAGCTGAACTGCCCGTGCAGGTGCCTCAAGCACAGGGGCTGTGGGCAAACTGTGTTGGTCTTCTACTAATACAATAGTCGCTTCTGATGACTAAAACCGGTTCTTGCATATATCCTATCATTTCACTTCATCTATTTTTAGCTGGAATACTCAGATACTGAATATTATCATATGCTTACACCTGTAGCAGAATTATCAACCCCTGCCCTGCTATACATGTTCTCCTATATATTTTCAGAATAATCAGTTGCATTCCCATTGTGATGCCATCAGATAAATATTTTTGAAAGGAATTCTTCCAGCCAGCTCGCCTCGCTGCCCCAGAGACTAGGTTTGTATCAGGTCGAACAATCCTCCGATCTTTTTACAAGATAACAGTGACAGATTAAGCACACACTGAGAATGAGAGAGGTTTCTAGGGGGCAGAAAAGGCCAGATTTTTCCTAGAAAGCAAATGCTTAGGAAAACTACTCATCTTTCTGTCAGTGTGCTTACTTTTGGTCCCAGCGTGCACCTGACAAATGTGTTTGCTTGTCCCGCTGCAGCTGCACATGGGCAGCGTGATTGCAATGTACAGTGAAACGGAGGAGCTGCCAACACAGTAAAGTTGCTTTTTGGTCAGTCAATTATCTGCTGCAGGGATAAAGGACTGCAAAAGCAGAAATTGCATCAGGTAAAGGGCATGTCCCATTTCACTGTGTAATACAAATTCTTCACCACAACCCCTTTGCTTCCACTGTAATCAAGGCACAATCTTAGTAAGAAAGGCATTCACCAGAACGGTGATGTCTTCACTTTAACCATATAAATGGTGGCTTTGAACCAACATACAAAGTATTTCATGGTGAAATAAGAAGAAAAATGGATGACCTGTAAAATAAATGGACCGTTTTAAAAAGAATTCCAAATGTACATGGAGCCTGGAGAAGCACAGAGCATTGAGGACTGCAGCCCTGAGAAAAAGCACAAGGTAGCAGTAACCTGTACCGTAAGGCACTGCGTGGTTCTCCAGCAAGTACTTCAGAACCAGCCAGACTTTCTTCACCCAAATGGATAATGAGGATTCATTCAATACTTTGCCAGACTGTTCATCAAATGTATTGATTTTTACTAGTTCATAAACACTTACCAATTTGAAATTGACAGCACTGTCAACATAAGACCTGGGTAAAAAATAAAATTTAAAAGCTAATGAAAGTGTACCAAGCATGAAGAGTGTCCAGATAAACTGTATTTATTTGGTGGCTGACAGATACTGTTAATATCTGAGAGAGAATGTCTGAAATAGATTTTTAAAACATCAAACAACTTTTTAATTAATTCATATCAGAAAACTTGTCAAGTAGAAACCCAGATGGGGGTGGTTCTTGTAAGCTCAGTGAGAAGAAGCAAAATACAGGAACTAAAACAATAATATTTGGCATTCTGGAAAAGCAAACTTGATGCCTGTCAAACAGTAAACTAAGTTAATAAATACCATAGCATGAGCTCCTATAGGACACAACATTTATCTCCACAAACAGGATTAACTGAATAATTTACAAGTGCTGTGGAATGCGGAATGAATGAGTTTCCAATACTAATTCCTGTGAAAATGATTACCAGCATCTCATGGGGTGCCCAGTATTTTCCTTTACACGATGAATTAATGTACTACTTCAGTTTCATAAATGACCACTCATGATTGTTTTTTTCCTTCTGTTTCACCATTACGTATGAAACACATATAATAAGACAATTGTTGCTATTTTTTTTTCTTTTTCTCTTTCAGTTTATATTACTTTCAAAAATGGTGCAGCATTACAACTGGCCATTTGTCTCCCACAGAAGCAGTTTTTCATGTACAGAGCTAAAATGAAATTCTCATTTTACAGAAAAAAAAGTGCACTAATGTTGCTGTTTGGGTCAGAGATGGTAAATATAATTTCACAGCCACTTCTTTTCTGTCAACTATGTGCGCAAAAGCAGAGACCTGAACTGATAATATGAATTTTATTACCTGTCAAATGCAGTTTATAGCAAGTCCTTTTCCAATGACAACAACCTCATCCCCAGCATGATTTAATCACAAAGCCAAGTAAAGATAGCACTGCTGGGCAAGTAATAAGAATCCAGTTAGTGTGCGTGTCTCCATCAAAACATCATGCGTCAGAAAAAGCAATTCGGTTTTCGCAGCCTTTGTCTCAGCCTTGTGCAAGCAGACATTTGTTGAAACAGTGGAGCTTTGCATGGACTGACACAGCTGATACCACAGGAACACGTAGCATGTTTGCACAACCCTTCAGCTTCCCCTTTAGACTGGGCCTGCATCTACCTTGGCTTTGCCTGGGCAGCCTGTGATCACACTGCCTGAATGTATTTAATACCCTAACATGGCAATTCTGGCAGAGGCTACAGTTTTCTTTCCAGGTGGCAACAGGACGTTCTCATTTGGAAGAGGAAGGCAGTAAGGGTGAAATTGCTGGGAGTGAAGCTACTGGCCACACTCACAGAGAACTGAGATTAGCAGGGGTACCCTGCAGGAACAGGATCACGTTTCTATTCCTCTCCACTCCTTCCCTACAGGAGAGAGGAATCAGTTTCTTTTCATTGCCACATTTTCTTTGGTAAAGGAAACTCAGGCAAAGATCATGTGCTGAATGCTGAGTCATTGCTTTGATTTACGAGCCCGTTGCTGCTCATGTTTGATCACTGCACACTGAGTAACAATTCAACATTACCAATCATTAGAGTAAACTCATCTCTACAACTAAAATGGTTCTCCATAAATATATAGGAAATGCTTAGTATGACTGTAAAATAATATATGGTGTTATAGATTGGTATTTTTAAGACTTGTTTTAGTTAGTTTTCTATATTTGCCCCTTTTCTAGAGAAGAATGGAAAGTGGGCAACACTATTCGTTTGTTCTAAACTAAGAATTTTATAAATGTTACCAAAAGCTATTATCAGCTACATTTTGCTGGTAAAGAAACAATTGTGGAAATCACTGCAAGAAATGAGAGGCATTATCTGGACCTAAATTCATGTCTGCATTCCAGCTTAGTGAGGAAAACGAGTAAATAAAAAGGAGATGCTTCCAGGGGGAATGCATGCTGATCTTCCATAACCAAGGGTGCAGCACCTTTACTTTTGTCCATCCCCTTTTCCAGAAAAGCATCCAGTTTAGAAAAAAATAATTTTCTTTCCTGTTTTTGTCACATTTGTCTTTGGTAACCTATACTTTCCCCTTACATCAGCTCTGCATAGAGTTCCATTTGGTTCAAGACCACTCAGTTCTCCGGGTCCTAAGCACACCGCAGCTGCACCTGGTATTTCTGAAATATAAATAGATTACCATCTCAGTGAGGTTTAAAGCCACAACTAAGCTTATTAAAATTGAGATGTTGCACAAACTGCATGCAGTTGTATTAATTCTGAACCTTACATTCAGTAACATTGAATTCAGTTTATTCCAGAGCACTGCAGGGAAAAGAAAGTGACAGTGAAAGGAATCTCTCCAGATGTAAGTTTACAGCAAGTATTTCTCTCAGTAAGAATAGTCTCTTTTTCGGCAGGCTCATGTTTGAGAATTAGAAGAATGTATAAAGCAATATTTTTGGGGGTTTGAGGAAGCTAATCTTTATATCCTAGCATGCATCAAATCAGCTTGGTAAGAGATACAAAACAAAAACTGGCATTGCTGAAGCTGATGGAGCTTTTGCAGCTGGCATTATATGAACTAGTTAAACTTCACCCACAGTGAATACTGTTCTGTATTTCAAAATCTGAATAATCTGCTTTAATTTCCAAACATATGATGTAATAGTGATTTCACTTGGTAATCTATATTTATGATTCTTTTCTCTCATATAAACATTAGATTAGTCTCATGGTATCTAAATAGATGTTGGTGCCCCTAGAGATTTAAAAGAGAAATGGAAAAGGAACACTTTGAGAAAACGCTTTTTTCATATCCCCTTCAGTTTTTATTTTCCAGGATAATAGTTACAGCTTTTTGACTTCTCTGAAATCTTACCAACCTTTCACTACATTTGCATTCTGTTACAGATTTATTTATATTTAGCATTTTTCTTTGGCCAGCAGAATAGGCTATGATGCTGGATTAGTGCTTTATTCATAGTAGGATTTCAGATGAGTCAGAGATATATCTCTGCAGCAGCTGTTGCAGACCTTGTAATGCCATTAGGCTCTGACTCAGAGACACTGCACTGGCGCGCCGTGGCTATAGTCTTAGGGATCTCTGCAACACAGAAGCCACCCAATGTAGGTGATTAGAAAATATCAATGAAATTTTGCTGCAGAGCCTCCCTGAAGGCATAATTTACACAATATGCACAAGTTTATTGTAATTTTCAGAACTCATATGGAAAAACACTGCAGAAGATGAGGAAATTCTACCTGCAGAACTTTTAAAGGTCCTGCGGAAAAACCATGCGTTCATACTACAAAAGAAAATACATCCCATGTGATACCAGGAATTTGGTCAGGAGTTTAGCTGGATGTCTGCAGAGGATTGGAAAGCATCTTACATATTCCAAATACTATTATAAAAGCTACAATTTCTGAGTTCTGGAGAAGAGTTATCATAGACACAGATAATGCTTGGCGTTTTCAGCTTTAATGCCAAGGACTCTGCTAAGCCTCCAACCTTGAGTGATGCCATCTGTACAGAAACATTAAGCCCACCTTTACCTCTAAGGTCTCATATGTTAAACTGACACACTCGGCTAGATTCAGATCTAGAGCAGGTAACCTGCTACACCTGAGAACAGGGACACAGAGTACAGCCACTTGTCCTAAGTGCTCGGTAAGTAAGAGCTATAATCATCTTGTTTCTGCCAAGTCATCCAGTCAGATAACAGGCATTATTTTGGACTAATGGAAGATATATACCTGGCTCTTTGCACACCTTTTTAACACCCCACTTGCCACTCAATGCTCATTTCATTTTATTTCATTCCACTGCCTTTATCTGAGTATATCTGGAATGAATCTGGCCTATTAAGATATAAACAAAGTAACAGAGGACATGCATAAAGAGATTTAACAGACTAATCATGTAACAAGTTATGTTTCTGAAAAACAGAAATGGAACAGCACATAATTATTATAGTGTGAAGATACATAAATAAAAAGGGAGGAGACTGAGCTAAATCATTTGTTACACGTTTATTACCCGGACTGACAGAGATTTTTTGGCATGTCAAACAGCTCAAAAATAAAACATGAATTCTCACCTCCCTAACACAGAAGAATGGGCATCTGTCATGTTACATTCACTCTATCTATATTTGAACTTCTCAAAGCTTTTCAGACTCCTACCATGCTGCATGTTTTCATTTTGTAATGAACTCAGCACAAGGACATTATTTTATTTAAAGGTCATGCAAAGTATGAGTACACTCTTTAAGAAAACTATTTCATAAACACACATGATCAGAATATTTCATAAGGGCTCAGTGTTGCAAGATTTTGAGTACATAAGCAATGATCTCATTCCTCAGATTTGTCTGTACTTACTACCTACGTAAAAGAGAATACACATTGTAAATGTTTGCGATTACGTTAACACAATAGACCCTTCTGTCAAAGAGACAGATGAAAATACTGCTGTTCTATACCAGTAAATATCACTTCTGGGTAATTAGGTGTATGCTAGATCCAGTGTGTGCCAACAAATTGGTGAAAAGTGGGATGTTTCAGTCACTCACACCGGTTGTTCAAAACCTCCTGAAACAAAATACATCAGAATCTTCTTTTTTCAAATGTGTTATGGCTATTTTTCTATGTAGGTAGTCTTATAGCTCTCTTCACTGTGATACTGCAGAGCTAAATGAATGCTGAAGACAGAATTTACTGGATTAGGAAGTAAAATACCTTGTAATGTACATTCAACACATGCTATACATAACTATACTCTTCATTTAGTAATAACATTCTTTTAAAGATTACATAAGAATGCTCTTCTTCCCTTCACCTTTTTTAATTGTCCCACACTACCTTGCTCTAGAGAGAACAGAGAGAAAATGGATAATGCAATAAGCCAGATCATTGCAGAATAATAATGATTTATAGATTAACATTATTTGGGACTGTGTTTTTCAGTCAGAAGAGGTTTGTGATTTGCTTTTACTGCGTAGATAGTAACATGTTGGGTTTAAAACTACCGAAAAAGATTCTAGGTAGTATCCTTGCATTCCTAAAGTCAATAGCAAAAACAACTGTCATGTTCAGCATATATGGGATTTATTTCTGAGCTTTTCTTTTTGCTGAAGAATATGAAAGATGTCAAAAGAAAGTTTTCACAAAAGCAGTATGAAAAGGAAACTTCTCTGGGACCTTCAGAAAAGTGGCTTATGATCAAAGTGTAAACTGGGCAGTGTTTCATGCATGCATCGAAGCCTGTAAGGTTCAATAGGCAGCAAGAATGCTGTGACTTCCAACTTGTGACAAACTGCATCTGTAACCTTATAGTGAAACTTCCTATATTTTTAAAGGCATTCTACAACCAAAGCCATCATGCAGGTTATTTTCACTTTCCATTGAAACTATTATATTTGAATCTAAACCATCTGATGTCTTCATTGCAAAGTTATTCTTTTACAGATGGACTAATATTTTCCTTGAATCACTTGCTGAAGTCTGTATTAAACTCCATGAGTATCCTGATAGTCACAAGTTTCAAACCTTACCTGTTGCCAGAGTTGTTAAACATTTGGTTATTACCCAAGAGGTGAGACTCTTAGCCAAGGACTAGGACAAGCACCCACCCCAATTTCAAATACCAGACATTTGTCCAGGAGTCTGTGGAAATCCTGAGCCTCTTGATGTCCTAAAACAGGTGTACTTTGGTAGCTGAAGACCCTTTATCCATTGTTACAACTCCCAGGCCTTTGATTTGTACAATGTTCCCTTACTCCTATCTTCCCTACAGACAACTATTTCCTGACACCAGGAATGATACTTTATCCTCCTTGGCACACAACTGCCTCCAGAAGTGACCCTGAAAAGCACAGGAAGTTTAACTTTCTTTTCTTGGTTGAATGTCAGTGTAGTAATGGCCCTCCTCATACTGGGCAAGGCACTGGGAAGAGCTATTAGACAAGGGAATCCTGCTCTCTCCCTGTAGTTCTGGGACAGAATATATCTGGCAAACTGTGTAATCTTCAGAGGTTTGGCTGTGAAATGCTGACTGTGCTGAAAATCTGCAAGCTCAGATGTTCAGAGTCATGAGTCACCCAGTTTCAGTTGACCTTATTTTCAATTTCTTCCAAGCAATGTCATAAAGCATTCCTCCAACAATCAAGTAGATCACCTGCATCTATGCAAAGACTCTGCAGTTTCTCAACTAAATGATTAGTTAATATTTAACTCTCCCCATCACACACTCATTTTTCTCTCTTAGAAGACCTTCTGATACTTGGGTGCCATGAAATCAGGGGGAGACAAGAAGGCATGGAGCTCTGTTTCCAAGCTCAAATCTGCTACACTGCAGGATAACAGATAGTGCCTGTTGTACTGCTGTACTACTACAGAGAGAGTGACACCTGCTCACTTTTAAAACATGGAGCTGACTCAGGCGATACACCACTTCGTTTAACAGGATCTGTTCTGATTTGAGTAGATTTCAGACTGATGATGCAGTTTTTGATTTATGCTTTCCTTCTATTTACTAACATTTGAATATTCCTGCTACCGTAGCTCCCAGTGGTATCTATATTGATAGATATTTAAATCTCTTATAAGTGCTTTTTGTAATTAACTGCCTGGAAAACTGAAAGCATTTATTTTGACAGAGGTTCTCCTATCCTTCCTAGCTCTCCCAGACACGTGTATCTAATTGTATAGAACTATTTTAACAATGCTATTGGAAAAGTGTCTGCAGCTGTTTTAAATTTCAACTTCAGGGACCTCATTCACCACCCGGTTATTCCATGTTTACAGTGTCGTAACATCTTTAAAAACAAAAGTGTTCAAGCCAGCATAAAAATGGAGGAAAGCAGCAGTGAATTATACTGTTGCTATCAACGTAAAGCTATATAACTTATATTCGCACCAATTTCTTAAAGTGAAAGTAATCACTGAACAGCAGGATTGAATGGTCATGCTGTATATTTAAGACCTGTGGACACTACTTGTCATTATCCTTTTAGCATTTTCTTGAATGGTTTGCCCTCACAGAAGGAACTAATCTAATATAAACATCTGCATTTTATATCTCCTCTGTGGTTTTAATCTAGTATTTGCATAAGCATGTGATTAGACACAAAGAGGCCATCTGGTTGGCCATGCTCTTCCTGCTCCATTTTCTTTATGTGCCAACAATGCTCGCTCCTGTGCCATGTTCCTTGTGTGATAAATCTGCTCACCACAATACTAAACTGAAACTATCATCATGACTGTTTCGGTTTCTGTCTGCTGAGCAACGGGTGCTTGCGTGTTTGGCGCAGCTTCACAAACATCAAGGCATGCCTCCCAGAATGCTATAGTACAACAGCCTTGAACTCACTATGAATGTCAAGGACGCTGGCAAGAGTTCAAATCTTTGCCTTGTTTTCTGGCAAAGTTTTTTTCAGGCATGGTGTTCTTCCTCCTATTTTCTACAGCTGTGAGTGACTATCAGGAGACTCACATACAGACCTGCACATTCTCATTCTCCTTTAGCTCTCTGCTTTTGTACAACTGCTCTTCCTGTTTACCCTCTTGTAGCATAGGAGGTCCTGTGAGTACAGCAGCTGGGTACAGGCAATCCTGCAAGCAACTGCCTCTGCTGTGGACCTATAGCCACTACTTCAGACCATGAAAGCCCAAGATGATGGTCATTTCAGTCTTGCATGGTATTGAACACCTCCTATAAAATGCTAAGCACTGTTGTTAGCACTGTTACTGAGGCCAGGACCCCACTGTGGTGCAGCTGGCACTACTCAAATTAATATTGAGAGAGAAACTTTACTTCAAACAGCTCAAATCACAAAGAAACGGACTTAAAGCAGCCAGAAAGTGCTTATTCAAGGTCACACACGCAGGAAGAGAATATAGATGTCTCACTTTTTCACACTACTTTAAAGGTAATAGTACAAATAAATACACAATGTCCAAACACGGATCTTTTGCTATGTCATAAAGTTACCCTAAAATCCACTCAAAAAATTAAAGAAAGCTTCCAAAGTTGAGAATTGGGAAGATGTGTGACAACTCCTATAGAAGTATATGGCACAGCCAAGGCAGCAGATGGATTTGAAAAAGTACTGGTACATTCACTTTTGTTGACTAGAAGGAATGTTCCTCATGGCACACTTAACAGTATCTGTACTGTCTTTGCAAGGCCAAGCTACAAGACAGACTAAGAACTGACCAATAATTGCTTTGCACCATTGCAGACATCTGTAGGCTGGTTGCTTCCAACTACCACAGTTACTTTTAGCATGTGAGATCATGTCTTTTCAAGAACTAGTGTGTCTGATGTGTGCCATTTGATGCTGCTACAGGTGTTACAGGTGCACACCAGGTAACTTGTCATTGTAATTTTCCATTGCAAGTAACTGTGAGTGTGGGTCTATGATATGGAATTATGTATCCCCAAGTCTTTTTCCTCCAGTGCCCTGAATGTGAATCTAACAATGTATAAAGGAAATTTGAGTAAAGGACATTTAGACTCAGATGTAGAGCTGGGTGTACAGAGAAAATGATACACAGATATAGCCTCTATTTGTTACACTCTGGATCTGCTGTGTTTCTATTTGTCTGGGTGGTTTTTTTTTTGCTTTCCTATGCTTTACTTATGCACTCTGCCATTGTTAGCAGTTGAGTAGAAAACTAACAGGAATGCCTCCACAGGTTTCTGTAAATCAGCCCAGAGGTTGAGTTATCTGATGTATTTTGTGGTATGTTCTATATAGTAATAACTAAGTATCCACTTCAGGAGTTTGAGGTTTCTTTTACTAACATGTCTTGCCTCAGGGAAAGAGAAGTTTTGTCTTTCATAATCATAAAGGATACACACAATATACATTTAAACTGGCTTGTACAGATCAAACACGTTCTATAATGAAAACTTCACAGCCTATTTCCACAAGTGATCTATTTTTAAGCAAGAGGGATGAGGTACAGAATGGTTTAGGGCAAAGAATCATTACATAAACAGCAAGTAGAAGACAAATCATTCTTCATCTCTTGAAGTGAGATATTGATAAGTATACGTGACCATTGGATAGACTGCTGGCTTACAGGATGTAGGCTAGTTGAGGTATTTGATGTTAAATTTGGGCAAACAAAAGGGTTGTTAGTTTCTGTAACAACACACAGAGAACTGGCAGAAATTTCACTGGGAGCACTTGAAATATCAGCAAAGTCAAATAATTAAAAAAAAACAACTTGCTTTGTAGGTATATTTATCTGAGAAGATTAGACAATCCTAACATGAGAGATTTCAAAGTTTAGAAAATAATGAGTTAACATTTATTTAGGAAATAAAACTTTGTCACCGTTTTAATGGCTTCAGGTAGAATTTCAAAGCACTTTATCTGATCCACTTATAGATAGCAGAAGCTTATGCTTAGACATACACACAATGGATTTAGAAATCAGTACACAAAGCCTGCAAGTGCTATTCTTTCAGAGGGTCAAAGAAGGTAAAGGAAACAAGAATGTGCTTTTGCTCCTTTGTACACAGCACAGTCTTCAGCAATACCACCCATTGTCTCCTAGTTGATGGGGAAATTATAGACTCATCTGAGCTAAAATGGTTGCTTCCCTCTACCTTTTTAAATTTCAGGTGTAGCTATTTATAACATTTCATTAGAAACTTCCCATGCTATGCAAGTATTTTATATATTAAAATAAAAAGGTGTCGGTTAAAATATTATGAGAGCTTGAGATTAATTGCACAGCCTCCAGTGGCTTCAATATCTTATGAAGCAGAAAAAGACATATGCCAGAAATCCTTTCCAGACAATTCTGGAAAAAAAAGCAGCAGTTATAGTTTAATTTTCCTTTCCACTATTGTATGAAACCTGGCCATCTGTTTCCTGACAGTGTATCACAAAGGAAAATTGCACCAATTCACACACATTAATAGCATTACAGAAAAGTTCTAGATTAATTTTTTATATATGTAAAGCTTGTGAAAACTTGAAGCTTGCAGACTTTTTTCCCTGTTTATACATGCATTCATTTTAAGGAGAGTATTTTTTACTCTGGGAGGCTACTACAGTGGACAGTTAGTATATTGTAAATGGAAACTTCTGTCTTAAAGTCCTAATAAAATAAGTGTTTATATCATTTGCAAGAACAGATTTCAGTTGGGTTAAGTAGTCTGTACCACTGAAGGCAGTTATAGATGAACTGGTGAGGTAAGACTGCTTCAGCATAGCTCAGTCTAATCCATAAAACTATGAGGTAGTATATGTGATATTTTTGACATACAAATAGACTTTTAATCAAGAGCTTTCACAGTTTTCTTTTACTAGCTCAACATTTCAGCTGCCATTGGAAGGCTTTTTCTCCATCTGAAATAACCTGCTTTTCTCTGTGGATATGCAATTTTTCTGCACATATTTAAAGAACAAGGTATCTATCCTCTGCTAAAAAGGTAGTGTTTGCTAGTCAATTAATGCTAATAAATTACGATTGGTTCCACCAGAACGTCAACATATTTCCACATGTACATTGAAATCGAAGACAAAGCTCGATTTTGAACATCATCTAATTTTTACAGCATAATATAGGCATAGTGTTTAATTAACACTTTTGCTGGAAAGCTGACTGTCTTGCTTCTGTTTTGCAGCCCTGTCATGCACATTCCAAACAAGTGATAATACAGAAACAAGTATCGGATTTCTTAAATATAGAGCATACTCTCAAGTGTGTAAACTGAGCATACTCTCAGCTTAGGAAGGTGCAGAAGCCTTTTCTGTTGTGCTTCTATCAAAACAAGAATGGTGCTGTGTGGAAATGCAAACTGCTTGAGTGAACATAGACTTTACCACAGAAGAGGTGAAGGGGTGGAGCTCACACACTTGTTTTCCAACAAATAAATACAAGGGCCAGTTGGTTCTGCTGGCAGATCTTTTGGGGGAAAGGGAGAAAGGACAGAGGCTGCTGGGCTTCTGTTGGAGCATATTGCAGGTGGATGGGGACTGTTATGAAACATAGTGGTTGAGTTTCCTACATTTGGACAACATCTGGTTGGTCTGTTGTGTAACAAAATGGTTAAATGTAGAATAGCATTGAGGGTATGTAGAATAAAAACTGGAAAACTGGATAAATTCTTAAGTGCTGGTAAAATTTAACAGAACCTTATTCATTATCTTCTTCAAAATATTATACTATAAATTCAAAAAAGGCTTTTTTTTTAAAAAAGCGTGTGTGTGTGTGTGGATATTAAGCATTCACAATAACTCAGAGTACACACATATATACCAAAAGTAAAGCTACTAATTCTGTTGCTGTGCTGTTTTATAATATGGATAGTGGCTTTGTTTGTAAAATAACGTATTGTATTCAAACGGCACTTGGTAGCATTGTTTTAGTATCTTCTGTAATCAAGTGGGTAAACTTGCAGTTGGCCAAAGATACCAGTAATAAGCACCACTTGCCAGGGGTCTTACAGCCAAAACCAAGTTTAGACATAAAATGGGATTTAAAACTGGATTTAAGTGACAATCCTATTTGTCACCAGCCTTGCAATGATCTGGGGGAAAATGCCTCTTGACTGGCATGTATATAAATTTATAGTGAGTCTGGCTGCAACCTTTTAACACTAGTGTAGCTGCTATGAATTGCAAAAAAAAAACCCTGCACACAAGATCCTTCTTCATGAAAAGGCCCTATTTATGCTGTAAGGGTTATATATATATTGAGTATCCTACATGACTGCTTCAGCCAGGCTTCAATGGAATCTCAACAGAAAACTAAAATCTATTTCCTACAGAAAGTAACTTTCATTGGCCAAGACTCTGTCCATGAGTCCAGACTATGACCTACACTATTTCTTAAAACTGGATAAGCAGTGCATGTTCTCTCCAGGCATTTTCTTTTTCCAGTAAAAAAAGCATGAAGATACATCTTCCTACCATCTTTGTTTCTGGTTCAGAAAAAAAAAAAAAAAAGGCAAACAACACAAACAATCCACACACATTTCTGCATAGGACGAGGCAGAAGAGTATTCTCTTTTGGAAAGGAGTCTCCAGGAGGTTTTCTGGCCCATGTCTTGAAAACAAAAAACTCATTTATTAGTCTTCTGTGAGGCAAAGTATTCCTCTTTCCTGTTATCTGAGCTCAACATTTAAGAAAAACAAATTCTTGGTTCACTTTTCTCCATGAATGAAGTGCTGCTCAGTTGATTTACACAATTACTTTTATACAATTTCATCAAACACAGGCCTGACTCTTTTGCTGTTTAGAAAGACTCTATCTGTCTAATTTTCCCATAGCATGTATGCATGCCTTGTAAAGAAATCAGCAGCAATCCCACGTCTGTAATCTGCCTGTATTATGTACTTTCTGGAGGACGCAATGTTGGCCTTTGATAGACATGTCAGCCTCAAATCCTCTCAAGATTGACGGCACAACAGTAGCTTTATTCTATTTCGTAACTTCCATCGTCCTCGCTTTGTGCCTGACTGAAATGGATGCAAAACATAACTATGCCAAGAAGATCTAAAGCTCCAAATCCTAACGCCTTTCCTATTTTCTTCTCCAGCCCGTTTTTACTGCGGCTGTTTTAATTGAGACATAAGGACGACATGCCAGAGACACATTTCTCAGCCTGTTGCAGTCTCCCAAGTGTCACATTAACAGCCTGGAAATAAAACTGCCGCTGGTGCTTCAGCCGGAGGCATGTGCAGCCGAGACCTCCTTCCCACCAGCCCACACAGGAGGAGAGCTTGATTCACGCTGCCTCAGGGCTGTCAAACTGCGGCACTCTGACTTATGAAACGTTAAAAATAAAAAGCCGTGCGAGAGTTTGAAAGCTGCCTGTCAAACAGAGCGGTAGCGAACCTCCCTCCGCCTGAACGGCGGCTTTGGAGCGACGTTTCAAATTCCCTCTCCGGATTAACACCTCCCCCCACGGCGCCCTTCGCTTCATTTACACCGCGCATAATTGCGTAGGAGACCCCAGGAGGGAAGGAGTCCTCTCGGAGGATAAACACGGTTAGGCAGCCCCACAGGCTCCCCCGCCCGGCCCCCTGCCCTCCGCCGCCCTCGCTCCCTTTGCCCAGGCCGCCGGGCTGCAGCGCCTGCGCTGCCCGAGGGTCGTCGCCCTCAGCACTCCACCTCGCCCCGCCCGACCCCCAACCGCTTCCCCGCCCCGCCGAGGCTGAGATCCGCCGCCCCGGACACTGGCACTCGCCGCCCCGGCTGCCCGGAAGGGGGACACCGGCCGCCCTTCCCCAGGGCTCCCCCTGCCCGCCCCTGGTGCCGGGTAGCGGCCCTGGTCTCGGCGTGTTCCATTCCCCTCCCGTCACGGGGTGGGAGGGGGGGACGACGACGCACATCGGAAACCCTTTGCTGGCTCCAGAAGCGGGCCCGAAACCGCACATAGTGCCGGTGCCCGGTTAGGTGCAGCGGCTCGGCAAGCCTGAGCCCAAAGGGGGCGGGAGATGGCGGCGGGACGCCGCGGGACGGAGAGGCGGGGGGAGAGGCGGAGTTGGTAGGTTCCGGAGGGCAGGCGAGCGCGGAGCGCTGGCGCCCCGGCTGTCAGTTCGGAGCGGCGGCGCGAGCGGCGGCAGGCGCAGCCGGGGCGTGAGCCTCCCGCCTCGGGCAGCCGGAGTAGCCGCCGCCGGGACCCGGGACCGGCGCCCTCGGCCCGGGCCTCGCTGCGGCGCGGGGCGCGCTCCGGCGTGCGGCAGGTGCAGGGCGGGCGGGCGGAGGCGGCCGCGCCGCCGCCCCAAGCCCGGCGGCGATGCCGGCGGTGCAGAAAACGGTGTCCGAGATCCGCTCCCGTGCAGAGGGTAAGTGCCGCTCGGCGCCCGCCTCTCCCCAGGCGTTGGGACGGACGGGAGAGCCCGACTGGCGCTTTGCGACCCTCCAGCGCGGAGCCGCGGCGGGGCGTGCGTCGCGTGGCCGGGAGGGGGCGGCGGGGAGACGAAGCGGCGGGAGCTGGTGTCGCGCCGGCAGCTGGAGCGCTGCTCGCCGCGCCGCCCCTCACCGCGGCCTCCGGTCGCGCCGTGATCGCCGCCCGACTCGGCAGGGGAGGAGGCGTCCGCATCGCCCTTTCTGCCCCCGCCGCACACCTGAGCGCGGGGCAGCTCCCCCGGGATCGCCCAGGCTGCGGCGGAAGGCGCTCGCTGCAGCCGAGCATCGCCCCAGCGCCGGGCTGTGAGCGCTGTGGTGGCCGGGCTTTCCGGGCACTCTTGTATTCACGGCTCTGCATTGTCTGTTGAGGGCGGAGAGCTCGCGGGCAGCGGTTTGCGCGTCAGCGATGGCAGCGTTTCACGGGGGGCGGTTGTTTTGTTGTTTCTTTTCCCCGGTGTGTCTGACAGCACGGCCCGCCGGCCCCGGGCGGCAGAGGGGGAGAGACAGCGGCGGCTCATGGCCTGCGATAGCTGTCTTGAGGTATTGGTCCTGGGACTAAGTCGGCAAACTTCTTTTAGATGTAGGATATAATTGCTCACTGATAATCAGAAATAAACGTTTCTGATATAGAGAACGTGCCGGGAAGCGTCAGACCATGCTGATGTTTCATGCCTGAGAGCTGGGATTGCTTACCTTCACCTAACAACATGTCAAGGGCTGTCTTGTATAAAGAATCACTGCATTGAAATTATCTTAATATAATATTTAATGCATGCAAAAGTAAAACTTGAGATCACCGATACCAAAGCAGTGTATTGGGACAGCTTATGATTTTCTGTTACTGTAGGTAATTATAGCAATGTCACTGTAATGCTGCATACTCCTGAGGCAGGTATGCAGGTTTTATCTCTTTGTCTTAAAGTTTTTATACTGAAACCATTACATCAGGTTGTGGTGGGGTTTTTTTTGGTTTTGAGTTGTTTTGTTGTTTGGGGTTTTTTTTGCTTTGTTTGGCAATATAGGGAGGTGAAAGTTTCTCATTGTATCTTTCTTCTTCCAAAGGATTTTTTTTTTTGCATGTTGGGAAAAGCGTGAAGAAAGATAGATTGGAAGTAGTCTGTTATCTTGACTTTCTTTTCTGTTTCTCCCATGTTACATGCCTTCCTCCCCAAAAGTAGGTTTGTAGGAGGCCTGGCTCTGCTTCTACTTAGGTGATGTTAGCTGGCCAAGAAATAAAGTGCATCTTTCTATGAAGAAATGAAGAAGGTACATCTTCCAGAGACACTGTTGAACTGTGTTTACTACCAGAGCAGCAGTGCTGCTGTATTCATAGTGATCAGTAAATGCATTTGATGAGACTAGTTAAATGTCCAAATTTTCAGAGCTTAATTTCTGTTTGGTTCCAAGCTGTTGGTTTTCACTGCAAGCTTAGCACAAATAAATTAGGAAAAATTGATGCTCTTTTTAAAATTATCCAGTTACGAGAATCTTAATCATTATTAAATGAACAAATGTGGTGTTCCCTAAAGGTAAATATCTAAGGCAGATGCAGTAAAGGGGGAAAAAAAAAAGAAAAGTCTAGTTTATGTGAATAGTGTTCAAGGTTGGATGATTATAAGACAGTGGAATACAGAAGTTAAGAAACTTCTCAAAAATACTTTCTTTAGGACTGAAAATAGGTATGAAACTTCTTTTAATAAACTTAAGTTCTGGAAAATGACATGATAGTTTTTCGTTGCAGTGGTAGAGTTTTTGACTCATACTATACTAAATATAGTATTACTCAAAGAAAAATAATTTTGAAACTGTTACTGTTTTCTTAGGTTAAGGTGGCACTAGTTAATTTTATTTATATTCGGTTCAGTTTCTTCTGAACTCAGCTCATTCACAATGAAACCAGTGTCAATGACTCTCTTACTTCTTTTTTCTTTTCTCGATAAATGGCTTCCAAGCTTACTTGGTCCACACGTTTGGACTGTGTGGCTTGTACTTCAAAACAGTTCTTTGTAGGTAAATGTTACTATTTTCTGAAAAGGAGAACTCCAAAGTTCTCATCTGTATGCATTTGACAGTGAGTCTCATCCCTAGCATTTGACAGTGACATAAAGGAACTGTAAAAGCCTAGCTCTGGCCATCACACGGGTCTCTTAGATAAGCACTGTGCAAAGTGATGATAAGACTGCCTTCAGAGACCTCCACCCAACTCTTACCTGCAGCATAGAGTTATTCTCTATGTTCTTTGGAAGTCACTGATAATAGTAATCACAAACAGCAGCATCTGTAAGTGCTGTTATGGCATGGACCACTCTTTAGAGTAACCCAAGAGTTGTGTGGATCTAATAGACAAGCTTAATATTGCTTCCCTTATTCTAGAATTTTTGTGTTGTATCTTTGGGACTAAAGTCTCATTTTTCTCTCCTGTTACTGTCAGCAACTAATTTCTGCTTCAGAGATCTTTTTTTCATGGATCATGAGCTACCTTATCAGGCTGGACTGTCTTGACATCATCTCAGAACTAAGCTCTCTCTGACATGAAGAGATAGTAATACTGTTATTAGAGAAAATCAGCTCTTTTGCTCAGATGAAACAAAATCAGAACTGTCAGAACCATTCAGATATATATCACTCCCAAGAACTGTTTGACAGTTGTGCAGAAAAATTGACACTACAGCCTATAAATTATTACAAAATAAAAATTGTAGGTGTTTAAACGTCTGTAAAACTTGTTACCTGCATGGCATTCTTCAAAACCTCTGCAAGTTCTTGTGGTCTTCGTGGCTGATTAAAGATAACCATGCTCGCTTATAACCTTTTCTAACAGATATTTGTGCCTATTATCCCTGTTGCAAAGGTCACCTGCAGTTCACCATAAGCCTAGGAAACACTGCAGTTTTAAAGTGGTATATGTATCAATAGTCTCACTCAAGGCATGGAAGATCTAGCCCTCCTAAACGAATTTAAGAAATCAGTGCCAGTGGTTCACCACCAGTAACCTTAATTCAGAATTGTACCTGATTTGTGCTGTGGAAATAGCATCGTGTATCCTGCAGTTACAAAACACATGGGAAATCTTTCAGTATTGTAGCCTATATCTAGCTTTATTAAATGAAGTAATTAACTGTGGTTACTTTAGCTATATATAGCTGCACAGTTAATATATGCATCTATTAAATAACATGAAATGGAATAATTCAAAGCATTTTATTTCTTTTGAGAGACTGGGAGAGTGGAATTGTGGTTACAGTTCTTATTAGGGTTCTCTGAAAATTAAGGCATTAATGCTTTTCCTCCATGTGTTGGTGGAGTTCAGTGAACTATATTAGGTTTTTGAGAAAGGGTAGAAATTTGAAGTGCCATGGTGCTGTCTACCCACAACAGCAGATAATAACTATTAATGGTTCTTCTTTCCCCCTGTACTCAGTGCTGGTGAGGTTCTACCTCAAATACTGTGTTCAGTTTTGGGCCCCTCGCTCTACAGGAAAGACACTGAGGTGCTGGAGAGTGCAGAGGAAGGTGGCAAAGCTGACAAAGAAGGGTCTGGAGCACAAGTCTTATGAGAAGCGGCTGAGGGAGCTGGGGATATTTATCCTGGAGAAAAGGAGGCTGAGGAGAGACCTTATTGCTACAGCTACCTGAAAGGAAGTTGTAGCAGGGAGGGTGTTGGTCTCTTCTCCCAAGTAGCAAATGATAGGACAAGAGGAAATAGCCTCAAGTTGTGACAAGGAAATTTTTTGTGTGGTTTTTTGTTTGTTTGCTTGTTTTTTGTATTTTGTCTGTGGCTTTTTTTTCCTGACAAATCTGTTTTACTGACTTCATTTAGATCCCAGTGCTTAAAAATAGGGTCTAGCTATAACGGAGCGGTACCAGCAGGTTGGAGCAGCTCATTCCAGTTCCCTTCTGTGCTCTGTCCTCAGAAGGACAGACTGCTGGGTCAGGTTCCTAGTGCCTGTTCTGTCACCAAAGGTTCATCACAGCACTACGGCAATTAACTCCAAAGGCACCTTCTTTTTCATAATGGTACCCTCTTGAAACTGTGCTGCATTCTCTGGGAACATGACCTAGCAGACTTGCTCATATAAGAGGTTCTTGGCTACAGCACCAGCTTTCAAAGCTTTTGAATGCTGTACTTTGAGAATAAGAAAGACATTTTTAATGATTAAGGGAAGAGAATTAAAATCCTTCTGGTGACTTGACTGAGGGTTTTCTTTCCCTCCCTTACTTTCCATATTATAGTCTGTATTTACCTTTGTCTTGTTATGGCAATGAGACTGTTTTAAGGTGTGAAAGATGAAACTGTTAAACGACCCTACCTAAAGGAAAATATTTGAACAATGTTTACTCTTTACCGTTTATTGTTGTTTTACTAATTTAGAAACTTTAAATCAAAACTGGTTTAGGAAGATTCCCTGCAAATATTGTCTGTTGAAACAGAGTTTCTTCTTCCAAATTTGTTCTTGGAGCAAAAATATGTTCTTCAATTAATTCTCTTGTTGGAGAAAGCACAGGTTAGTTGTTTGGAAGCTTTTTTTGTTTGTTTCATTGGTTATTTATTTATTTGGGTGTTGTTGTTGAAGATGTTGTTTTTGCTGGCAAAACCGAAAACATGTAATCTATGCAAAATACACATTTTCCTATTTTGGTGGGGTTTTTGTTTGTTTGGGTTTCGGTTTTTGTTGAGTCTTTTGTTTGATTGGTTGGTTGGGTTGGGTTGGGTTTTTTCAGGTACACTTTTAATCCTGGGAAGTAACAACCCAGTCTCCATATTTGCGGATTTCACAGCAATTCAGTTTCCAATTCTTTCTTGCCTTTTCCTACTCTTGCTTATAATTTATTTCTATTTCTTCAATTTTGAAAAGATTGAAAGAAATCCTGAGCCAAAACCTCAGTCATTTGCTGAGTGACTTTAATGAAATTTGTAATGTTTTGTGCTTATCCGTCAATAATTTCCAGATTCTGTGCTTCACTAGCAAATAACTTTCAGGGTGCAAGACAGAAGATTATGTACAGTAATTCTAGCTTATGCAGCAGCTTTGCAAATAAACTTTTTGGTTAGGGCAATAGTTTTATTCCTTTGCTGTTGAAGCACATTTTTTGTTGGTGTTGAACCTGTGCTGCCCAAATAATAAAATAATCAAAATATAATATCAAAAGGTGTGATTGTGAATATTAAGAAGAAATTAGTTTTGAAACTTGCTATTTCTGCATAATAGTGTGTCAGAGTAGTATGGCATGTTGGCTTTTCCTATTTTTTCTTTTTAGAGTGCTGGCTTTTCAAGTCAGATGCTTTTCTGTCTCAGGGAGCATGTAAAAATCTATGTCATAGCATCTGTTTGATAATTCAGCTGTGGTTAAATATCAGCAATGTTGCAAGCCACAGCAGAGGAAGTCTTGGAATATATTTGTTCTTCTTTCTGAAAAGCAACTCTTACTAGTACAGCATCACAGTTCCTGTCTGAAGTGTGGTGATTGCTGTTTTACTACAGTTAAATACCTGTAACACAGCAGTGACTACACTTTTTATTTTTAAGAGATTAAAATGATTGCTTCATCTTAAGTTCTTTTTTTTTTCCACACTACTTTTTAATCATCAGAATTTTGTAACAGCTGATGCTTTGGTGGTGTCTATGCTTTTGTTATGTTTTGTTTGTTTTGTTTTTATTCTTCCTGCCTGGATTCTGTACTTCACGTGTTTATATTTTTTTCCTTGTTAACTTCCTGAATGTTTGGGTCAATGCTCTTTTGTTGTCTTGGAACCTCCTATTTGATTACAGAAGGGCAACCAGCTCTTTTTAATTCTTGATGTGTGATAAATGCATCTTTTCAAACACACCTTCACCAAAAATATAGCTATGTTCACTAAGAGGTGATCTGGTGAAATTTCCATTCTCAAGAATGGAAGGTATGGATATGGTTCTGTTTGTTCCTGTGATTACTTGTAGGCAACATTTTTGTGACAGGATGGCCTCATTTTTTCATTAATAGATTGGCATCAAATCAATTTGTATTAACTCAATGGATCTTCACTATTCTGGAGGAAGTTACTTAGCACTTAGTAGCTTTTTTTTTTTTTTTCAAAGTGGTGAAGTTTTATGCAGACCTGCTGCACTGATATGTGAGACTTTTTTTTCAGTTAGTCAGCAGGTAAGCTCTAGCTTATAGTTTTGGTTTTTAAAATTTCGTAGAAAGGTAGCTCTTAAAAGTCAGGGAGTAATGTACTGCAGTTAGGTTTGCGAGTGTAGTTTGATAGATGTCCTACTTCATACTGGAAAGTGAATAGTTGAAATGATATGTGCATTTAATGTGATTTCCTGTAAGGTGCTAGTTTGCATCAGGGATTGTATCAGTGGAACAAATCTGCAATCTTAATTTCTTGCTTACCAATCTACAGGCTAGAGGAATTTCAAATGAACATATAAACTGCCATAGCATTTAACATCCTCCCTTGTTGAAAAGTATATCCTTTTTTAAATTTACTTCCTGACATTACTTTGGGCCATTTGAGTTATTGTCAGATTCTTTACTCACCTTATGTAAATAAAATATATTGAAGATTTCCTTGCAGGTTACATTTGAAAAAAAACCAAACTATAATTAAATAAAGCTTTTGATGACTTAATCTGTTTATGCTAGATGAGTGTGGGCAAGACGTGGCAGAAATTGGAAATGCTTTATGTTAGTTTTCTGAAGATCTGGAATACAAACAAACTCTGGGAATGCAATAGATAATTTTTAGTTGCAATTCTAGTGAATGCATCATGTGGGAAGATGCCCAGTTGTGCTCAGGGTGGTGCCTATGAACATACAGTCCTGTATCTGACAAATTATTGGAAAATTTCACTTACAAAACATAAACTTTACTTACAAAAACTTTAAGAATGAAACCGTTGTAGGGTAGGCCTGACCCACAGACAGGCCAGGGTGGTATATTGTCCCTGAAGACATTTGGCTTGCTGAGAGCCCAGAAGCGGTGCCTGAGCTTTGGCTTCTCTTGCCGTTGTGCAGCAGAGAGTTCTCTTTGACCTCAGGCAGTTCTGAAAATCAGCAGCTGTGTGGCAAGAGGAGTGTGCCCAGCTTCTGGCCAGGCATCAGGCATCTGTTAGCTAAGCAGGACAGATGCAGGGCTGCAGAGGAATTGAAACTCAGGGACACTGACTCTTGACTGAAGTTCTTGGGTAGGTAGTGTAGGCAAGATAGGTGATGTATGGACATTTAAAGAAATGGCATTGTGGGAGGGTAGGATGTGAAAGTTCTACATCAAATAGTGAACTAAAATTTTATGTCTTTCTTTTTTTTACACTCTTTCTGATAACCTTATATAAAAGCAGAGCATATCAAAGAGCATTTTATGTCTCTTGTGGCTTGGAAAACATGGTAGTCATTTAAGCACACTACCGCTTTAGATGATATAATAGCTTCAGTAAATGCATAAGCTTTCAGGTATTTTTGTGTACATGTACACGCATATATATATATATATGAACACACAAAAACACGGAAGACAAATCGGATCTCTTTGATACTGAGCTTTGTGTATCAGTCTAATCTGTGTACTCTAGTGAATGTATTCTAAAGTTTAGGCAGGGAAGTGGTGGGACATGTAACCTTTGAAGCTTTCAAAATAGTATAATACACCTAAGGCAGAAGAGCTGGTTTTACCAAAGCTGCAGGGTATAGAGGGCTATGGGTGATGCTCAGAACTTAATTCCTAAGATTGCTTTTAAGTGAGAATTGAAAAAAAGTGAATTCAAGGTAGTAGGATGTGAGGCAGTGAATGTTTATGGAGCTCCTCAGAACCTTTTTGCTGTCATTTTGATTAAAGGAGAGCAAATAAATACTGTAGTACTGATGTATGAAAATAAATGTCTATACTTTGGCAATCTTTTAAACTAATGGATAGTATATAGTGTTTAATGCCTGCTAACATTTGCTTTAACTCTTATCACTGTTAGTATTCAAGGCTTATAGTGGTGTCAGTTTTTTAATGAATGCTTTAAAATAGTACATTCCACAAATGTGCAAACTCTCCGTATTTCCTGAATTTAGGCTAGATTGGTACTTTTAACACAGTAGTTTCCAACTTTTTTACCCAAGTGCTCTCACAGGAGCCATATATCTTGTTTGCTCCTTCATCAAGCAACTGGAAGGTAAATGTCCTATACCCAGGATGAGGGTGTGCTCACTATGTAATGGATTTGGGCTCAGTCAGCTACAGATGTGAGATTGGATGTGCACCTGCGGCTTAACTGAAAACCTAGTTGCCTTAAAGATGTACCTATATCCAATTGTGTTATAGGGATATATGTCTATGGAACTGCATGCTGGAGGTCGTGCATAGCCAATTGTATGATGGTGGTCCCTTCAAGGAGAGGTGATGGCAAGAGTAGGAAATGGCAAGTGTAGTTGGCTACATGTGCCCATGTGGTTCCTTGAGTTGAGAAAGATTGTGTGGATACTTGTTTAGGTGGGCCCAGTCTGTCAGGCTGGCTGCGCTTCCTCTAAAGGGTCCTCTTGAGGTGCATACTGGAGCTTCGATAGAAGTGTGTTGCATGAGTGCCTCTCATTGGGGGAGCTGGAAGGAAGGAAATAGAGAAATTGCAGTGGATGGATGTGGTAGTGGAGGTTTCCTGCAAAGTAATAGAATCTGTGAATTCTGAATAGCAAAATGGCAAGAAATTACAAGTTTCTGCTGAGTCTTCACATGATGTATGGAGACTTGACCTTGCAAGGTAGCGTCTGAAATATATCTTCTGGATATAATAGATAAGAGGCTGTATAGTGGGCCGGTGGACTGGAGGATGACTTGGATTTCATATAACCTGTTTGTAAGGATGTACAGAACATACTAAAAATGAGCTTTAAGTTTTCATTTACAGCCTTAATGATCCTTGATATGCATATAAGTTCTGATGCACAGTTCCATTCTAACGTCATTCTTTTTCTCTTTGTTTTTTTCTCCTTTGGCTTACAAAATGAACGGTGTGTATTTAACAGACAACTATACACACACAGATTATTGTTATAATTTTAAAACTTTTTGGTGACTGATTTATGCCATACCTGTGTTGACAAGCTCCAGCCAGAATAGACTACTTAGGCCTGTTAGTCATCGATGTAGTGGCTGAGTGGTGGACAAAACACTAGTGAAGAGTCTTGAGAGAGAAATACATTGGTATCCCCTTTTACAGATGAAACTAATTATGCAGATTTGTACAAGATTCCTCGTAGTTTATAGAAGAATATATGCAAAGATCAGCTTTCACTGACTAGTGGAGGCAGGTGCTCGGAATTTCAGTAAGTCTAGTAATACCATTTCAAGTTAAACACACATGAAATGAAGAATCTACTGATGTCAATTATCTGGCAATAATCTGGCTAATGTCATGCAGAACATTTGTAGCAGGTAACGGAATAGTAATTCAAGATCACTCAGCTCGGAGAGAGATGAGAATTTTTTAGGTTTGGACTTTTATTCCTTTTGCCTTCTCTTTTTTTTTTTTTTTTTTTTTGGTATGCTCACTTCTGGGTTCACATGCATCAACAGAGAATAGTGCATTTCATATTACTCTGAAGCAGCACAAGCTATATAACTGTACTCATTATTTCAGTAGATTTCACAATTATTCAATAGTACGGCTTTACAAAGCACCTTGACTAAATACTTTTTTAGTTTTTAAATGATCATTACTTGTGAGAAATGCAAATGCATTGAGTTCACATTCACAATAGATGTCTTTTTTGTCATGAAGTGCATTGAATCTTGTGTATTTGTGTATATAAATCTGTTTATGTGGAAAACCATGTTGTGTTTTTACAGGCTATGAGAAGACAGATGATGTTTCAGAGAAAACTTCTCTAGCTGATCAAGAGGAACTGAGAACTATATTCATCAATCAGCCCCAGCTAACCAAATTCTGCAACAACCATGTCAGGTATTAATTAGTATTTTTCTAACACATATTTAATTTCAGAACGTTGCATGTTGCATAGCAAATATGAAGAAAATATGCTGTTTATTCCACTTCTGCTGTTTCTTTTGACCACTAGTTACAGTCCCACACTCTGGAGGGGATAATGAAGTGAAATGAGGAGAGCAGCAGAGCTGTTTCAATTACAAACCTGACCCTCCAGATTTTTAAGGACAGGGTGGGGAAGGTATGGATGCTTTACAGCTGCACCATCAGCATATCCCTAGTGTATTGGTTTGTTCTTCAGCTTTCAGTTTAGCTGAAGTTCAGTTCATCTTTGAACGTATTTCTGGTAGTTGAATGCCAATGCAGATGGACTTCACATCAACATGGCATTGTTTGTGCTTTGGAAACTCTGGTCTTAGTCAGTCAGTCAGCTACAAAGATGCTGTGGTTCCTTATGAAACTAGTTTTGAATTTCAAGTTCAGGCTTTAGGACTCTGCTGATGGTTTATGTTGTGGGGTTTTGTTTGTTTTTGTTTAATTTTAAGTAATAAACCGTACTCTAATGTCTGTTTAGATCTTATCCTCAGTTCTGTTGTTAAAATTGAAAGTAGATGAATTGCAAAGATATCTTTGTCCCAAGTAAGTGTGTCTTCTGACAATACCTTTGATAATATGCAGGAATTTTATAGACATTGAGAATAATGTGTTGGAGGTTTTCCATACACTTGAGAAAATTTGTAATGCTTTCAGTTTGTGTATGCAACTTGTCTTTTCTGTCTTTTTGTTTGTTTCTGGACAGTGTTGAGCTTTTTCCTCCTTTAAATTGACCTTTATGCAAAGTCAAAGTAAATATTAGTAAGTTAAAAAGGAGTTAAAATATTCTTACAAGTCTTTTGCTTGTATGTTTTTGGCATGATTATTTTCACTGTTACTGTTTTAGGACCTTGAATGGTAGCATTGTTCTTAAAAAAAAGGCTGACAAGAGCTGTGAGCTCAAACCTTTTGTGATGATGGCTTAGCAGAGATTATTACACTTGGATAGGATGTATTCTGTTAGTCCAGCATAGCAAAACTACACTTAATATGCAGTATTTATCAGTTTAAAGTAAAAAAGTGAACTTTCCATTCAGTGGATTATATTATACCTCGTTCCCCAGGAATGTTGCCTGAACTACCTGTGCAGAGCTACCAGCACATGCCTGCGGGCCTGGCAGTGCTGGGCCCCAGCGCCACAGGCCTCGGGCTGCCCCACCGCACACCTGTGACCTTCACCTGGCTTTATTTCCTTTGCTCATTGCCTGTGACTGAGTGACAGCAGAGCTTGGCAGAGGTGGGGAGGGAACTTCTTGCCGCAACATGGAAGCTTATGGCAGTCTGTGTGGATGACAGGCGCTTCCTCGGGTTGGCCAGTTCATGGACACCTGCAGGATTGTCTCTGCTGAAGTCTTTCTGGTTTCTCTTTCAGCGAAAACAAATCTGTTTGCTAGCACGGAAATCACGAAAAGGTTCTTTTTTGATTTGAAAGCTTGTGTAGCTAAGAGGGAACATTTGAAGAATTTGTTGTACTGTAATAATCGTGCATGTTTTTGTCTCTTTCTCTCAGCACGGCAAAGTACAACATAATCACATTCCTGCCGAGGTTCCTTTATTCCCAGTTCAGAAGAGCTGCTAATGCGTTTTTTCTTTTTATTGCATTACTTCAGGTAAGATCAACAATAAGATGCTCATGTTTGAAACTTGTTGAAGCACATTTATGCGATAGACAGTGTTCTGCAGAGATATTGAGGTTGGTGTGCCGTTCCTTCTGAGCTTATTAGCCTCATGAAATAGCTGTATTGTGTAGATGTACATTTAATAAATGTTTGGGTTTGGGTTTTGTTTTTTTTTTTTACTCCCTGGAGACAATACAATACACACAAATATTTTGCTGTAAAACAAATTAAGTATAGCTGAAATACTGTCAGGTGAAAAAAAAAAACTGTTGTGACAGGAAAATCCCATTTAAAAATATCTAGTGTGCACAGAAGAATGTTACCTGTAGTTGGCATTTCTCGTAATGGAGGGTACTGCCTAACAACCTGAACTTTGTGAACTTTAATCCTGTAGTCTGTTTTGAGGGGCACAAATTGCAGTTGAGAAGTGATTATTTATTCTTAGAGGGGAGCTGATAAGGGTTGAAGTTGAACCTAGATGAAGAAAAACAGCAGTGGAGTCCAGTACTATAACAGCTATTTCCCATATCGCAGCTGGTTAACTGTGCTGGTTAAGAAAAAAGCATGCAGTCTTTTCTATACCACCATTGTAGCTTCATTCAGTGTGTTTATGAAGGGCTGTCCGTGACCCAGCTTACTGGGGCTTTTTTTGAAGAAGTACACGATGTTTTGCAGATATATCACAATATTTTAATTTTGTGGTAGTTTCAGTTGATAAAGCAGATTGTGTTTGTTTTATATACAGGTCTATAAATGCACTAGCTGGTGATGAATGAAAATTGAACTGTGGGCAGGGGCAGTGATAATTACGATTGTAATTCCATATTCCCATCATATTTTATAAAAATACATTTTCTTTATAATTTCTAGCACATTTTTTAGAATGTGTTGATTTCTCTGTTGTTGAGGTCATTGTGTTAGGAATTGACATACCAAACAAAAATTACTAAAATAATGGCATGCATATTGCTGTGTGCACTTTTCCCACACTTCAGATGTTTCAGCAAGTGAAAGCTGATTCCTCTGTACTTACTCGGGTTTCTTGCTTCTACTGTAAGTGCTTGGAGCAGTTTCTTAGAATACATCTGCACAGGTAGCTTACACAGTTTTCTAGAGGAAAAAATCTGAAGTTAAGGGTTTCATTAGGTCATCTGCCTGAAAACCTGTGGCTTCTAAATAAACAACCTTTTGACCCCATCTGGCATCTCGAGCTAATCCAGTTGTCCAGCAGCGTTTCATCTGGTGCCAGTGTGCACATCAAACTAGCAACACAGAATGAGGTTTCAGAAGCCATTTGAGCATGACTGGGTGAGAGGCTGGCAGGTTGGTGTTTGGGGTGTTAGGATGTGCAATGTTAAGGCTTAGAGGCCCGCTGTCTACTATCAGGCTATCAGTGAGACTGCACTGACAGAAGTAAGAAATACGGGGCAATGGAACCAGAGTACCAGCTGGTGTCTCTTTTGCTTTCATATTTTGCCTGGAAAATAATGTGCAATTGGAATGGGGAAGTTTGGGCATATGTCTAGGGATGAGTGAAAGGATAGGAATAGCCAGAGAAGTGATAGATCCCTTTCCCTTGTAGCCATCACATAGGCACTTGCCCAATATTAACTTTCTGCCTGGATTCCATTTAATTGCTTGAAAAATGTGATTTAGAGTAACCTGGAAAATAGAACTGTATTGGCCTTACTCCAAGAAACGTTCCATACATACATATAGCATCCTGTTTTCTTTCAGAGGCACAATGTGGTGGTAGAAAAAAGAAATGCATATAATCCAGAAATAACATTGGCTGTTTTTAAAATGTTTTATGATAAAAATGATAAATTGAGGATGTCTTTGAACTGCATTGAAGAATCACTTATTGTACTATTTTCTTGCAAAGATCTCATTGTAGTCATATGGGCTGCATTGCCTATGATAAGTCTGTTAAGGCAGCAGTCATCTTACCTATTACAATGTTGTCATTAAGAACTGTAGTCAATATTAAGATATAGATGGATGGTTATCCATGATTAGCACATAAGTAGCTGCGTATTCTTAGCGTTTACTTTATGTACACATTTCCTTGCATCATCTGTGCCTGTACCTGCTGAGCAAAAAAGGGCTTCTTACAGTAGTCTGTCAGAAAGTAGCTATTTGAAATTCATCAATTAATAACTAATATGATGCAAAATATCTCTTGGAGATTAAAACTATAAGGAAGTAAAAATACCTTGGACTTGTGTCCACTCTAACAAAAATCTAAACTGAAAAAAAATGAATGTGTTTTATAAATATGTATTTTAATTTAATTTGAAACACAGCAAAAGAAGGTGAATATTCTGCAGGCACTAAAATTTCTGAAAATAACTCCACTGAATGCTATGCTATTTAAAATGCAAATGTTCTTTTATTGCATCAGCTACTTTTGAATTGAAGACAGTAACCCTCCATGGAAATAATCAGCACTGTCTAAAAAGTGAATCCAGTTGCCTTCTCTGTATTTCCACAGAAAGTACTGTTGCTTATATTAAAATATGTTTTCAACCAGCAAACAAATACAAACAAATTATTTCTCTCTTTTTCTTTAATAGCAAATACCAGATGTATCACCAACAGGCCGTTACACAACATTGGTCCCTCTCTTATTTATTTTAGCTGTAGCTGCAGTGAAGGAGATAATAGAGGATATTGTAAGTATTTAATAGAAATATTTTGTAAATAGCTTTCAAACTCTTCGTAGGCTGTCTTACAAATATTTTGTTGAATAATTCTGTGTTGAACCATTCTTACCTTTTGGATGCGTTTGAAAGCTTCTAAAGCTACTTCAGAAGATGAAATCTTTAGAATATGGTGTTACGATTTGAAAGTGTGTTTACTACACATATAAGTGACAATAACATGGCAAAACAGTGACTGTTGTGTGTATTATATACTACAAGCATTTTTTTAAAGTGTGGACTGGAACCAAAGACTCCACAGAACCCAGTCAAGTCCAGAATATTGCCAATTTTTTTCAAACATGGGCTCTTCAAAAAGAAGATTGGAGGCTACTAAATTCATTTCAGGTGCAATCTATTTTAAAACCATATAAGGTTTGAATGTTTCTCTGGTTAGAATTATTTTCTTCTTGCATGAGGAGGAGCGGAGTACTCCCACTAATGAAGCTTGTGGGCTGGATTTAAGTTCAATCTGTCAATGAGGTACTAGACTAGCATTTTATAGAAAAATTGTGAGAACTTCTGGCTTTAATCACAATGAAGAAGGTAGGCTTAAAAAAGAAATCTTCCCAGGATTCTTTTTACATCTTTATTTTAGGTACCCTGAAAAAAGCAGATAAGCCCTTGGGCACTCAGTTGAGGATCAAATAATTCCTGGACCTTCCTAAAAAGTGCCTTTTAACTTGCTACTGGAATTATAACAAGGCACTTTGTATGTTTAGAATAGTAATCTATTTGGTTCAATACATTTTAGATTAATGAGTTCAGGTCACTAATGTGCCATTTTTAAAGTTTTGAAAATGGATTTTCCCCACTTGTCAAATCCAGGTCTAAACCCAGGTCTCATTTATCTCTTTATTTCTGAAGTCACATGCATAAAATCCTTGTTTTCCCTGTTGTGACTCTGCACAGTTTTGTGGGCAGCAAGAGAAATAGGCCTTTCTCAGTTGGTCCTGTTGCTCCAGCCCAGTGCCATTTACTGTTAGTCTTTTGTGTCTTGCTGGTAAGTGTGATCTGCTGATGCCTGGTGGCCAGGAATAGATATGGAACACTTGACCTTGTTAGGCAGATGCCCACATCGATGTCAAGTTTTCCTTGGCTTTCTGCAGTCAGCGGTTGTGGTAGTGGTTGTTTTGCTTTCTTCTTGCCTTGAATGAAAACTAGAAAAGACCTGGGATATTGTCTTGACTTGGAAGTGTCCATTTTGACTTCTTCTTTTTTGTGAGTAGGGAAGTCAGTTTCAGGCTCTGTTTCACTTGATACAGAAGATGTTGCAATTATCTGAGTACATTCCTGCCTGCTCTTCACTCTCACTCAGAGCGTATGGTAGAACTTGTTTCTCTAATTTGCATAACATAATTGACTCTTCTAATTGAAGTCTTTTATATCTCGGGAATTTGTCTTGATGATTTACCAAATCACTCTAGATGATAAGAATTTCTTCATCCACCATTGTTCTGTTTTAGTTCTCTAGATGTGTTATGTGGAGGACAAGAAGTTAGATACATCATAATATGTTAGAGTGCCTTGTCCACTATATGTTGCAGGCCATTCTCTTGATCTTTTTTGAAAGGGTTGCAGGTAGCATAGTCTTTCCCTGCACACAAATAGTGGGCTTCTGGGAGCATCAAATTTATTGTGTTTGAGAAGAATTACCATGTACATGCAGAAACTTTGATTAAAAGGAAGAGTGGTGAACTGTAAAGAAGCTCTTAAAATGGAAGGCTGCTGGTCACATGCTGCTTTTCCTACTGATACAGTCGGCTCAGTCTTCTCCTCGGTTACTCCTGTCAGTGGATGGTAGGCAAGATATATTGTCCCCCTGGGCTGTATGAAGCTCCTGGGCCACAAGTCGAGTGGTCCTGCAAGAGACAATGATGTTTCCATTAAGTGTTTTCGTTCTGTTCTGCATTTCTAGTATTTGCTGCCCAATGGTCAGCTTCTCCTTAAATGTCTTTGTTGCTTTCTCTTTACATAAATAAAATCCCTTTTTAAAAAGCCATAAAATCAATTCATGTTCTTTCAGATATTTTTAACCATTCTGCTGTTAGTGCTTACAGACTTACGACCATATGCCAGTGTCTAGGCAAATATAAAACTGAGGCTGCTGCTACTGTACAAAGTGTCCTTTTTAAAATTTTCTCATCCACTCTCCTTGATGTCACTTGTTTCTACCATTTGCTCTTTGCAATTTGTACAGTTTGGCGTGGGGGGCAAGACAGGGAAGAATTTTGGAGTTTTTTGAATATATCAGCTAAACCAGTAAGGTTCTCATTACCAAAAAATACAGAGATACCTAAAAGCAATTCAAATACTGTTTTTCTTTCTTTTAAGTTTACATTGTCTCAGCCTGTAGTTAATTCCTGCTGTAGCTGGATGAAGCTGAATGAGGTGAAGAAGCTGATTTGAAGAATTTAGGTGCTGGTGTAAAGGCTGTGTGTGTGTGTGTAGCTGATGGTAACTTCATGAATTTCTCACTTGCACAGCTGAGAGACTGTAGTCCAAATAAAACAATTTGCTTTGGTTTTTTTAGTCAAACATGTATGAAATTTAATGTTGCCTACTGGTTATTGTGCAGGAATATTTGACTGACTCTGACAGCTGTATTTTTATTCTTGGGAAAGCTGACCACTTGCTGCATAGTATTCAGTGTGTTTTCTTTTAACCTTTAATTTTCATTATGTCCTAATTTCTTTACATGCTGAGATATCTCAGATCTCCAGAAATGGTTATCTTCATCTAATATTAAAGCAAGATTAATTCGTGTTTGGGTGGGAACATTATCTATCAGTATCAAAAAATATATTTATCAAAATAATACTTTTAGCTCAAGAACCAAATGCTGCCTTTTCTGGAGTGAAATCCCAAGGAGCACAAGATGTTAGCAGAAGACATTATTCATGAACAGCATGTGTTTTCCATATAGGCTTTAGAAGTGCAAGCAAAATTTGTGACATGCATTGCTAGATTATCAGCTGTTTCCAGTTATTTTCATCCATCATAGCTCAGAAAGCAACTGACATTAAACTGTTACTTTTCAAGCTGGAGAGACTCTCCCTGTGGGCAAATAAACACCAGCTTTGGTCAAGTTATTATGTCTTCCCATTGATCAAAGGTTATTTATCTGTAAAATCAGCTATCTTTTTGAAAGGAGACTGCTGATAATCTATGAAAATCCAGCAAAAAATAACAGCTTAGTCTCTGCAGAGTGATAAGGTGGCCTTTAAGAGCTGCTAGCTCAGAGTCATACCAGCATTTTATTAGAAATAAATCCATGACCTTTGGTAGAATCATCTCTGAATTCCGGGAAAGGGCAAAGCACCACTTCCTTACGTACGGAACATTTTAGATGGTGATGGCCCATAGGACATTTTAGTAGAACACTATTGGCCTGGAACTGGGTGTGACTTTCCTGTGATCGTAACTATGCAAGTAATCTGTAGTCCTGTTTAAAATGTTGGGTTTTTGTTTTCTTGTTTGTTTTAAATTGGTTTATTGAATTGATGAGTGCGAGGGGGTGATGCATGTATTTTTTATCTTAAGTGTGAAACCCTTATCATGTCAACAGAAGTCTTTAACCACTGTGCATTTTTAATTTAGAAAAGGCATAAAGCTGATAATGCGGTGAACAAGAAACAAACTCAAGGTAGGAAATTTTTTTTAAGCCTATTAATTGTAGTTGGGGGGTTGTTTTTTGAATTTTTTGCAAATGGTAGTAATGTAATCTGAACTGCTGATGGGTAATTGGGGGGGAAATTGCTGATGCAGATTACTTAAAAATTTGGCCTCTAAACAGTTGAAATAACAATTTGCAGTCACATTAGCCCCACAAAATGGATCATGTTCTAGATTAAATTTATGAAACTCCTAAGAAACACTTACCCATTTAACACAGGTGATGTTGTAGATCATAATCACCACTATAAAAGATCATAATCACCACTATATTTAGTGGGCCTAGATTGTGATGAAAAGTCTAAAACCTCATTACTATAAAAAGCCTTTGGTAGAGGATTTTGATTTATTAGGCTGTATTTGGGGTGATTTTTTCTACCTCAGGTTGCATCCATATACAGCAGGCCACTGTCAGACATTCTGACACAATGAGATGTGCATTTCAGCAGTGTGGTGAAGTAGGCTTCTGTAGGGCAGATGGAGCACGCTTTTGGAAGCTAGTTAGAGACAACTGAATAATTGAAGATACAAATGTGAAAGCCAGGCTGCAGAGAACTTTTCAGCACAAGTTCTCTAACCATTATATAAAAGGTGCTTAACAAACCACTTCTTTTCTTTGTCCTCATAAGAAAATGGATTTAATTAGATTTCAGTGTACGTTAATTGTGCTTAAAAGCTTATCGGATCAAGCTAGGGTTAGAGTACTCTTGAGATTTCAGATGTGTGACTCATCCATTTGTGAGCTGATTTTAACCAGCTAAACTAGCAAGTAACAAATCCAGAAAGCTGGCAGTTTCCTTCCATGTAGTGGGTTAAACTGGCTCATCAAAGGCGCCAGTGAACACCAGAGACAGCGTGCATTGAGCCGTGAGGGCTCATGCCTTTGCATGTGGTGGAGGCAGAGTGAGACCTTCCCTTTGCAGTGGCAATGCTGCGTTAGCTCAGCTTGGATGCACATGGAGCAGCCTTGGGATGTATTTCAGCAGTGCAGGTGCATCTGCAGCCAGCTCTTCTTAAGAAGCCCCTGGCCACTTCTGGCAACTTATTTAAATTTCAGACCTGCAAACTGCACTGGCAGTTATTCTGCTCTAGCTATTTGTGGAACTTAGTCAGCTGGATTGCTGCAAGGTATATTTTTAATCCTCATCAGTTCTCTCACCTGGTTGATACCACAGCCCCACAAACAGTATTGCTGACACAATGGGATGGAAGTAGGTGGTTTGTGGCAAAATTTCGAAATGTCTTAGCAATTCTCATTCTGGATCTGTAGTTTTCCCAGTGGAGGGAAATGGTGTGTCAAAATAAATTTTGTGTAATGATTGACTGACTGGTGAGACAGTCATTAAAATATCTTGCTTACTGTCTGAAAGGAAGACTGCTCCAATTTACCATTGCCCTGAGCATATCAGCACTCATAAATATGGGGGAACGAAGGCTAAGAGAATTTATTTCTTCCTAAAGAATTATTAAGCAGGTTAGATAATGACTCATAGAAATCATTGAGATGCAAGAAGAGAGGGGTCAGTGTGGACAGAACCTCAAGGAAGACCTGGATGTAAAGGCCATATGTATTCCCAGATTTTGATCCACTTTTTTGAAATCACCACATGCTTGCATAACACTTGGATCTTGATCAGGTGCTTAGATAAGCATCCTGACAGTTTGAAATCTGGGAGATAATGAAAGAGAACAGTCTCTCGGAGCTATCTGAGTATTGTTACACAGCAATATGGGGTTTTTTTCTTCTTCTTTTTTTTTTGTTGCACATCAATCTTCAATAGCTTTGTAACCGGTGCTAACACACACCAAAAATGTCACCTTTATTCTCTGAAACACAGTCTTGGCAATTAACTGGCAAACAAGGCATGGGTTTTGTATAATAGTAACAATACTTAAAACTAGACTAATGGAGCTTGCTTGCAATATTAATTGCTACTGGCAGGGAAAATCTATACTAAATGTTATGCTAAATGGCCTGGGTTGATTTGGGGGATTTCCGATATGTTTATTGTTTATGCAATCTATATTAGATTTAGTTGATTCTCAAACCTTGTAGATTGTTCTGGTTGACCTTGTAATAAGATTCTATGGTACAAAAACGGTTACATGGAATATGTGCTATATTACTGAAATGTTTGACCTGAATTTATAGAAGCAAAGCATGCTGTAAAATATTGTGTAGATTAACTGTGTGTGATAAGAAATCTAACACATACCTGTATATGGCAGTTAGATTGTACAACTGGAAAATTCTCTTTCTGCTTTTCTCTTTTCAGTATTACGCAATGGTGCGTGGGAGATTGTCCACTGGGAAAAGGTGTGTGTTTATGTTGGTGACTTTTAAACTGTAGTCTAGATGTAATGTTTGCTTTATTTCTCCTATAACTGGTATGATGGCAAGTGTATAATCTTTTGTGGTTTATTTTTTGTTTGTTAATACTTGTCTCTTAAAATGTACTTTGAAGTCAAGTCCATTTTGATGTCATGAGTCAGGCAAAACTGCTGTTAAATGGTGGGCTTTAAATTCAGTAAAAAATAACTTTAATAGTATGATTGACTTGGAAGTATTTACACATGGCAAAATTATACAGTTCCTTAGTATCATTTGCTGTGACAAGGCAGAAACTTCTTTTTGGAAAGGAGTTACTTTGTGCATTTGCTGAACTTCTTTGGCTTAAACCGTGAGAACTTAAAGACTCTTATGCAGTAGTTAGGAAGCAACTGTTAAATGTAACTTCCAAAGACTAAATGTTCTGTTGTCTATCTAGTCCCTGAGTTTTAATTGTTTCCATACCTTAAAGCTTGAACAAAATTTGACCCTCAGTAGTTTGCAGCCAAAGTTCATATGAAATTGGCTTATACCTTTAGAGAAGCAAAGATAACGGACACAACGTGATGCAACAGATCTATCATCTTAGGGGAGATTAATTTCTTTAACTCAACTTCAGTCTTCCAATAAAATATTTGCAATAACAAAAAAGTAAAGAACTGTATAAAGAAGGTCAGGATTTGGCCTGTTAAATAGTAGATTTCCAAATAATTCCAGTGACTTTTGAGTATCTAATACCTATAGGCTTCTCTAAGTGTGCAAGTTTCTAACAGTCTTTCTAGCAAGTTCAGCAGGCAAATATTTATTGTGCTTAAAACAAAGGGATAGCATATTTTGTTTGAGACCATTAACCAATTCCCAGTTTTCTTTCAGGTAGATGTTGGAGATATAGTTATTATAAAAGGCAAAGAGTATATACCTGCTGACACTGTACTGCTCTCATCAAGGTAGAGATGCCCACTGATGCTTATAGTGTAGAGGCTGGTTTCTCTACCCTGCATTTATTTATTGATTGATTGATTGATTTGTGATTGCTCCAAGGAAATAAGGAATAAACAAAAACGCTGCTGTTTTGAAGCATAGTCTTTTGTTCATTTGGGCATTTTAGTATGTTATTTTGCTGTGGAATATAATACAAAAAAGGCTGATTCTCTGTCTAAAATTTGGACCTCAACTGCCATATTTAACCAGGTTGGCTTTTTGATAAGTACCTAACAGGCTGCATCCTGTAAATGAATTAAAATGGATGTGTTACAGGGAACAGAAATGATTTTTAATGGATATAGTTGCCAGTTTGATAATTGAATTGGGGAAAAAAGTGAGCATGAGATGTGAACCATCAAATTAGCACAGTCTTTATGAGCTGAACATTGACTTTATTCTCTAATACATATTATGAATAGTTTCAGCACTGAAAGCAAGACTTAATTTATAGCATGTAATGCTGTGACTCTTATTACATGGACAATCAGAGGTTGTTTATCATCATTTCCTTGGACAGTTTTATTTAAGAAATCCACATATTATGTGGAAGATGCATATTTTTCAACATCTATTTTATCAGGTCAATAAACAACATATTCTAAGACAACTTTTTTTTTTTTTTAATGACGATTATTTAAATATAATCAGTTGTCTTTTGGTTTGTTATTGTATGTTTACAGTGCCATTTCCATTTTTTTGTGGCACTAGGAGAAGCATTATTGTAATGTGTATGATTGTGGATTAGGTATAAACCCTCTATGATTCCACTGAACTTAATTAATCCACTCATACATACAATTAATAAAGTTAGGATCTTACATGTTTCTGTGACAGACTGTGGTGTAGACTAGTACATTGTTGATTCCATCTTCCATTATATTGCAGAATTAAGTGTAGCACTTCCTAAGACAGTTCTATTAAATTATTATAAACTAGTTGCCAGATAATGCTATAAATTTTTCCCACCATCTGTCTTCAGTACTAATGTTTGTCATAACTTCGGATGTTTTTGTATTGGGTGTCCTCTATAAACCTTGCACTTCAAGAAACATTTATAAATTTTATTGGTGCTTTTTCTCCAAGATATTAGTAGGCAATACACCATGCAGCAAGAACACTTGTTCTCTTGGCCTGATAATAACTTCTGTCACACTAACCCTAGTGCTTTGCAAGTGAAACAGATTACATCCTCTCAGAGCAGCTTCTTTATAATCTTCCTGAGTAAACTCCTAAGTTTGAGTCTTTGCCTAGATGTCTTCAGCTTTGCCCTTTTGGATTTGGGCAACACTCATGTCGTAGTGTTTTCCAGCTGTAATTTACACACAGAAAAATACCAACTGCCTACAAAGCCTTCTTTCCAAGCTTTGTCTCCCCCCCCCGCCCCGGAAGGAATCCTACATCCCATGTTGGTAAATTGAAATAATATTCAGCTGCTATGTGACTTGTCAGGACTTCGTTTAACCTCCCTTGACTGCCCTTGTCAGAACACATTATCCTAACTATGACCATTACTCACCTCAAATTTTCCTGTCAGGTTTTCTTGTACGATCCGGTTTGCGAATCACGATTGCTTTTTGGGCCCAGTTCAGGCATTTCTTTCAGCTAAAAATTCCTCCTTAGTCATATTCCTATGGCTCTGTTGCAGCCCTCCTGCCAGCAGAGAGCCCTGTGCTGCTGCGTTATGTCTCATTCTGCCTGCGTGCCGGCCTGGGCTCTCCATCTCCACACAGCCACGCGTTCTCCAGGCAGGCAGTCTTATCAGTTCTGCTGTCCAGGTGCCAGTTACATTTTAGGTTTCGATAGAAAAGCAAGCTTGTGGACCTGATTTTAATTAAAAGTAATAACATTCGAGGATTTTTTTTGTTATGGTTCTGGGTGTACTGGGTTTTTGTTTTGTTTCAGTTTTTACCAGCATTAGCAGTTTCTGGAAAACAAGAGGATGTTATTGTTTTAGGAAACTATAATCTCTTACAGTGGAAGGACACAAACCTCTGAGACTTAATTCCATTTGGTTCTTTCCAAGTTCAGTGTAAACTGAAATTTACAAAGCTAGAACAAAACACAAACTCAGTTTCAGCAGGTCTACATGGAAAGGTTATTGTCACCTGACTTTTCAGAAAAGTTGGTAGAAAATCTTTTGGTGTAGCTTTTATTTTTTTAATTAATGTATGGGCTGGCTAAAAACTATGTCAGTTGGAAAAGAAACACAACAGCTTTTTTTGTTACTCTACAATATCAATGTATTCTGCAGCTTAAAATTGGTACCTTACAGTAAAACAGTCCACTCAAGTAAAAATGAAAATTTTCTAGCTCTTTTCTTCCTGACCTGATTAAACTAGATTTTGAAAAATTTGTCATCAGACATTTTAATTAACATGTATTGTTTGTATAATAATTTAAAACTCTGTCTTTTTGTCTTTGTCCATTTGTTTGTTTTGGTTTGGTTTTGATTTGTTTTTGGTTTTTTTTCCCCTTGTCACTTATTTTTCTGTTCTAATCATTTTCAAACTGGGATGTGTAGGTGGCAGTAGGGGAAGTAGTGAAAGTGACCAATGGGGAGCATCTCCCAGCTGATCTCATCAGTCTGTCCTCAAGGTTAGAATAAACTAGTTGCACAGGATACGTGTATGTGGGTCCTCGTACACCAAATATGAAGAACACTGCTGTGTTGGCAGTCTTTGCTTTGCTGTTCACCTTTCTTTGACAAAACTGACACATCTATAAAATTAGAAGGGGTTCAGCTGATTAAAATACAGATCATTAAAGTGTAAATACCTGATAACACTCCAAGAAATGAAAATTTGTTTTTACGCTATCCCCATGAAATTTTATCAAACAAGTTGTCATTAAATAAACATAGAGTGAAAAAACAGGATTAATATATGTTTGATTCCTTAGAGTAAATTAAGAGGAATATACATGTTTATAACATCCTATGTTTTCAGCAAATAGAGTTTAATGTTGGTAGGACTGGTAGAGGACCCTCTGCACAAATTTGGGTGTTGCACAATCTCTGCTGCATGCGGTGGCAAAAGCAGCGCTGTTCTTGTGTATTGTGACAAATTGCATGTTCCTTAGACATGTTAGATTTATGCTCTTGTCTGCGTTGTTCCCAGACATTTTTTTATCTTAACTAATCAATGGGCCTGCCTTGATCTAACTGCAACTTATTTACTTTGGAGGTCACTGCTATCTGCTACAGTAACTACAGTTAAGCATGTGTGTCACTTGAAATGTCTTTGCTGCCTTAGTCTGTTTTAAAAGTGCTTCACAAATATATTGGGTTTTATTATGAACTAATAGAAATGCTAGAATTATAATAAAGTTTTATACAGGTGATTCTATCCAAACAATCAGAGTAGAAGTTATTCAAATTTTTAGAAAAGTTTGCCAACAAGAAAATGCTAGCCTGAAAGGATTTTATTATAATGATTTATCACATTCAAATGCGTTTGCTTTACAAAAATTTGTTAGAATAACCTATATTATTCTGCAAGCATTTTAAAATTAAGTTGCTTACCAGTAGCCACTGTTGCATAAATAAAGAAAAAAATGTAAAAACACTAGATGCTTGAGTTTCATGCTGGAAAGAAGGAAAATATTAGAAGCTTTGAAGTGGTGTAGAGAGTAAACCACTGTTTTTCTAAGTTGTAAGGAGATTACTATGACTCATTTGATCCTTTACAGGATCAAAATATCCTTGTATCGTAGATATAAGTAGTAGGTGTTATGTCCTTGTGTCCAGAAAACAGGAGCTTACTGGTGTAATTCAGAAGTCCTGACCTGTTCTTGTTTACTCTCTACTGGAAAAAAAGTCATTTCATCCTTCTTTATCTGTTTTCCTAGTTAACAGTTCTATAATCATTATCCATAATTTAGGCTTTTTTAATAAAAGAACCCTTTACAAGAAAACTTTCATGTTGAAACTACCGCTGCCTACAGTAGCAGGCACTATGAATGCACTGCGTTGGTGGCTGTATCTTAGTCTCTTGAATACATAGGATACTTTTGCTGTATACAGCATTTTTGGCAGGAACAACAACAGGTTTTGGCAAACTTTTCTGAAAATGTAAAATACTGTTGGTTTTTACAGATTTAACTGTAAATTATTCTAGTTCTGAACATCTGATCAGGAAAAGAAAAACATGATTACATAAGTATATGTTAAAAGATTACAGAAAGTTTGTGGATTTTGACATTATTATTTAAAATTAAGGATTTTTTTTTACTTAATAGTGAACCGCAAGCTATGTGCTACATCGAAACATCTAACTTAGATGGTGAGACAAACTTAAAAATTCGACAGGTAGGAATTTAATTTTTTGAGAATATTTCTAATATTATTTTCATCTAATATTGCTTATAAAACATATTTCATGACATTAATAGTAATTTTAAAAGACTAACATTTTAGTTGTTTGAATAAAAGCTGCAGTTATTGCCATCATAAAAGTATTGTTCAATTAATCAAGTGGAAGGAATGAATGATTACTCCTAAGCCATCCGTTTTGCTTTATTTTAGGGTTTTCCTTTGGGAAAATAGGTAGAAATGTTAGTAGTCTGGGTATTGGTCTTGTGTTTAGAGGACACATGAGGGAGAAGCCCTTCAAAGAGAAGCTGATAGTGCCTGTATCGTCCTTGAGGGACAGGTAGGGAATAGCAGGTTTTGACTGAGTTTTCCATGTCCCCGTATGCAGGGACATTCTTGCTGAGCTATATGGTTGGTTATGACCCTGTCTTTATCATGATGTTTTAAGATACCAGGGTGAATTTTTCACTGTAGTGTCCAGCAGTACGACAGCAAAGCGTAGTGGTCCAATTTTGCTCCCATATAGGTATACTGGTTTTCTGGTGTTGCACTATCAGATTTATAATACATAGATTTATATATTGGAAAGTGATTTTTAATGTCATGACAAACTATTTTTTTTTACAGGGATTGCCACTAACATCAGACATAAAGGACATAGAAAGCTTGATGAGACTTTCAGGCAGAATTGAATGTGAGAGCCCAAACCGACATCTCTATGACTTTGTTGGAAACATCAGACTGGATGGGCATGGGTATGTAAATCTGAGGAAGATCATCTCAAGAGATTCAATCAACAGATAGCTATGTGTTGTTAAAGTATTCAAATTAAAATATGAATAGTAATGTCTTAATTCTGTGAAGGCTAGAGAGGTAAATTCTTTTCTGATGTATTCCTTATTAGACATCATTATTTGAAAAAACTCTAGGGGTAAAACCTTACTTTTAATGGCTACAACTTGGGTTTTTATACTGGCTGACCTTCAGAAAACAATAGTTTATTAATAATAGAAGGGAGTGCTAATCAAATTCTTATAGTTTTGGTATATGTACCTAGTAACTCACTTCTTAAGTGTCTCATTCCTTGCCTGTTAAGTGTATATTATAGAAGCTGAACAGTAGTTTCTTGTCTGTCTTTTTTTTATTGTTGTTTTCTTTTGTTTGTCTGGATCTGGATTGGAACTGAGTCCATTGCTATATACCTCAATTTATTCTAATTTGGTGGCCAAAAGACCTTAGCTTACTGAAAGCATGTTTGTGTAAAAATAGACTGCCTCACTGCAATTACAACATACACGCTTGTAAAACTGCTAAAAAAATTGTTAAAATACTTAAGTGCTTATCAAATATTGATATTTGGAGTCTTCTGTGGGTTCAAAGCAAATGTGATGCATTAGGAGTATAAAATTCATTACTAAATCCAGGATTGTTAAGTCCTTGATTCCCAAGGATTTACAGAATTTCTTTTTTATTTGGTAGGCATTTATTTTTCCATATACAATATTAATGTTTGTGGTTTTAGACTGATACATATATAGTACTAATTATTAAATACATTTTTTATATTCCATTTTTATTTACTGATTTCTTACAGATGCATTCCGGGAGTTTTCAGTCGCAAGAGTGTGGATCTATTATAATTCCACTGTACTTGTCGATAAGAAGAGAAAAACATTTACCTGTAATTCTTCTCTGAAGGTAATAGTTATAATAGATCCACACACTCATCCTTCTTCCCTGGCTAGAGGGAAAAACATACTTTTATTTTTAAACTAATTATTTAATTTTAAAATTTGATTTTAAAAAAGAAACATCGAATGTACTGATGGCTATTATGCCTCAAGAATGTGTAGGAGCACGCCATCTCCTGGTCAAGGAATTTGTCATTTGAGAAATTCAGTTTCGGAATGTTTTGAATATAGTTTCTGCACAGTAGGATAGTTTCAAAAGTGTGGCTCTAATATAATATTTACCTTCAGTGAAAAAGAATTGCAGGTAAGTAACTCTTTTTGGATCCTGACCCTAATTTCAACATGAATAATCAGGGATCCATTCTTTTTCTGCCTGTATTAGTGGTAACACAAGTTCATCTAACTGGTATTTATTTATCCAGATCTTTAAGGCCTTCTGACCAGATTATGTAGATCCAGCAGCTGTGATTGCGACTTTATCCACTACTATCTTAACATTTTTGCAACAGCAATAGAAGATACTGAGCATGCATCTTCCCCTTGTTTCCCTTTAGATAACTTATTGGAGTGGCAGACTCCTACAGTCCATAAATGTTGTATCTAGTTGACCTTTTCAGACTTTTCTTTTACAATTCATGGGAGACCAAACTCAAAAAAGTAAAGGTTCCGTTTTCCTTCTTTTGGATACTCTGTATTCAAGGAGGTATAACTCCACTAGAGTTATTTTGCCTTTTGGCTAAAACTGTGTGCTGAAATAGGCTGCAAAAGTTTTCATGGTATCCTCAGATTTTGAGTGTATTAATGGTATTTGTTATGCTCACAAATATACAGAAGCATGTCTCTTGGTTTAAGGCAACGAAGACAATTAGCTAGGGAAAGAAGAAAAGTTCTTTAACCTGGATAAATTTGAAATTATTATTAGGCAATGGCTCAGAGGAAAAGGGTGAGCAAGCTAAAAACAAGGGCAGACATTGGTTATCCAGACGTAAAGTAAATGTTTTCCTGAAGATATTCTTTACATAAATTGCTTGATAAGAAAAACATTTTGATATGTAAGCTTTCAAATGTGTCTTATTAGCTCTTAATATATCTTTGACAGTCCAGGCAGAAAGGTATGCTGAAAAGGGATTTCCCCATTGAGAACATCCCTTACTGAATAAAACCCAAATAAGTTGCTGAGAAGTCATTAGTTATGTAGCATACAAGAAGACTCAGATGAGTTGGAGCAGTTTTGAGAAGGCTAAGGCCAGGAAAATAGACTTGAGATCTCTGACAAGTCATTGTACCATCACATCGTTGAAGAGTGGGATAATATGACAATGCTGAGGATCAGTAGCATGACACCTGGCAGATCTGGGCTTTCTATGCCCCTGGTTACTTTGCTCTCTGTTTTCTTCTCCTTGGTCTGTGTACCAGTTCTGCTGGACACAACTCCCACAGGCTGCAATCCCAATTCTCGTCTGATTGTCTTCCCAATAACAGATCCTTGAAGATAAATTCCTGTTCCAAGTTGGAGAAGGGTATCCATTTGAGAGCCAGTGTTCTGATGGCAAAAAGAATCAATGGATTCTGCAATAGAAAGGACTTTACTGCATATTCTTTGCAGCTTTTAAGAGGGGAAAATAGAGGAAGATCAGGTAGTGGCAGGAAGAGTCTTAGAACTCACCTGACTTTTCAAGGAGTATGAGAATTAAGAGTGAAAGGTTTTGGCTTCTGCTTTCCTAGAGTGTCTTGTACACAGAAAGTCATCTGATATTCCAGAGAAGGACCGTATTTGAAAAGCTTTCCAGTTTATCTGTGGGGAACTTAAAAATAACTTTTCTCTGGTTAGGTCTTTCATCTTCTGTGACATTCTTTTTAGAGTTAATAGACTAAAAATATATCTAATTAGTTTTGGAATGACATTTAATCCATTTCTTAACTGGAATATCTACATGTTGTGCTGACGGATGGGCCAAAAGTCTTAGAATGATTCTGATCAAAGAATGCAAATAAGTGCAGAAGCAATCTCTGGCAACACTAATCCCTTTTAATGATTCTTGGGTAATTCAAACCCCAGTTCCTTTCATACTTCAAAGGACATTTATTCTCTTAATTTTGCCATGATATGAACACATCTCAACTACAAGAGCACCACAGTTCAGATTTAGAAAGCAAGTAAATCTCAGTATGTTTCATATTTCTGTTTATTTTTCTGATATCTTCTTTTCATGAAGCACCTGCACCTGGAAATTTTTTTCCATGGAAATATAATTCAACATTTCAGTTGCTGAAGCATACTTAGTTGATGGGGAAAATGATTCTTTAAACAGTGAGTGGACCCCATGCTAATTTTCTAAAAAGTGAACTAAGTTATAATGAGATGATATTTGTTATTTGTTTGGTCTTTATGGAAAAGCACTGAAATATTTTTCCAGATCAAATGTGTTTTTTTCTACTTTTTGCAAATTCACATTGCCACTGTTAATTTTAGGGGAGCAAGATTATGTCGTTTCCTCTTTACTCGCAGTCTTTGAGTCTTTTTATAAAAGCTTATATGTGAGAGAAGGGGACATGATGATCCAGAAGAAGTTATTACCTAAACTTACTTGCTGAGTTTGATTTCATGTTCTTTGTGCTACCAAAAATGTTACCCATTATCATGGCTTCCTCAGATTCTTTATAGCTTATCTACCAGAGATATAGGTGCTGTCATTAAGCAATTTATTTGTGATCTTCATAATGTGTTCATTTCAAACAACAGTAGGGAATATTTTTAGGTAAGACTGCCAAACACTAGAGCACTATTAACAAGTCTGAACTGCTAGCTGGTACTTATAGAAATAAAAGTACAAAAATAGTGTATTGTTTATCCCAGGAAAAGAGTAATAATTATCTCAAACTTTTCATATTTTACAAAAAGAAATTAGCTATAGTGTATGTATAAAGTTAAATGTCTGAATTTAAGACAGTTAAATGTTTCCAACATCTTATGAGGTTTTGTTGCTCATATACTCAGTGGAGTTCTAGAAAAATAACACAAGTAAATATAGCTGGTTTTGCAATTTAGAGAAGGTGCAGAAAATATTGTGAATTTTAAACAGCTAATTTAGGTTATTTATTTCACTGGATGTGGATTAAGTTGAGAGTTCAGAAAATCGTTTCATTTGAAAATTGCTTTGTAAAAATCAAATTTGTAAGCATGGTTGAGTTTCAGCATACACTTAGGAAAAAGCTTTGTAATCATAAATTAAAGGAAAATTGGCCTTTGTTAGTTTCAGTTGTTTGCTAAGTAGCACCGTATCTTTAGTGTCCATAGTCACAATTAAGTGGTAAGTAATATTTTTGCAAACTTAAATTTTTGGACTTGCTTTGAACTGTCAAGTTTTCGATGTCAACATTCCCAAAAAGTTAACTCTGAAAAATAGGTGCCTAGCGAATTTACAATAATAATCTAAATCATAATAAATTAGCTAATAAGTTTTAACAGCTGGTGGTTATGTTTATTCATTGACATTGATTGTTTTAATGCTGAAGTATAAAACTCCTTTCTTCTAGTACTGTTCCATTGGGATCTGATCAGATTCTTCTACGAGGAGCTCAGTTGAGAAATACACAGTGGGTTCATGGGATTGTTGTCTATACAGGACATGACACAAAGCTTATGCAGGTTTGTCACTCAGGTTTTCTCTCAATTACCCGTTTTGTTACCTTATTATGCCATTACACACCACAGAAAATCCTGTCAGAAAACATAGCTACATTCAATATAATAGTTAAAATGTCAATAACAGAGTATCTTTCTTATGAAGTAAAATCAACAAAAATAAAGCAATTTCTTGTTATTATTAGTCACTTAGCCACAGAGTAGTTCTTCTACTAGCAAGCATATTCACTGATACTATTTTTAACTTGTGTTTTAAAAACTATTCTTTTAGCAAGTTGGATCATTATAGTTTGCCTGTTCATCTTTTTTATTTTTGACTGCTCCTAAAACTGTCCTCTTGTGGAGCTTTCCTTCAAGTACGAAGGTAAGCATTCTTGTCGGAAAATGAAGTGGAACTTTATTTGCAAAATGAGGACTATGAAATTACGTTTCCTAGTGCAGTTTGAAATAAAAAATTGAGGTGTATTTGTTAAGAAAAAAGAATGTTCTCAGATTGGTCATGCATGTCTTTCCTTTTTTGCTTTTCTGATATGTAAATTAGTTATTTGAAAAAGTTTGATTGTCCTCTACAGCACTAGAAGAGTGTGCGCACATATATTTTTAATGTTTACTGTTAGCTGTTGCTGTTATGAGTGTTCTGTGTGATGATTTAAACTGCTTATGACACAAATCTAAAGCTCTAATTCATGGATTTATAGGCTGCTTACTTTTCTTTTGAGTAAAATAGTTATGCCATTTTGATGATGATGCTTATGAGAGAAAAGGATGCAGCAACATGTAATTCGAAAAGCAAGAACTGTGTTTACCTCTTCTAATATTTAATAACCACCATTGTTTTTTGTCTTTTGCAGAATTCAACAAGTCCACCTCTTAAAATGTCTAATGTGGAACGAATTACGAATATTCAGATTTTGATTCTGTTCTGCATCCTTATTGCCATGTCTTTGATCTGCTCTATTGGTTCAGCTATATGGAATCGAAGGCATACTGAAAGAGACTGGTATCTTGACCTAAATTGTAAGAAGTAAAATATTAATATTTTAGTGTTTTGATGTATTCATATTTGTAAAGGGGGATGATTACCGCCATTTACTTAGTGTGTTTTTATCAGGATTTTTTTAAATGGTTGTTGACTAAAACCATTAGGCTAGGCGTATCACAGCAAGTATGAAATTTGCCTTACTGTGCCATCTGATCTCTTGATAAATTCAGGACAAGCTTTGTTTTTTGCTTCTACTACTTTCAGCCTCTACATCTCTGCAGCTCAGCAAGGTCTGTATCAGCATTCCACTGGCATAACCAGTCAGCTTGTAGACATCAGACCAAAGCCATTTTCAGCTGTTACTGATGGATTATATTTAAAGCTGCAGTGACTTTCCTGAATTCTTAAACTCCCTCATCCCAGGAAATTATGCTGTGCCTTTATTATTCTTACTCTACGGGGATCTAACGAATTATTGCCTGCCAACATCTGACCTTAGCAGGCTGCTCCTAAAGAAAATAAAACGGACACAAAAGACTTCATTAACATGTTATACTGGGCAAAGGTACTCACAGGGGATGCAAGGCAATATGATTTTATTCCTCAAAAAAAGAAATATGAAATAGTGGCTATTGATATTTTCTGTGTTCTTCAAGTTATTACCCTTGTCAGTTTATTTTCTGATATATTCCCCATGATTAAATAAAATTGTGCTGAGTTTTGTAAGGTATGCCCTTTAAGGCTGCATTCTGATCGTAGTTGTTCCAGGTACTTTTAATATGTAAGAAACAATTCCCTTTTCACTTCAGTTATTTAATTTGTGTATGGTAGTGAAACAGGTTCCCAGCAATGCCCCATCTTTCTGAATGCTGTTAATATTTAATTAGAGCAATCACACCTGAATATTGTTTTATTTACAGGTAGCAATAGGTATCAAACTTAGTCATTATTGAGAATATCAACATCATGGTGAATGTTGGCTCTCTGGTCTTCTAGACTGGTACTTAATTTGATGCCAGAACTGGTGTTAATGAAAGTGTTCAAAACCTGTTCTCTTGGATGTTGGAGTAACAATCAGATCCATATTCCATAGGCAGTGGAAACCCATCTGAGGCTGTTTTTCTTCAAAATCTTTGGATACAGACAGGCAGGCTGCATCTTTTACTGTTGTAGTGTGCTGAAAGCAGACCGTGATTTCCCAGTTTCATCCTCTGGGTTGTTAATCGTTATCTAAATCTTGAACAGGGAAAAATATTATAAAGCTGCTTGTTATATATGCTAATATTCACATTTCCAGTTCTTTCAGAAATCTCATTAAATTCTCTAATTTCATCTCTTCAAGTGGCGTGAACATACATTTTTTTATAGTATTTTGTTGAGAGGGTGGGTAATAGGAAGGTGTGAGAGTAAATAGAGAAAAAAAAATCATTCCACTGCACATTCCTCCTTTAAAAATATGAAACTCTAAAATTCAGAGTTTAGAATTTGGTTGATATACATATAGATGTTCCAAGATTATGATCTCTAAAAGATAGCAAAAGAGGGAATGGCTGGTAAGTTTTGCTTTTCAGAAATTGGAGAAGATGTCAAAGGTCTCCACTTTATAACAGAGATTCTTAACTCTTATGAAGGTTATATTTATAAGCAAGTGATATTGTAATTCATTCTCAAGTTTCTTCTTGGACATAGAACATGTTAAAAAACAGCAGCTAATGCAATCTTCTGAACACACTGTATATACATTTAAGAATTATCTTAAATGTTTTTTTTTTATTTGCTTTGTTTTTTGGCAGATGGTGGAGCAAGCAACTTTGGATTGAATTTCTTGACTTTCATAATTCTCTTCAATAATCTTATTCCAATCAGTTTGTTGGTTACGCTTGAAGTTGTTAAATTTATCCAGGCATATTTCATAAATTGGGTAAATACTATTTTTACAATATGCATTGATTTCTAAAATCAAGTAGTTTACAAGCAAGTGAAATAATTGATTGCTTGCCTGTGTGTACCTTTTTTTCAGACTTTTTCTTAATGTAAATACTTAAGTATGCTGTTTAGTTGCTATTACTGGAATCTGAGAAGGTAATAATGAATGGAGTTTATTTAGTGTTTTTACATCTGCACAAATTGCTTTTTGGAGCATGTTTTCATGTGCTTTGTACTTTCTCATTATTAATGTTCAGGTATTGATTTCAACCAGAATGATCAGAAGAAAGTGTTTGCAGTCCAGTGGAGTTTTGTCCAGTTTAATTTCTTTTTTCTAAGCATAGCCCGTGTCTGTTTGTTTAGGGTTTTTTCAGTATTTCACTCATTTTACACACCACCACTGTAGTTTAATGGTGGCTTTTTTGTACAAAGCCAGTGTCTGTTAGTATGACGTCTTACAAATATAAAGATCATGTTATCATCCTTGATCTTTTTTTTTTTTTTTGTTAATGAATTAATGGAGGAAAAGAAGGATTTACTCTGGGATGGGGGTGAGGTATTTTCCTTAAAGCCATGTACTTTTTAATAATATGCATTCAGTTTTTCCCAAATGGAAATGAATCATGCCATTCTTCCTTGATCAAATGTGTGAAATATTTGTGTGCAAGATATGATGTCATGTAGATAGAGATAAAAGTGTAGGTGGAGTAGCAGGTGAAGTGTATGATTTGTTTTAAAAGTTAAATCTTTTTGTGAGCAGTCCTCTGGTTTTGATGTCTTCTTTTACTTTGTGCTATAGGGAAGCTTTGACAAATAAGAAAATGCAATTAATTTCTTCCTTTATGTTTTATATTCTAAAATGAATACTCAACAAAGGCTTGCCCATTTTGAATGTGTAGATGACCAACTAATGTTTATACAAATCCAAAAGACGCTTTTATCTTCTGTTACCCTCCCATGTGAGGGATTAGTTATCATCAATTTATCTTAATCTGGGACTCTGGACATTTATTATCTCAAGCATTATGTGTGTGTGTGCATATCATTGGTATAGAGAAGTTGGTCACCTGCCATACTTCACACCGTTTTAATTTTTTGCTACATTTTACAATAAACTCTGGTGTTTTTTTTTTCTTTTAAACAAGTTAAACAAACAAAACCACACCGCTTATAATGCACCCTACAATGTACCCTGCATTTATTATCTACTCTAAAATTTATCTTCATGTTTTTATCTCAAGGTATATTTATCTTGCTATTTAGACATGACTGGTTGTGCATACAATATAAATAGATAAGACTGACTTCTCACTAAATATTACAGTGTAGTGTTTCTGCTTGTTGCTAAATGGATTTTAGATACATGGGTACAGCAGTTTTTCAATAATACAGATGACTGGAAATAATCTTAGTAAAATCTCAAAGAAACATATAGATTTTTGTTTTAAAGAGGAAATCTAATTTATTCTGGAGATTCTTGGAAGTGATCTGATTGTGTTGGTGGATTCCCATGTTGAAATAATCACAAGTAGACAACTTGATTCATGTTCAGTCTATTCTTCTACACTTATCATTTCTATTTGTGTACTAGACTTTTTTGTAATAAGTTATGGAAGACTAATTTTTAAATATATATACTTTTTTTTAATCTGTAGGACATAGACATGCACTATGAACCTACGGATACTGCTGCGATGGCTCGTACATCCAATCTCAATGAAGAACTTGGACAGGTAGAAAAAAATTACTAGTTGCAACTCTGTATGTGAAATTCTACATGTGGTTTACCATCTAAATTATTAAAATAATGTGAGGATTTATTTTAAAAACTGTATGTGTTTGCCTTAGCCTTTTTTTGCCTATTTCCATTTTCTTCATTTTGTCAGATATTTTTAAAAATACTTTGCAATACATGGGAGTTAAATTTTTGAAACCAGTATTAAATAAGCAAATGCTGTTTTATGGGTCAGTTTGCATGTGGTAATCGCAGAAGAATGAAGTGAATCATTAAACCTACAAAATCAGAGGAAGTCTGAGCATTAAAACTTGTCTGGCACAAAAAATCAGCCTCTGTGTATACACTATGATAGTGTGCATCTCTAGTATGTTACCCCTGGAAATTTGAGGTTAGTTCTTTATTTTGCTTTAAAGTTCTCATTTAATACTACAAAATCTGTTAGGCTCTTCACAAGAGGTCACTCATTGTATGTCCTTCATTTTAGGGAAGTATAACTTTGTAGAAGTGTGTCTGAGACACAGGGCATGCTTCCAGAAGCACTACACATTATATTTGCTGCTTCAGCCAATTGTATTTGCAGTCTTGCTTTAAAAACATGATAAACATTATGCTTTCTGTTACACTGACTGGTGATGGTAAACTGATCCCGTGGAAAAAATATTATGTGCTCATTTAATTGAACTGTATTAATATGCACAAGTATACATATTCTTGCATTTCCTAACCTAGAAATTTTCATTACTAATTCTTTAGCTTATTGCATGGGAATGTAAAATTTATTAGCTTTCCAAGAATAATAAATAATAATTTTAGCCATGTGGCAAACAAGTCTTAGGGACTAATACTTCAGAGATCTGCTTTTTGGGAAAACAGTAGTTGCAGGTAAACATGTTCTAACATTAGGTTCCATAGAAGAGAACAGGGCCTTTACCTACTGGGTTTAAGAAGCATATGCAGAAAGCCAAAAATGTGGTTCTCTTCCTGGCCTTAAAGGGGAGTGCAGTCTCCTCTAGTGGGGAATAGACTGTTGAATCTCAGCTTTCCTTCTGTTTCATTTTGCATAATCCATCTGTGTCATCTCTGCAGTTAACTTGTTATTCACATTCCCTGACACATTCCTTCTTTTTAACCTTGACAGTTCTTGTTTTCATTTTTACGTTTCTCATCAAAGTCTTCTTCACCACCAAAATCTAGTCAGGTTTCTTGGGATCTCCACTTTCACTTTTTTGACGGATTCTTAATTTGAGCATATTGTTCTGAGGAGACCAAAAGACTCTCTGCTAACAGGAAGAGTGAGCGTCTTCTCTGAAGTACATGAGAGCTGCACATAATGAAGAGAATATTTCCCCCAAGAGATCATCAGGTTTTAAGAAAGGCAAAACTTTATTGTTTGGAAAAAAAAGATTTTCTTAGCTGCAATTCCTGCTGTCCCATTCTGCCCACAGAAACAAAAGTGCAGTTTGAGGCATAAACCTGGCATGGAAGATTTCTTCTAACTGTTGATTTGTGAAGTGAAAATACTTCAGAAACAGAATGTTTAAATAGGAGGTGCTGAGTAAATTTTACTAATACATGGCCTTATTAGCTTCGTTTATAATGCAGTTAATTCCTAATTAATAATACTGTGATTTTTAATGAAAAATAAATTGTAATGGATTAAAATTTAAGTTTACCTTTGACTAATAGAGCCTTTGTTTCATCACAGACCACTTCATTTCTTCATATATTAACTTTGTTCTTAAGACTAGGTTTGAACTAAATTTAAATAGATCACAGATACATGTATTTCAGGTTCAATTTTTGAAATACTTTAACTAGTAGTTTCCAGACAGGAAGGGTTTATGCAGTTATGGAAATAGGAGACCTGGGGTAGGTAGAAAGGAATGTATTTCTTCTATTCCTGCACCTTGGCATTCCTCAACTGTTGTTTGTTAAGTAATGTTTTGGATATAAGGATATATTTCTATGTCAAAAAGAGGCTTTCAGAAATGCATTTAGATACTTTTACCATATTGCTTTCTATCAGAAATTCAATATTTTACTAGCAAAGTCACTGGTCTTCACTAGTTTCTTGCATTTCAGCCATATGTAGAGTGAGAAACAGTTGAGTGTACCACTGTGCACAGAAGCAAGCTTGAGCTTCCTGACATCTCAGTTGATTGCCGTGTTTGGAAATGGATATCAAGCCTGCGTGTCTGCCATGTTAATGTACTGCGGGTTTTTTTTCCCTGTAAACTATTAAGATTACAGAAATGGTAGAAATATTTCGTGTGTTGATAGTCATGAATTGTTTTAGATATAACTACTAATGTTAATGTAACTAAATAACTGCTGAATGTTAATGTATAATGAATTTTGTCATTCATTTAGGTCAAATACATATTTTCTGACAAAACGGGTACCCTGACATGTAATGTCATGCAATTTAAGAAGTGTACAGTAGCAGGAGTTGCTTATGGGTAGGTGGTTTTATATACTTTTCTCTGTCTGTGTGCCTTTTCCTCTGGCTGTGCATATCTAACTATGCATTAATACTACAGTTAAAATAAACTTACGTTTGGCAATATATACAACTAGGAGTCAGTTTGTTTGTGACAATGAAATGTTACTTCTAAGACATATCATCACTTCAGTCATGATATCTCTTTTGACAAAGAGGAAAAAAACTAAAATTTAGATACTAAGGCCTTACTGCTATAATGCAACTTGAATATGCATGTTTTTTTCTACCACTCGGTCTGCTTAATGTTGCTACTATAAAAAGAGTCTTACCTCATACTTGCATAAACTTGTATCATTGCCTGTACTTCATATTTTATATAGGCATATGCTCTTGCACTAAATCATATGCAGGATGAACAAGAATTTGAATTACAGTACTGTAGCATGAACTACAGTACTATAGCCACCATCCAAGTAGCTTTTATGAATACTGTTATAGTGGCATGACTCCAAATATCAATGTTGCTATTAAGAAATCTCTCCAAATAAATGCAAACAAAGCATTTCACTATTCGTTTGCCAGCAGTTGCACCCAACTACTTCAACAGAATTTGTAAAAGTCTCAAACTTCTAAGGCTGTTTACTTGAAAAAAAAAATGCATTAGAGCAATAAATAGAATAGAAGCACCTGTATTATAAATGGCAGTGTGGCTTACCACTGTGTGAGTTGCTGGACCTGGGCCAATCTCAGAGCACTGAGTAGCAGATAATTAAACACATCTAGAACTGGATGGAGATCAAGTACAGGTTATGAAAAGTGTTGGTCTTGTGCTAAAGGTGACGATTTGGCTTTTGTGGCTTTATCATTTGCATCCCCTTGAAAAAACATACATCAGGAATTTGATCTAGGTTTTCTCTTTTGAGGAAAACTTAGATCCCTAATGCTGTAACCATACTGATTATTTTTTAATTAACAGTTGTAATGAAAGACAGTTCTAGTCCTGATATTTTAAAGATGTATATGAATGGGCGTGTTTAGATGTATGTATGTTGGGCTCAGCTTCAACCACATGAGCTAATTTTATGAGCTAATTGTATTACTTCAGAGAAACTGCTCTGAGCTAACTATTTTCAAATTCTTTGTATAGTGATTTTGTAATATAAAAAATGCATTAATGGTAGTAGAACTTAAAATCAGTATTTGATATTTGCTTTGTTAGATATCTTCATCTGAAGTTGGCTTAGGACAAATTCTAAAGTTTCTCCCTTGTGAAACTTAAGTGTGAATGTATTTTTTAGAAAAAAAAATTATCTGATTTTTATTGTTATGCTTTCCAGCTCTCATGTACCTCATTTTGAAAAGACATAGGCTGATTTACTGATGAGCATTACTGTTTAGAAAGCAGAGTTACCATTGCAGCATCTCTCATAGCTACTCAGAGAACAGAGTCACTCTGTCTTCCTGTATTGATGGAAATAAGAAATTAGGAACATAGAAAAGAGTAAAAGTGGCTGTTTCCTCTCTTCTTTCAAAGTGTGTTATAAATTGTGATATATGCAAACCCAGGTCATAATTTAATTGTTATCTAGGCATTAGCAAAATACTTGGTGGAAATACCTTTAAAACTACTTCTTTAGCCATTTAATTTCATTAATAGCTTCTTTTTTATACGTGATCCAGTTTTTTAGCCTTTGTGATTATTTTTCCTCTCCCTATTTCTATTGTTCCCTTGCTTCTTGTGCAGCCATTGCCCTGAGCCTGAGGATTATAGTATTCCTTCAGATGACTGGTAAGCTCTCAAAATCATTTAGTGTGTGATGTTTGTTGAAGATTCAAGTTTAAAGCCAGTGAGTCAGATTTTTAGAAATGGAGCTAAATGTGAGATATTTTTATTAAAATTACTTCAGCTTCCCATTGATGCAGAGCCAGCAGTGTCTTAGAATTCTGATGGTATAAATTTGTGTATGGCATTAGATTGTGTATTCTGGAATAGAATTGCTAATAGGGTTGCTGAGGCATAGTACAGTTATTCTACTGACAATCCTTTACAATTCAGAATTGCTATTGTCATTTGTTAAGGCGGTTGGTATTATGGTAACTTTGATCACACTTTTCTACTATTATTTCGTAATAGGTTAGTAATGATCTCTAACGTGTTGGAAAAAAGGCCATATTTGAAAGTGAATAAATTATTGTTAGTACTTTGCTTCCCACAGGTAGTTTTAGAATATTAACACTACCTAGTTCTTAACTGAAACTGAGATTAAAACACCCAAATACATTTGGGAACAACATTAATCTCCTAACAAGGACTTCATGAAAGACTAAGTCTTGACTTCCTTTCTGCTGCCGTCTGCATGATGCGTTGCACTTCTTCATCATTCTTTATTAAACTAAATACTTGCAATACTGTTCAACATAAGCTCAGATAGAGGAAAAAAATGTTATTTACAGTCTTTAAATTTTCACTATTGTACTTGTTGAATGTCACAGCAAGATACGTTGCACAAAGCTGTAATGTGTTTTTAAAGGTTGTAGGAAAAGACTTGCTTTTCTAGATAAGAATCAAACTTTCTTTATAGTAAAAAAACAACTGAACAAACAAAAGACAACCTGAAAAATCCCCCGCACATACATACAAAAAGTGACACACATGCACATCCAAAAATCTTACCTGACCTGAATATCCTCATTTGATATACCAGCAAGATGTTTCTCACAAAGATGTACAAGTGTGCTTAAATGCACACAAGTGGTTTCATTAAAATAATGCATTGCTTACATGAAATTAATCATGCTTGCTTATAAGATATTTATGAAATAAAACTGATTTTGACTAATACACATAAAAAGCTTCATAAGCACATCTGAAACGGATAAACTGATGCCTGAACAGTAGTTAAAAACAAAGTACTTCCCTTTTATAAGTGACGAACATCTTATAAGTACTTATGAAATAAGATACTTAAGAAAATTCTTTGTCTGTAAATCTATTGTAATTAATATAATCAGTTTATGACAGTAACATATTTAGTCCTAAAGTGACTAATGTACTGAATCCAAAATCTTTTAAATCTTTTTTTTTTTTTTGTATTAGAAGGAATTGTTTTCCAGTTTAACACAATATATATCCGCAAATTTTTTTTTAGCACTCAAATCTGGAAAATATCTTCAAGTCTTTCTGTCAGAAAGCTTTAAGCAAACAGAGCTTGAACATTAAATTCTAACCAAATTCAGTGCATCAGAAGTTGTTAACATTTGACACTTCAAGATCTATTTGCTTTGCATTTAAACAAAAAGTCTTGGTGAATGAAGATGCTTCGCATTTCTCTCTTTTGTAATAGGTTTTTAGAAAAACTAGGCCTTGAGTGTCTATATGTAGGAGGTACTGCCATTTTGTATTCCTTCATGGTAGTGCAGGACTAAAACAGCCTGCTTTTGGTTTTAATAGAGAAACTTTAGACTGCCTTTGATATATGTGGCTTGTCTTTCAACTTAAATCACCTAATGTGTTTACTGTCTTCTAAGATTATGTGAGCCAAGGCAATTCCAAAGTAAATGAAAAAAGAATTCTTTCCTCCAACGGAGTTCACTTTGCAGCACTGTTTTATTTCACTGAGATTCAAACTCACCTATATTGTCTTAATACTCAAAAGTCAACTGCAGTAACAAGTTTTTGTAGAAGTACCTGCATTTTTGAGCTGTCAGCTTTGGCCAGAAGTTTAGTGCCATTTGAAAGGTGTTAATGTATGACTGTTTTCCACCTTGCATCTCTTCAGTCCCTTCCTACTTCACCATTGTGGCTGTGTCTTCTTTATCCATCAGTTTGCTAGGTTCCTTTTTGTTCGTGATTAATAAAAAGCAAACCCTTTCCATGCAGACTTCCCTGATGTCTGAACTCAGTTTGCTTCAGATATCAGACTTTCTTTTCTGCAAACATTTGAAAACCTATTACAAAACTGCTGACTTCTCAAAGAATTGTGATCTCTCAGACACATCTTGTTCTGTGTTCCTTCAATAATCTCATTCAAGAGATCAGAAGACAAGAATCAACAGTCTTACGTTGTAGATTTATTGTTACTTTGTCCTACGTTATCTGAAGTCAGCAGAAAAACTAACCTGGATTTAAGTGTATTTACATAAATCAAGATTTCTTTAATGAACTTTGGAGATGTGAAACCAAGTACCTTTTCACTTCTTGTTCTCCCAGTAAGTGATTGCAGCCTGTATTGTAGCAGCTACAAACCAAAATTTGTGTTTGACCTTAGCACAGTAGTGTAGATGATTTGAATATGACTTGTTAAGAATATGCTAATGATGATCTTTTTCTGCTAATTATTTCTAGGCAAGGCTCACAAAATGGAGAAGAAAAAACATTTAGTGACTCATCATTACTGGAGAATCTTCAAAGCAATCATGTAAGTTATATAGAAACAATTACCATTGTTTTGTGAAATTAAACCATTACTTTCAGCAAGTCAAAAGATGATGTCCTTAGAAAGAAAATAAATAGATTACATATTTACACAAAATCAGCATGCCCTCATGAATACTTTTGTAATTGTTTGTTGCTGATACATGTTAAGTAGATCCAGCCTTTTTTTCTGTTTTTTCCAATGATGTCTGATTTGTTCAGTTGTTGATAGTTTTTGAAGAAGAGAGGAAAAAACCTTTCATAAGCTTTTTCTTGACTGTTATTGGTCCATATCTTTTATTACTTTTCAGTTAGTTATTGCTGAAATGATTAATCAAGCTCTGGCATCTTTTTTTTTTTAGCCAACTGCACCTATAATATGTGAGTTTTTGACAATGATGGCAGTGTGTCATACAGCAGTTCCAGAAAGAGATGGTGATAAAATTATATATCAAGCAGCATCTCCAGGTGAGACTCAAATAATTGAGTGAACATATAGTACTATATCAACTCAACAAGCAAATGTTATTTGAAGTTTATTGTTTTTGAAATATCTTCAAAAATTTAAAAAAAAAAAAAAAAGAAAAGAAGAAAACATATCCCTTAAAGAACTGGTGTCAGCTAAAATCAGTTTTGTCAGAAAAGGATTTAGACTTTTCTCATTTGCTTTGGAAAATACGTATGAATATCCTGTCGATTATGTAACGGCGAAGAGTGACTAACCACACAGCATTCCCAAGGTGGTGTCAGATTGCTGTCGAAGCCTGAAGGAGCTGCTCAAATGCAAATAGAAATCAAACCAGGAGACAAATTCACGTCCTGGCTTGTGAACCTGTTCTGTACTTGGTAACTGTGGTATTGATTTAGAACAAATACTGTGTTTGTAATAAAAAGTGAAAAATAAATGTGTTTAATAGGATAACAGTTGTGGTAAGTTCTACTAGAGAGTGAGAAAAGGTTATAGTACAAAAGGTCTGGTTCAAGCCTACTGTGTTTCATAGACAATTTTTGAATTCAGGAAATGATGAAACCAGGCAAAATGATTAAAATCTGTTCAGCTCTGCTGAACCAATCTATTATAACAAGTTATGATGAGAGAAATGACTTGAAGGACAGAAGGTCTCCAGCCTTCCTCTTCCCTGTCTGTCCCAGCTCCTAGGTGACTGTCTCTCTAAATTCTGTCCTTCAGCAACTGGAAGACCAGGGCAGAGGTAGGGCAATAAATAAAGCTAACTGGGCCATGGCAATGTTTTATTGGGCATTACAAACAAATTCCGTTCTGACATTCTAAACCATTTGGAGAGAACAGATGCCTATGGGAGGCTGGGTTGCTGCTTAAAATGTTTTCCGAATGTAGGCATTGAAGTTATCTGCTATTTACATAAATGACTTATCACTCTTTCTTTCTAAAATAGAACTTATACAAAAAAGAAATGCACCTTGTCCAGTAGCCTACTGAGGAAGGTGCTTGCCTAGGTGCTTTGAAGAGCATATTCTCCTTACTGAGCTGAGAGGCATGTTCCTTCGGGGGCTTATTTTCTTTGAACTGTAAACTCATTTTCTTAGTTTTAACAGGAGAAACAAAGAGTTATTTCCAGCACCACCTATAATTTTAAAAATCTATAAAAGAAAAAGGAAGCCAAAAGTAGAAGAGCTTGGGCTGTGTCCATTAAATCATGGGATAATCTAACAGTTTTTCTGGTACATCTGCAAAGTAACTAATTGACTTGTTGCAGATGAAGGAGCATTGGTCAGAGCAGCCAGGAATCTTCGTTTTGTATTCACTGGAAGGACACCTGACTCAGTGATCATAGAGTCTGTAAGTACATTGGAGTAACATTATAATTTGCTGTATTTACTCTTGCTGTGTTAAATAATTTCTGAATAACTGCATCATGGTACATATCCATTGAAATCTTGGTTGGTTGGTTTTGGTTCTTTTGCTTGGGGTTTTTTGCATTAATTCTCACTTTTTTTTTTAATTTTTATTTTTTTATTCTTCAGTTGGGACAGGAAGAGAGATATGAACTGCTAAATGTCCTGGAATTTACAAGGTAAACAGCATGCTGTGCACTTAGTGTCTTTTTGTGAAAATACTTTATGAATTTCTCTTACAGATAAAAATGTTTGCACCTGTATGCAGGTTATGTGGTTTTTATCGCTGTAATGTGTTCGTAAGACAGGCAGTGTTTATGGGTAAGATCACACTTCTAGTTTTATTGTAAAAATTTTTAAGAGGCATATATTTGTTCCTGTTGTCTCCTTTTTGCTAATATTTTTCACTTTTGCTTTTGTGTAAAGATTGAAATAAACCTTAATCTCCAAACTTTAAAAAAGACAGGACAGGAAAGTACTTGAACTTTAAAATGTATTTATGAAAACCCTATCACCATGTGATCTATTAAAAAAATTACATTTGAGGGCAGGGGAGAAGATTCAAATAAGTGTTATGTATAACTTGTGTTTGCCTTGACTAACAGATTTTGCATTTGACTTTAAATATACTTGCTTAATTATGACATGTTTAAATACCCTAGACTGAAATCCATTTCTTCTGAGCAGGATCACTTTAGCATTGGCCAGTTAGTTTTCTTGGAAACTGAGTTTATCACAAACTTTGCTTTCAGTAAAAAATTTCTGTCAAAGCTGTTGGAATTATAAAGGTACCCATAAAAAATCTGGATGCAGTTTAACTTGTTACGTAAATCTGTTTAAAATGTACCCATGTATGCTGTCTGTGTTCTAAGTATTTGTGTAGACCCATTGCTTACTTTGGCACGGGATGGGGAAGGGACTTGTATGCAGAGGAAACTTTTTTTTTGCCTAGAATGATTACTTGTAATAGTGCCCATAGAAAGGGGTCATTGTTTTCCTTCCTGTCCTATTATGTTTGTCTTGAGCTTAGCTGAAGAAGCAAAAAGATAAAAAAATAAAAATCCAAGGCAATACTGGCCAGGTGGGCTGAAGATGTGTAGGTTGGGTGAAATGAGCGAAGTAATTGCCCAATAATAGCACTAAGAATGTGAAACAAAGATCACCATGAACAAAAATAATGCGACAGAAAGTAATTTAATGGCTGCTTGCAATTAATGTTGATTTTGTGTATTGTAGAGGACAATTTTGAAATTATCAGATTTATGCCATGGCTTCATTTTTCAGTAGGCGCTACTTTCACTTTTGGTTCTGGAAAATTAGCAAGTGTGTAGTGCAAAGTGTGGTGTTGTTTGAGACCTCTGAAAGTTGATACTGCACTCATGGTGTAACAGTGAAGGATTCCAGCTTTGTTTATGGTGTTGATCTTTGTTTTAGTTTCATAGATATTTTAAAACTATAGTGCCAGTCTAAAATTATTATTTAAACAGTGATACTTTATGGAGAAAGAAGAATATCTTTTGAATCTTAATCTTTGTAGGATTAAGTTTTTTAGTGAATACTAAACATCCAATTTCATTAAGCATTCAGTTTTAATAGCTGTTTTTGTTCTTAATCTGTAATATTTATCTTTGCTTGGAACTAACGTGTTGCAAGCACTAGAGGTCACCCTTGTTCCACAGGAAGAGAAATTTTGACTCCAAAACATAACACCATCTGTATGAGTAGGAGCATGTACCTTCGGGGAAATAATCTGTAGTGATGAAACTATAAAGAGTTTCCAGGTGTTATAAGTTTTTCCCAGAAAAAATGCAAATTAATTCCTTGCCACCTTCCAGTACAAGCCAGGTAAGACTCTTCTGCAAGTAGAGTACAAGTGTCAATATTTCATAGGATAGGCTTTTGGAGAAGTATGTTACAGAAGTAAAACTTGTAGGATTGTTTGGTAGAGTTGTCTTTTATGGTATTCTCTTTTTACAGTGATCATAGCTGTGCCTGTGAAAACTGAAGTAGTAGACTTACACAATATGCTAATCACACTTTGTTCATGGCCAGGCACTAGCTATCAACTTAACTGTTGGGTGAGCATACAGGAAACAACTGATAATTCTTAACCATCTGACAGTTATTCCTAAAAGGTAGTACTAATCTCTGTGAAATGAATTGTGTTGTGATAAATTGTGCGGAGTTTAGGTTGTCTCCAGTAGATATTCTGCTCAGGTGACACATCTTCTGCAGTACCTTAGGCTCAAGGAAGTGAAGAGTTGTTCTTGTGCCTGAGGGAGATATTCCTCTTACCTTAAGATGCTTCTGTCTATCTGTAATCCCATGGCAACTCCATGAATTGCCAGCTGTTCTGCCTCCTTGTCAGGACTCTAAGGGTTACCTGGCCTGTGGGTATATAGAGATCACAACGGTGGGTTCGCAGGATTCTATAACATACAAGGACATGGAGGCTTTATTTTCTAAATTTCTTCTTTACGTATTAGTAAAAATGACTATTAGTAAAGCAAGTATACGCGTGAGTAATAAAGTACATTTATATTTTAATAGCAGCAAGTATATATTTCCGTATATTACAAGTTCCTACTAAATTATCACTAGTGAAGAAATACACTTAAAATCAGTTATTTATATATGCGTGCCTGCACACACACACACATATATATTACTCAAAATGATATGGGTACAGTGCTCACCAAACCACTCCCAGGAGTGAGGCCTTAACATGGATGATGGGCAAGGTCTCATCTCAAAGAGCGAGAGCCTGGAGTCAGGTGGTGTTCCTGGTGATAGGCCAGTAACTTATCTAGGAGAGAAATTCATACAGGGAGAGTTCGCAGAGAGAGGCTCCATTTTGGGTAAAAGTGAGTAATTTTTGTATGGCAGAGACATAAGAGGGTGTAGGACACCACCACCTGGAGCAGTCAATAGATGCTACTGATTTCCATTTCTCACTTGGGACAGCCAGTAGATGATGGTGAGGTTTTTTTTCCTCTTAGACCAATTTTTATTTTTCCAGACTGTTTACCTGCTGTTTCAGCTGGAACACCCAATAGCATTTGTCAATTCCTGCTCTCTCAGAATGTTTGCTCCCTTTGCTAGACTTTTGCACCCTTCCAGATGGTAACGTGCAGTGACAGTTCCTTGTTTTGTGCATATTGATAGTACCACAGGATGTCTCTGATTTCTAGGTACCCAGCTGCACTTCTCAGGGCTGTTTCTGGTTCCCAGGCTGGCATTTTCTGTCAGTAGTTCAGCAGACATCTTCTGTTCAGCATTTTTCTCCTTATAACCAGGTCACATTTATGGCTGCTCACATCACCCCTGTGGTGAAGAAAACAAAACAAAAAAATTACTTCATGCTGTCAGTTATTTGTAGTAGTGCAATTTTGTGGTTTTCTTTATTTCAACAAGAAAAGGAAATAAAACTGTCACTGCAATGAAAAGGTTCATAAAAAGTTAGAAGTTCTTGATGGTGAGTCCCGCTCATCAGCTTTATTGCAATTTTACTAAGAAAATGTATGTCAATCAAGATTCAATTTCTGTCTTTATAGCTGAAGTTGCAGAATGCTAAAGGAAAACATAGGTTGTTACATCTTTGGTAGATTGATAGGCAGCTGTGTGCAGAACTTCAGGATTGCAGCTTTCTGGTATTGCAAAACAAAACAAGTGCAAAACCTGCCAAGTTTTTGCCTGTCAAGGACATATATAATTTTTTTAATATATCTACAAACCCTAAATTGCTGTAATTCCTCCACAGTTCCTTTACTGAACATTCAAGCAAGTGTAATGATTTTAAGTAGCAGTAGGCTAGGTAATCTTGCCAGAAATCCAAGTGAATCTGAGAGTTGCTTTTATTTTAGGCAACATAACTGCAGTTTAGATGATCTGAATTTCTCGACTCTTGGCTAAGAAGATCCCCAACGGGACACTGCCTAAGGGGTTTTGGAATTCTGTTTACCTGATTTTTTTGGATTAGGGAAAAAATGGAGAAAGAGTTGCAGGAGTTTATGTTCTCATACAATATTCCCAGTAGAAATACAATTTAATATTGCTGTTCAGATATCTGTACTTAAAGCCAAGTGCACACACAGGTAGAATAGGAAAATACTTTATTGAAGATACTATTCAGTCAGTTACTTCACCAGTAGTTATGAAATTCTTTCCTCCACCTATCTCCATATGTTCCAGTCTTCCATGGATGTTTTCCACAGCAGTCTGGACTTCAAGAACCATTCATACAATAATGCTGTTTGATCTATAAATGAGATCCAGCTCCAACAGGAACCAATATTGTGAAAAGACCATTTACTTCCATCTCTCTTGTGCATTTTAGTGTGAACTGTGAACTGTTGCATGAGAAATGTGTTTTGTTTCCTGAATAGTTTCTGTGTATTTATTTAAAATGTTGAAGTTTGAAAGAATTATGTTATAAATACACATTTCAACTGGACATGATCTGGAATCTGAAGTATGCTTGTTGGAGGACCTCAAAGGAAAGACAGAAAGCAGAGACTGACAGTATTCTCCACATTTCCTCCAATTCCTACCTCAGTCACAAGGACAAAAAGAAAAAATACTTTAGATCTCATTGACAACTGAGAGCCAGAGGGTGGTTAAAATGAGGCAAACTCACTTCCAAATCTCAGCATACTTAAAATTTTGTGTGATGAATGACATTCTGGGATGATGGACAAGATTGCAGCACAGTCCAGCGTATGAGACTCTGGCTGGGAAGGAAGAAAATGCTGAAGGAGTCCATGATGCCATAACTCGTTATAATATTGGTCACAAGTGCTTTGTGCTTTAAGATTCTTTTTTGTGATCAGTAGACAGTATTGAGATGGTGAAGATTCTCAGATTTGTTTTTACAGGAAGAAGGCCTACAGAAATATGCACAGAAAAACAGCATTCACTCTAACTATTAGAAAGTAAAACTGGTTTTCCATCCCAGTTACTTGACAACATCATTCATAATAGATAGCCCTTCTTTTCATTTGTCTTATATAAGACATATATTGATATACTTAGATAAACTGATGGTAAATATTTATATTTATGAACCACTTTATATCGGCCATTTTTTCCTCTTTCAGCTCTAGGAAGAGAATGTCAGTGATAGTTCGCACACCATCAGGGAAGTTAAGACTCTACTGCAAAGGAGCTGTGAGTTTTATTCTGTTTTTACTGTGTCAAAGCGTATGTGATACCAATACAAAAATGTGAAAGCAAGAGTTTGTTATAACTGCAGTCAAAACATTGAAAATGTGGGAAAAGGAATATTGATGCCTTTTTCAATTTACATAATTTTGCTGTGTAGCTGTGTAATGTGACGAACTAGTTAATGTCTTTTTTTTTTACTAACTGCCTATGAAGGTGTGACGGACCTGTTCATCTTATTCTTTGTACTGAACTAATGCCTTTATACTTCCTGTTAACTGCTTCCTTCTGTGTTCCAAGAAAATGGATGAACATATGGTTTAATCTATTAGTTACTTTCTAAGCATAAATCACTAGGTAAACATAGTAATCTAACATAACTGACTAGATGGGAATTTTAACCTACCTACCTACCATTCATTGATGTTATGCCAGGAGAAAATTTTCCTGAAAACCATATCTATTGGAACGTATCTTAGTCATAATGTATCTGGAAATGGCAGAGTTGCTCATTGGTTATTGTTCTGTGTATCTTATGTCACATTTCAGGGGAGTGCAAATCTGGTTCCTGACTGTTTTAAAAAAATGAAATTGACTGAATATAAATGTCCATGCTGTATCTTCTCAAGTGGAGAGAATAAGTTGTTTTTAATATTCTGTAAATCAAGCTGGCTACAAAAATCTGAGAATGGCAGTTATGAAACACTAATTTTACCTTGTGGACTTTAATATTAAGGGGAAGACAGCATTTTAGGAGAACAAAAGAATTCACATGGCAAGCTAAAGGAAGATGCAGCACTTCTCAAAATGAATGGAAATAAAAGCAAAAAATGTAGGACAGAAAAACTGCATCATGGCAGAATTTGTAAATTTAGAGAATCTGAGGATTTGGAATATGTTTCTTTTTCCTTCCTCTGAAATAAAATTACTTCTATTCATTTTTGATGCTGAAATAAATTAATACAGTGCTGCATGTTTTTCTGCTATTTTCAGGCATAATTTGTATTGTCTACACAAAAAAAAAAATCTATTAAATTGTTAGGAGTTCATTTTATTTGTTTTGTAGGATACAGTAATTTACGACCGTCTTGCTGAAACTTCAAAATACAAAGAAATCACCTTAAAACATCTAGAGCAGTTTGCTACAGAAGGTGGGTGATATTATTCAGTATAAAACTAAATATGAAATTCAGTTACTGCTCAACTTTTCACTTTTGCAATTTTATGTTGCTATAATGTTTTATTTACATTAAGTTTGAAAATTATGTTTTAGTAATGCCTCCTAAAAAGATCTTCCTCTTCCTGAGACGTTTCAGTAATAATTTCATGCTTTAAGAACAAACAAACAAAAAAAGGCAGCACAAATGCCCACACAGTACACAGTGGAGTCTTTTAAACAAAATATCTTTTTCTAGCAAGGAAACACATTGCACATTGTTTCTGTGAAGCTCTCTTTCCCATGACCACTTTGATGTCCCTCACACGATGAATTGCTGTAGGGATGGCACACAGGAAGAAGCAGCCAAAGCAAAGGTGGTTGGAAATGACTAGTGTAGTGCTTTTAAGGTGACTTTACACTGTGTTATTTCTGTCACAGTCACAATAAGGGGAATTGTCAGCACTAGCTTTCCATGTGGTGTGTTTTGGTTTCTGCTGTTTTAACAATTACTCTTACCAAGCAGTTACTGAAGATGGGGAACCCCTTCACAATGGTTTATGAAGTAGGAATAGCATGAAATGAAGATGAATGATACAAACAACTAGTTAGTTATTTAATAATAGTGAATTCCACAGTATAGACGTGGGTAGGAAAGCAGACTGTAGAGAGGTTTCTGCTTTCATGTATGTTCTTCTAGCACAGTTCCTACATCTGCCATGCCATGCCCTCTCTGTGATGTCTTAGTAGAGGACTATAGTGTTGTACTGTGAAGTATGATAGTGTTTAGTTTATTGATGACTTGGGAGAGAGTGGTTGCAAGCAGAAATCTAATAGTTATGGGAATCTGAACTGCAATATTTTTTACCTCTTCATTTTTTTAATACGCTTTTACTAGAATTATCTTTGATGTGTCTTAAGCTTACACTGGAAAGCAAACTTTATTAAAATATTTTATTTCTGAAATGCAGTCCATATATTTCGATAAATTATGTCTGGCCAAATCTTCTTGTATTAGGAAAGATCCTTTTTCTGCCTGTTACACATATGACTTCTCTAATTTTTCTCTTTTGGTTTATAATAGAATTTAGCATTTTTTATTAGTGTCCTGACCAGCACCTTCAGTCTCTTGATTCTGTCAGTGACAGCAGAAGTAAGCCACAGATCTGTTTCTTTTGTTGGTTTTCCATATCAAGATCTCTGCAGGAAACATTTGGTTAGCCTTAAATAATCTTAGAGTATCAAAGTTACAATAAATTATACAATAAAGTTGAAAGCAAAACTAAATCCAAACAAATTTGACTGATGGTACAACATGAAGCTTCAGATACACCCTTTGAGGTCATGAATCGGTTTGATTGAGGTGATTGGCCAGTTTGGGTTTTCTAAAGGCCTAACCAGGATCAGTCAAGAAAAAGTTACACAGATGTGAAGTTAGTTTGGGTCATAAAGCTACATATTTGGTGACAGAAAAGGTAAAAATACATCAACACCTGCTATCCTGTGTGAGCTGATATGAAACTTTCAATCTAATTCTTAATTACTGTTCTCATTACGTCAGTGTTACAACTGATACCATTTTTTCCTTAGCAGGCAGGTTGGATGGAATGAATCAACATAAAAAGTGAAAAATTCCACCCATCTTTAAAACCACTGCACATAAGTATGAGTGTTCAGAAGTTTGTTCAAGTACTTTTTGTACCCTTCTTTTCAACAGATGAAAAGATTTACTGTTTTAAAGAGTGAATTACTAACCTTTCAAAAGCATAAAATCCAGTCTTAAGGAAAAAAAATAATAAGTATGTCTCTCTCTGGAATCGATTAAAGAAATTTGTGTTTATTTTTGCATCAGATTTAAATTGCAGCTAGTGACGTTGCAAAATTTCTCATGTGTATCCTTTCATGTGGCAGTACAGTATGTCCTTGGCATTTGCTGCATGCTCTTGGTGTGTTGTTCAAAAATGAAGTGGTTAGCATGGCTGGCATTTATATTTAAGCATTTATTAAGCTTGAGTGTTAATGCCTGTTTGGATAAATAGAGAAAGTGTATAATTTTCCTGTGTTGTTATTCCAGCCTGCTAAGAAGCAGAATTAATGACAGTTTGTTTTCCACTAATATTTTTAAAATTAAAATAGAAGAAATAATTAGCCTCTGATTCAAAAAGAAAAAGTTTGAAAAACTTGTTTGTTGATATTCCTGAGTCCTTTTATTGATTCTATCATCTGCATAAAATACTTAGCAAGAATTGCAGAAATGGTATTACTATTAATCAGTCGTAAATTCCTTTATTCCTCCTCAACTCATATTTATTTCTTTGGACTTTGCTAGCATACCCTTATTATACAGAGAAAGCAAACAAATAAACAATCAATTAAAAAAAAAAAAAACCTGATAGTTGATTCGTTAGTCTTAAATTAATTCTTTAGGTCTAGATGGTGAAAAGCTGTGTGCCTAATGCTGTTCACTTGTTAAGATATTAGGATTACATATGGTTTTCATCCTGAAGAGATTAAACTACTGTCTTAAATCTAAGACATACGCATTATTTCATGCTCGGTGTCATAATGATTTTGAAACTGCTGATGGTGCTGAGCTGCAGACAATAGAAACCTGTGAACAAATGGAGATTGCCTTTAGCCATCCCTGGTTGTGGTGCTCCTAGAAGAGAAGCCAGAGGCACTGAATACCTTGGTCCTGCCTGTCCCTCTCCTAATTCTACCTGCCTTCAGATTGTGTCTTCATAGGACATTATTTTGCTAAAGCAGTGCTCTTCTCAGTATGTAAGAGTTATGCCAATTTCATGCTCTAGAAATCTAAGAATCTCATAATAAATGAAAATGAAGTTAGGACATTCACAACTGGCTACTTAAATAGAATGTAAATGTGCATTGTCAAAAAAGAGGTTTATCATAGTCTTGCAGTCTCACATTTTCACTGTAATGCTCAATTCAGGTTTCTGCCGAAGGAGAAGAAGATCTGTTTAAGTATAACCAGTTCAAAGATTGTTAAGTAAAATTTTCGAATGTTGCCTGTACATAAAGATTTTATTTTAAGAATTTGGAAAGCTGAAAGAACCTGTAAGATGGGATTCAATCTGTAAGTGGATTCCAAGTCGGCTTCTGGATGGTAAATTTCAGACTTTAGCTGAGGCTCTGAATTTCCTAAGGACATGGAGGAGGGGTGAAGAAGAGCATTACGGTGATATATTTTAACTTTATTGCTTTCCAGTATGGCAACATTTAAGTTTATAAAATTTTCATTCCTAAATATAATTCAATATTATAGTTTTGGCATTACTAAAAATCTAATGTATATACCTGTTCAGCAAGTGCTATTTGGAATTGCTTCGTGTTTTCTTTAGAGTTTAAGATAAGATGAATCTTGTGTAAAATTTCGTTATTTTTTCCCCTGAAGTACATCAGCTGTATTACATTCAGCTACCTTGAAAGAGCTACTTGGTTGAATAAATTGCTATATATATTACTTTATATATATATTTTTAAAAGTTCTTCAAGACATGCACCAGTTAAGTTGAAAATCAGCATAAGCAGACATAAAACACAGAACAAATTCAGCTTGTAATAGTTACTCATTGCAGGCATATGAAGGAAAGAATTAACAAATACAGAATCGTACTTAACTGTCTTCTTCCTCTTTAGGCTTGAGAACTCTGTGTTTTGCTGTGGCCGAGATTTCAGAAAGTGATTATCAAGAGTGGTTAGATGTCTATCACCGAGCTTCTACAGCTATACAGAACAGAGTGCTCAAACTTGAGGAGAGCTACGAGCTAATTGAAAAAGTACGTGCAGCTTTCTGGTTTGTTTTGGTGGTGGTTGTTTGGTGGGGGGAGTGGGGTGCAGCAAGGAGAATGGTTTTCTAATTAATGACCTTGCTTTTTACATAATGAAATCTTAATCATTATTGAGGAATAATGCTTAGGCAGTTTTGTCATGTAGCTCTTGCGGTTTAGATGATCAAAATGAAGGAAAGATTTATTTGACAAAGCTTTTGCAGCAAGTAGTTACCTTGCTGGAAAGTATTGATTTTGAGTTGAACTAGTGGAAACCTTTTTTTCAGGGTTGCTCTACTGTGTAAAAAAAAAATGTAATAACAGGCAAACATAATCTGCTTCATTGTTTAATGATCTTAGAACCATAGAGTAGTTAAGGTTGAAGGAGACTTCTGGTGGTCATCTAGACACAAATCTCTGTTCAAAGCAGGGCTGATTTTGCTTGTCCAGCACTTTGAAGTTTTGAGTATCTGCAATGAAGGAGTTTTCCCAGCTGCTGTTGGCATTATTTTTTTTTTAGTACTTAACTATACTTCTTCTGGTTTTTTTGAATTAAAATTTCTGTTGTTGCAGAATATTACTATTGCCCTTTGTCCTTTTGCTGTGCACTGTGGAATATCTCCCCTAGCCTTGGTTTTTTTTTCACATTTTAAACTTGTCCTGTGTCCTCACCTACTCTTAATACAGTGTGCTCCAAACCTCAGGCTATTTTTGTGTCCCTCTGCTGGACTTGCCCCATTTTGTCAGCCTCTCTTGTACTGAAGACCCAGAAAGGGAGGCGATACCCAGATGCAGCCTCACACAGAGCAGAGCTGTGATAACTTCCCTTGAGTTTCTGGCAATGCTGCTGCTGGAGTAGCCAAGCACACGCTTAAACTTCACTGCCTTGACAAAAAAGGTTTCCGTGGCTCTTAAATGTACAAGCGAAGTGCGTTCTTGAGGCCAGTATTGCTTGAAGTTTTGATACCTGACTTTTGTGGGAGGCTTGGTTTGGGTTTTTTTTTTTCCTTGGAAGGGATAAGAGAGATTACATTGAAAATGCTTAAAATTCAGAGCCTCAAAAACCTGCAATGTTTCATTCATTAAAAAGAAGAGTGAGGGTATATAGCTTCACTTGCTTGTGAGACTTCAGTTTACATAGATGAGCAGTTTATCCAAACATGCACGAGACAGTCTTAAAACTCTAAAACTTTGTTAACACCATGGCAACTCTGCTACCATTAGAATTTTTGCATTAGCTGCACAAGTGCTTTCTCAGCCTGTAGTATGCAGGCCACGCTGCATCCAGGATTGCACACTATGAGGTTTATAATCATGCCATTAACAGGGTTTTAGCTGGTTTTAAAGATACATAAATATGAAGTATAATAATGGCTGTAGCCACAAAAAACATGTAGGTTTATTTCATGGTAGATTCAAACATAATATTATAGTTTTAAGATTAAGATTAATTGACAGGTTTGTTTGGTTTTTTGCAAGGTGAAGGTTTCTCTTACAAGCAAGAGAAGACATAATAATAGTACTCCTTAAATCTGCAAATCAGAGAAGTGCCCCTCAGGACAAAGTAACTGTTATTGAACAAGCTGCTGGGCTTCCGAATAATTGGGTGAAGTTTTAGTGGTCACACTGTACAGTTTGTCAAGCCACAAAGATACTTTACTTAAAGATCATACGAACAAACTGGAAGTTCTTTAATACTTGATACCAAATCTGATTAATGAATTTTGTAAATATGGAAAGTGAAACAAAAGAAACTGAAAGATTAAAACTGAATTTAAACTGAAAAAATTGCATGTACTGAATATTTTATGTTTACAGAATCTTCAGCTGCTTGGAGCAACAGCAATCGAAGATAAACTACAAGACAAAGTGCCTGAAACCATAGAGACACTCATGAAAGCAGACATAAAAATTTGGATACTTACTGGGGACAAACAAGAGACTGCCATTAACATCGGTATTATATTTGCAATTATTTGATGGCTTTATTACAGATTTAGAAATTACAGAAGTTGCTAGAGTGAAATTGCTTTCAGAAGAGAAAGGCATCGTGTAAAAAATAATATGACATTCCAGAATTTAATGCAAGTTGCATTCCAAAAATTTGCAAAGCTAAGGGAGATCTGTTTGTTCTTTGCTGTAACTCGCTGTAAAGGTGTTTCTTGTCCTTCTGCTGAGTTCTTTTACTGGAGAAAGTGCTTTGTTATATTAAAATGGATTTTTGTGGAACAAATTTTTGAAAACAAAAATGTTTTTAACAGGTCACTCGTGTAAACTTTTGAGAAAGAACATGGGACTAATTGTTATAAATGAAGCCTCTCTTGATGTAAGTAAAACCTGCAAAGTTTTCAGTTAACGAAATGTTATCTTACATCTTATCTAGATGTTATGGTGGAGGTGACCTGAAAAATAACTTGGAGCATCTATTTGTCTGAACAAACACAGAAAATTCTGCTAAAGCCACTTTTTGGTGGTTTTTTATCTTTCTGTCTGTTTTGGGGGGTGCTTTCTTGTTTGTTTTTAGAATCTTCTCAGTTAATTTTAGTATTGCATGCTTGGAAATCCGTATGTTGTTTGTGATAAAATGTTACCGAATGACTAGAAACTTAGTTTACAGCTTCCAAAACCACAGAGTAGCTACTACACAAGTGAACCTCAGAATGATGGGCAAACAAACGTGATGTCATAAAATGACTCCATCTGTGCAGGCACAAAGTCAGAAGCTTCAAATGCTCCTAGTAGCACCTAGCAGAGCCCAAATAAACTAATCCTAAATTCCTTTCTAATGCTGTTTCTTATAGAATACTTTGAATATGCCAAAAATTAATTGCTATTATGTGATTAAACAGCTGAAATTGTAGTCAGCTGTTGAAGTGCAAGTTAAAACTGGCAACTTGCAAGCGTACAGTACTTTGTAGAAAAAAGATTCTTTAGATAATGCAGGAATGCAATATTAAGTGAAAAATCCCATCAGGGAAAAAAATAACTCCTGTTGCCACCGTCTAAGGGAGCCTTAAATTAACTTAGACGTGGAAGAATTTCCTCAGTGGGAAAACTCACTGTCCAGAAGACCTCAGCAGAAAACCCTGAAATGAAGTTTACCTTACTCTGTATTGCGGTCAGGTTGATCGAGAGAGAGAAAGGGACAGAAAAGTTAAAAGAAACTACGAGAACTGGCAACTGAGGGGGAGTGCCTTAACTGAAGGATTCAGAGATAGCATGTAAGAGTATGCAGCAACATAAATTAAAATGCTACTTTTTTTTAAAATAAGGACTTCTAAAAATGTTTTGACCCATTTAGAATAACACATTTTCAATATTAGTATGAATTTTATCATTGTGACTATACTTCAAATATAAATTGTTTTAAGCAGCATATTTTTGCTCATAAAAGTTAAAATAAATTCCCAAACACAGGACAAGAAGAAGCTATTGTTTAACATCTGGAAACAGAGTCTGTTGATATAGAAAACAACTTTTGACACAAGTAGCCTGTCATATTCATGAAAAAAGGTTTGGTTTTTTTTTTTCTTAGTTTAGTTCATTGCATAGCTTTAGAAACCTTGTGACCCTTGTTCATGCCCTTAACTTTGCTTTTGAGTTCTTCACTCTTCAACCAATCTCTGAGTAAAAATTAAACAATGCAATTGAGAACTTCTGTCTTATATTTAGGTTATTTACACACACTGCTGGTTTTCAAAACTACTGCAATACTTAACAGATTAGAAGTGTGAAAGACTACTTTGTATACTTCTTCATATGTAATGAAATAAAGTGAGGTAGATTTGTTTAACCACAAGGAGTCTAATAAAAACTCAGTAAACAAGCATTGCACATTAATCACTTCTAGTGTGATTACTAAAATGTTGAATAAATATATATTAAGTGATATATTTTAAAAATAAATGTATGTGAATATTGTTTAAGAATAAAAGATAGTATCTGATACGGTAGCTGTACCGAACTCCCTATTTCATACTGAAGTGTCTAGATTCTATGGAGACTGAGATATCCTTTCCCTGTACGCACAGTGTACGTTCAGAATACAGGGGGATGCAGATATTGTATAGCAGCTGAAATTTCATATGCAAACTGGTTGCTTGCCAATCTTTCTGTGGTGATAATGTAAATCATATTTTTTGAGAGCAGATAAATGCAGTAATAGGATAGTTTGAGGGCAAGAGGCAGTTCTAAAAATAATAATAAGTTTGCTCTGTGCAAATATTTTAACAAGATACTCCATTAAAAGTTTTCTGCCTTACTTGATGGTGCATGCTTCACTGTTTGATTAATGTATACCTTGTGTCTTACCTTTTACTTACTGATGTGGTTGGAATGAGATGTCAGTCTCCATTTATAGTGCGACTGGTTGAGTCAAAAATGGCTTTGAAATTTATTCTAATAGAGGAGCGGAGCAAGTCTCAGGAAATGGAGGGAGGAGTGGGCTGCTGCGATTGCAGAACCTCTAGTCAGTGCAGCTGCAAGGGTGGATGCAATTCCTCTTTCCTTTCTGCATACCAACAGCTGGCAAGAGGCTGTAATAGTTAGTTGGAATATGGCTGTAATACTTAGTTAAAGGATATGGCTAAAACGTTGGCTTTTGAGCAGCATAGATCCACCTCTTATACTGGGACTCTGTCCCTTACCTTGCAGAGGAACTGTGCTCCCATGAGGGCTGCTGGACAAACCAGTTCCCTCCGCATAGGAGGAACTGAGCAGCTCTGAACGCTTAAAAGAAAAAAATCCCAGTGTGGTGGGAACTGCGTTTAGGATCTTGGAGAAGAGTTGGTCTGTGTGTAGTCCTCTCCTCCTTGGCTCTGCAAGGTATGGTACAGCCTCTTGGCTATGTGAAGACATTGCTGCATTCATAGGAGTTAGGAAGGTTGGCTGCTCCTGGTCTGCACCCCCTTCACAGTACTGGAAAGAGTGGCAGTAAGTGGATAATTCTCACCCTTGCTGTTGCAATAATAGTTTAATATCTATTGCATACCAGTGGCTGCTTCTAAAAAGGAACTAGCTCAACACTAATCCTTTCAGGGACCGACAGAGTACCCTGTCCCCAAGACATGTAAAACAGATTTAACAAAATAAATACCTCCTCAATTTGATCATTATGATGACCCTAGCATGCAAGACAGAAGAAGTTGGAGTAAAAAATGTTATATATATATATATATACATATATATATGTGTATATATATATATATTTGTTTAGACTGTATGCCAGCTCTGAGCTGAGTTTAAAAAGAATATGCTGAAATAAGAGATCTATTTTGTATGAACCATTACCCTTATTTATGAAATTAAAAGACAAATACCCCAAATTCCACTCGCTCTCCCCAGTTAGCATTGACTGGGATAGAACTGGAAAGACTTCTACAGAGCATTTATGTATCTCTAATTTTTTGCAACATTATTTGTTTTGAGGCTCCATTCCCATGAACATCCACTTAGGTTCACAAACAGAATATGGTTTGTTAGTAAGCTCTTAAAATTGTATAAAAGAACACTGGGTTTTATTTTACCTTAATATTAACTTAATGGACTGCTAAATTTCAGTATAGTACTGGTCAACATAGACTGAAATAATATTAATTATGAACTTCAATAATAATAGAAAATAGTTTGATTACCATTCAATTGCACTGAGAAATGTTTAATGGAAATAGTGTACAAGCAAATAGGGCATGTTTTGATTTAAATTTTAATTTAAAGCACCAGATTTCAGTATAGAACTGCATGTAAGCCCACAAAGGAATTTCAAATATGACAGGTTTACAGTTGATATGTTTTGTATTGTCTTGGGGATTTTTTGTTTGTTTCAATATGTAGCATGCCTGGAGCTACCTGGTGGCATGTCTGTTTATGATAAAAAATTAAGGTAAATTTAAACAGGAGAGTTTATACTGCAGGTATGAGAAGAAGCAGTAGATGAGAGGAATATGAAGTTTCAGGCCTCTGGTATTGCTTAAATTTGCGCAGAAGCTAAATGGTCCACAGAGATGAAAAAATCGACACTTCCTTTATGTTGCAATATTTCTTAATCAGAAAAGACACTCTAGAAAATAGATACAAAAGTTATTGTCATTCTAAGGACTTTCTAACCAGTGAATATCGAGAAGGCCAGTGGAATCAAAGCAGGCAGAAACCATGGACAACTGTGTGCAGAACTGGGCACAGTTGGGAAAGGCAAAGCAGTATCTTTGAGAGGGTTTGAGATTTGTAATTACTTCTGATGTTTTATTTTTAGGTAGTTATACCAAATTTTATTTATGTACACCTGACATCACCGAAGTAGCACAATTATTTGGTTTTTAAAGTTGTAGAAAAATATAGGAACATTGTTGTCATGGGATGTTACTGTTTTCCAAATTCAGTGTTTTGTAAGCAAAAGTTTTGTTTTCTTCTTCCTATCTCCTCTAAAACCCTTCTTACTCCTGGGCTATGAAGCAAGAAATAAAAGAAGAGTATGTTGTAGGTCTGTGAAGGCCACTCAAAAAGAAAGAAATGCAACAAGCAGGTTTTTTTTTCTTCTTTGTGACACTGTGTGATAGAGCTGTACTGTAACTAGATAGATATTCGTGACTTCCCCACAGCAGGCTATGGGTCCTACTGCAGAAACACATATGAATGTGTTGTCTACTGCATATAATCTGAAGTTCTCAGTACTGGATCACAGAATAGTGATTTGTGTAGATATGACTCAAACTGTCCTTATTAACTTAAAAATACAAAATATGAACACATATAACATGTAGTTGATGTGGACTTCTCTGAAAATATAGATTTAATATTAAGGTTATGATTGTCAGTTATAGCGCTTGTACTTATGAATTATCTTTGACATTTCTTTTAATTTTTCTAAACATTTAGGGCTATTTTATGTAATAGTTAACAGAAATTGTTTCTCTGGTATCTATATATATATAAATTTTCTTTCGCATAGGTATATAGAAAACTTATTTAATAATAAATTTTAGCAAACATTTATTCAACTGAGCATTAGAAGTTCCACCACAACTTACATGTATTTTTTTTGGCAGCATGAGAGCAATCCTGCACAATGATACTGTCTATTTGATAGCATAATTAAAAGGTAATTTCCTCAGAAAAGGATATGCCATTATTTCTCATCACATTGAAAAATAATTTGGACTTAAGAATAACAGGAATTAAAAATAATGAACACAATTTTTTTGTACAACAGGGAACGAGAGAGACACTTAGCCATCATTGCAGTACTCTTGGTGATGCTTTGAGGAAGGAAAATGATTTTGCTCTCATCATTGATGGTAAATCTCTGAAGTATGCTTTGACATTTGGAGTGAGACAATATTTCCTGGATTTGGCTTTGTCTTGTAAAGCTGTTATTTGTTGCAGGTAAGACTGATTTTATTCTTGCTCTATGGTATTTTTATTGACATATAAAAATCAATAAATTTATTTCAGAGAAAAATGCACATATCCATGTCATCAGACCATGAAATAGATTAAAAAATAAAATTTAAAAAAACACACCACTTTAGTAGCTAAACTTATGAAATATGGTCATTCAAACAAAATATTTCTGAAGTGCAGTCTGCTACAGAGTATACCTGTCAAACCAAGTCATTCAGGTTACATATACCTAGAAAAATAATTTGTTATCCATCAAGGATAGTCTTAGCAAGATTGAGACACTGATCTTAACCTAACATTGATACTACAGTTCTCTGCAGGTTTTAGCACATCTTGATTCTTTTGTAGAGCTTCCTCTGCAGGCAAGATTGTTTTGTAAGCCATGGATTACGTTGTGAAGGAAGCGCACAAAAATGTTAAAGATACTACTATGGGTAATTTTTATTTCATGGAGCTGGTTAAAACACCTATAATTATTATTATTACTCCTGATTGGTTTGGGGTTCTCTTATACAATCAGATATTTAATGCTTTCCTGGAAACATCAGCCGTTAGATTTGTAAGCTCACCATAACAAGACAACTTTTTCCAGATTAAAGAAAATTAAGTATCTACATTCTTTAAGTGTACACACTATGAAAGCAGTTTGATTTGCCTTTTAATATTTCCAAATTTATATTAAGGAAGGAATAAGTAGGACTATATAAGTGATAACTTCCATGTTTTGGGGCCTTCTTATATTTTTATGGCTTTAAACACAAAAACTGCAAGCACCTCCTGAGCAGTACATCACCTTTTCTACATTTGAATGATTGAACAAAAAGGGACATTGAGTACTTCGTAGCTAGATAAACATGAACTGCTCCTGTTGATGTTTAAAGAACGTGACTTAGACCAAGTGATTAATGTGTCAAAAAGCAGATTCAAGGACTTTTCTTTATGAGATCATTGGCAACACAGGTAGGATATCTGTATTAGAAATGCAATCAAGCATTCCACAACTGTGGAAATTGCTCTTATTTTCACCACTGTCTGAGGTAACTGTTAACAAGCATAGCCAGTTAATGTTTTCAGAGTATTTTTTCACTATTTTGACCTTTGTAGTAGCATAGAAAAAGCTGTTTCCTATATTAAAACAAGAAAAGTTAACTCAGAAACAAGGTATTCCAGCTCTTCTAGAGTCCCTATAGCTTGCTGTTTCTCAGTATACAGGTGTCACAAGTTCAAGTTCTCTCAGTTGCTGTAGTACTGAAAATTTAGGATTGTCTCTATATTCAAGTTACATCTAATTCCATCTTTAAATAGGGTGCTATGTCTGACTTTAATTGCTTTGGAAAAAAATGTATGAAAAATTACGTCAGCTTGGATTTTGTACAAGAACAAAATAATTCTTAGAATTCAGCATCAGTTCTTACCAAATTCAAATCTTCTTTCAATAAATTATATGAGCTTACTACCTCATGATGCCTATCTTATCATCTACCTGAAGGTAAAGACATGATGTGTACAAATGTGAAAACTGTTGTAAATACACCTGGATAGACTGTGTGGTTTTGATTAGTAAGAAATAAATGGAAGGTTCTCATGTTCAGGTAGAGAGTTTAATAATGTTCCATTAAGATAAAGCAGATTAATCTGAAAATTAAGATTAATCTGTTCAAAATGGAGCTAGTTTTGTGCCTTGCAAAAGGACAGGGAAAAACAAATGAAGTTATGGTACCCAAATAAGCACCTGGTCTTCCATCTTTCCATCCTTTTGGTCAAGTGATATGTTATGCCACCAAGTGATTTTTTTTTAATTTTTTTTTTAATGGTTTAGCTTTATAGCCATGCTCCAGCATGAAATATTCTGAATTTCAAACAAAGTCTTACTGTCTTTTAAAACAAGATCTTACATTAATACACAGTTTATACTGTGTGTAAACATTTTGCTAAGGGCAGTGGTCTTTCTGACAAGCAAGTTGGAGCTTGGTGCTTGTTCTACTAGTTCCAATTTTGCTCAGTATAACAAGTAACAAGCAGGAAATGCATGTAGAACTGCTCTTTCAAAACTGTTTCTTCACTTTCCTTGATGTGAAAATATATTTTATGCTTTTTGAAGAGACAATATTGCTGTTTGTGTTGGACTACAGAACCATTGAGGGATGTTCTGTACATATAGCTTTTATTCTGCACATACAGACTTTTATTGGTAACATTTTTGCCATGAAACAACAGAAAGTGCAAAATGGAAGTTTCTGTTCTGCTAGTGTTCTCGCTGACATTTCTACATTTCCATAAGATACTTAGGTCAGCTGGTTTCAATACATGTCTAGGTATATGCTCTGACATATTTTGTGGTTGTTTAAAAATTGGCTGCAGGTTTAAAACTAAAATATTTGCTTGTAGCACTGACTGCTTTAGTATGTGTTTTTTTAATATCACATGCTTCTCAGAAGTCAGAAATCTGACAAAAAAATCTGTTAGTGCTCCATCATTAGTAAAAAAAAAAAATAATTCCCTTGTTTGTGAGCTGAAAATAATTTAAAAATGTTTAATTAAAATAAATCACTTATATTGTTCTGACTGAATGAAAATGTAGATCTCTTTTCTGTCCATATAAAGGCAGTAAACATTTTAAGCACTCCTTGGTTTTAAAAGTACAAACTACGTCACTTTCTTTGAAGTTTTCAGACTGTATTCAGTTGTTCAGAAGCATTTATTACCTATGGGTTCTTACAAGAAGACTAGCCATAACACAGATGAAGCTTACAAATATACAGTAGTCATTTCACTTCAAAAATCTGTGTATGTTATTAATTCCAAACAGATGTTTGGCTTAAAGACTTTCATGATTCTGAATTCCAACTCTATATTGGCTTCAGAGTAATGCATGCATGAAGAATATTAGATGGGTTATTCGGTCATAAAAATGTACAGCTAAGAGTGAACAAAATGAACATAAAATATTTTGTATTGATTTCACCATGAATTTGATACACCAGGCAATAAGTACCATCTTCCAACTGCCCTTATAACATTGTCTAAAAGGGAAAGTAAAAAAAAAAAGATGAAAAAGTTCTTGGGTCAGGAATCTTCTGTAGAAGCTGGCAGTAGTGAGTCTTGATACAATACTCATCAGCAGAGTTCAAATAAAATATGTAACAAAAGACATAGACATGCTTTTTGATATATTTGGACCGCAGAATTCTTCTAAAGGGCTACTGCCCAGAAGCTTTTGTCCCAAGTTCACCACAAGGCTGTACTCATCCCAAGTAACTTTCTCAGACATCTGACAGCGTGTGTTGCACAGGCTGCTGAATAAAGTAGACTGGAGAGCTACCTTCAATCCAAAGGCTGTATTATTTTTCACTCCTTTATTTTTTTTCCTATTGCAAAATTATGTTGTTAAATTTTATGCAAACTTTCTCTCATTTATTGTACTTAAAGCTTAATTTTACTGAATTAGCACAGAATAAACATTGGGGGTTTTTCAGGTGATGAGGCATCACCCACAGGTGAACTGTGAGAATGTGTCCTTTGGCATATAGAGGGGAGAACCAGAAGAGCTACGAAGATGTTACTGAACCCAGTGGGAATTAGAATATCGTATGTGAGCAAAGATGAGTGTAGACACAGTGTACCCAGTTTCCATTAACAGCACTGTCTCAGTGTTAAGCCCTGTGGTCTAGAAAAGAGCATTAACCCCTGTGCTGGGAACCCAGTAGCCTGTCTGATGTAGAGGTTTAGCCTGTTTGTTGAAAGACTGGTTTTTTTCTTCCTAGAACTTTATATAATAGACAAAAGGAAAATACAGTGACATTTGCCAGATGAAAATACTTTATTTTTCTTTTATGAATGATCAGTGGTGGAGCTCGTATAATTCCTTCCATTATTTCTTCTGTGGCATTGAAATTGGATCTAGAATAAGTCTATTCTGTAGTAAAATGAGTACCTTGGTGATACGGGCTGAAGTAATAAACTGATGTCACTGAAAGTGTGGTGTAGAGCAAAGTTATGTGATCATGATGAGTGTGACCTCAAGCATGTATAAGATCTCATTCTCCAGAAGACAAGGGAGCTTGTAGTTGAAACAAATAATAAATACACTTTAAATGTAATATTAAGGAATTTATAGAAGAGATAATGTGCTTCCGTTTCACAAGTTGCATATCTTGGGTATGAAATAATATGCAGGAAGGCAGATCATAATGTCTCAATTATTTTTCTGTTTAAAATTTAATGTTTTAAAACAGTTCCAATATGCTTGATAAGTTGTCTTTGTCCACCAGGAATAGTTTGGGATCTCTTTCATCTCTTAAGTAGTCTGAGTTTCAGAAATGTTAGATAAGTTTTAACTAGTAAGAATTGTGTTTGTTAGTGTAATTTACTATTATAGACAAAACTTTATTCATCATGCATGTTATATGAATAAATGTATGTTTCAGGATGTAAAAACCATGTCTATAAAACCTTGGTTTCCTCCTACAGTTTTAAGCTACGTTTCAGAATAATCACAATCAACCTTAAGATGGCTGAAAACTTACATAGTCTTTATTTTAGTGGGAAAGTGCTTTCCTTTCATAGGAGATTAATGTTGGTTTGGTGAAACTGGCATTTCTAAATGGCATATTCATGAAAGTTTCTCAAAGACTGTTTCAGCTTTTGCTGGAATTACTGAGCTTTGGATTTGTTAATAGAGGAAATGGATAACAGGAAATGAATAATAGCAGTGTGATGTCTGAGATCTGGGGTTTTTTCTAAACTTTTTCTGCTGCATTCACTTTTTCATGGAACACAATGAAATCAGTCACCAGCCTCAGTTCTTTGGGGTTTTTTTGCATTGCTGTTAGTGTTGTTTGTGATGATCTTCAAGAGCACATAAATGCCATAATACCCCTGAATTTTTGGTATGTGGCGGTAACGTTTTTCCTTGTTACTGAGCTTTTGAGTGCTTTCTCTATATGAAGCAGTGAACACTGAAGACAGAGAAACACAATTTTTGCATTTCCTATTGTTTCTGTTTCTACCACGAAAAGAGAGGGACAGGGAGAGGGACACTTGACTCTAGTGCCAGGAATCACAAGACTGGATTGCCACACTGCCTAGAGTTTGCTCCTTCCCTTTCCCACCCAGTGAAGCACGCCAGTCCTAGCACATAATTTTTGTTTATTATTTTCAGTTATTGTATCTCAAATACTACAAGAACTGAATTTAGAACTTCACAACATGAAATGGAAGGTACATGTGTGACACACACAGTGATAGATGGAGGTAAAACTGATACAGTTTCATCAATAGAGCTTTTGAGTCATCCCTGGAATAATTTGTCCCCGCAACTGTGGACATTTCCTTAATGACAGATAATTGGAATGGCCCTGAAAAGAACAAGGGAGAAGTTACCAGCAGTTAAACAAAGTGGAGGATCAAGAGTCAATGTTCAAAGTCACTTCCTCTAATTTAGCAGTCTATGTTATGCTAAGATAGTGGTGATCCACGTTGACGTGTTTGCCTTGACATCTGTGTATTAAATATCTTGTTGTTTGTTTACAAAATACATGTTCAAACAGAGGAATATAGAAAACCTAACAACAAAATATGCTGAAGTCTGCAATTGTTGTAAGTTAATAAAGCCAGTGGCAGTGTTTGGGGTTTCTTCCATTACTCTGTTTTAGGGGCCCATTGCTGTTTGATCTGTGCATCTCCAGTCCCGTTAACAAATCAAAGGTTGCTATGAATTTCACTGGGATTGTAATTTTAGCATGTAGTCTAAAGAGCAATAACAAATTCATGTCACTGAGCAGGATATTAGTTTGCCTGGTTTTACTACCTTTTCACAGAACGTAAAGTATATTTTGAAAGTACATTCATTTGAAAGTCTCATATTTAAACCTTTTTCTTTCTGCTGCCTCTTAGGGTATCACCACTTCAAAAATCTGAAGTTGTAGAAATGGTTAAAAAACAAGTTAAGGTAGTAACTCTAGCGATTGGTGATGGAGCAAATGATGTTAGTATGATACAAACAGCACATGTTGGTGTTGGTATTAGTGGGAATGAAGGTCTGCAGGCTGCTAATTCTTCAGACTACTCAATTGCTCAGGTAAGTCATTAAACTGTAAAATACTACAATAAAGTAGTTTAATATCAGATTAATATTGGTGTACGCATGTTCTGATTATATGTTTGTTCAATTTTTTTGCAGTTCAAGTATTTGAAGAACTTGTTGTTGGTTCATGGAGCCTGGAATTATAACAGAGTAGCTAAATGCATCTTGTATTGTTTCTACAAGAATATAGTTCTTTATATTATCGAGGTAATTTTACAATACAGTAAATGTTACTTCTCGAAAGTGAAAATTTTCTTTTTTGAGCTTTTGATTATTACATATGATTTAAACTGACAATAAACACTAACTGAATTTTGCTTTTTAATAAACTGATTAATATTAAAGTGATTTTTCTTGAAGACCAAATTATCTTAAAAATATATACTAAATATTAGTACTGAATGTACTACTGCTAGCTTATTAAAATTATGTATCTATGATATCAGTACAGTATTTTAGGAATACAGTTACAAGTAGCTTTAGATTTACCAAGAGATGTACATGCTTATGCTCTTTGAGCTGGTGTTTGTGATCTGAAGCCCTTTTGCAGGTCACTCTTGAACTGCAGAGTTGTTGTTCAAAACAGTATTTAGAGTTTTTACATATATGTTTAGTTGCACTGTTGCATACCTGTCACCCATTGATGGGGTAACCATGCCTCCTTAGGCTCTAGTTCATGAGGAGACATACTTTCCTGAAAGTAGCTGACCTAATTTTCTCACCTAGGGTTTTAAGGAGTCTGAAATCCTGTGAAAAATTCAGTAGTATGAGAGGACTGTATTGTAATAAATGTGTGTTTATTGGTAGGTATGGTTAAGACAGCATGTATAGCTATAGTTCTCGTTACAATCATGACTACATGGCAACCTTAAAATTCTGAGCATATTTTTAAAGGGATTTTTAATTTTTTTTCTCCCTTTCTTCATTTACGGTTCCTCTTTTTCTTTCAACACCTGCTTGCTTTCTTATAACCAAATATATATCGTAATTAGGTTTATAATTGATTCAAACTTTATATTCGCAGTTATACTTTGCGTTTAAAATATGGGAAAAAAGTTGCTGCAAAGCTTGATTACAAAATAAGTCTTTGTATTATTACATTAATGAGGTTAACAATTATTCTTAAAACTTTCTTAGTTTTTTTAATGCATTTCCAAATTAATACCTTAAACTTGCAGAGTATGTATCTTGCTTTTATTGAAAGAAAATGTCTTATTTCTGTTAGACCTAACGTAAACATTAGGTTAATATTTCCAAATTTGATATTTATGTGAGTGATCTTACAGTGTTGCAATATTTGAAAACGCTTTAAACATTTGTTTATGTACAAGTATTGTAGCCAAAAAGTGTGCATTTTTCTTAGCCTGTTCTTACATTTTCTAAATTCTCCTTTTTTTCCTCTTTGTTATTAACATAAATAAATTTCAATCTAAGTAGTAGCAAGTTTGTATGTTTAGAATATATACTTTAGAAAAACAAAGAAAGAAGCTATAGAGAAAGCAAATCCATTAAAGATTTTTTTTGCTTTAGAAGTGACGGCAGACTTCAGATCCTACATTCCAAAAGCTGAATATCTGATTAAATTATCAGACTTCCAGAAGTACTGATTAGCAGTGCCTCTTGAAATATTTGAAAAAATCAGTATTAATGTATGCTTTGTGTTCATAGAAAACGTACAAAGTAGGCTTTAGAACATACTACCTTATTTTTCTTAATATTCTATTATTGTCACCTGCAAACACATTGTAAATTTATAACTTCAATCAGATATACATATCCCACCCTTTATAGTCTTCGTGAAAGCAAGTTAAATGCAAGATACAGAGATCATAGTCTAAAAATACAAAAGACTAGAAGAGGTAGTCTGTGCCTCCTGAGCAGATGGAAGGGCAAAGAGATCATTTTTGTATGGGTTACGACCCTTTATATATTGTGCACACAAGCATTTTACCATGCACACCTTCTCTGGAAGACAAGATGACTTCAGCTTTAATTCCTGTATAACTGACATTTGTCAGCTTGGAAAACTTTCACAGATGTTAATAGCTCATGTCAATACTGTGAGTGAATGGGCAGAAATTCATCATTGAATGTCTCTAGAAAGGACAACTGCCAGTCTTGAATCTCTCTTTTCAGTTTTTTGTACGGATCAGGCGTGGGAGCAGAGAGCTCAATGAGTATTTGTAAGCTGCTGCTTAATATGCAGAAATGCTACATCAGGAAAACGTCTGTGAAGCTTTTGTGGCCACACCTCCTCTGTCTTGGAGTTTAGAAAATAACACTATGAAAGGCATGTCTGGAAAGTTGCTTTAAATAAGTTTCCTTTTATTTGGCTGACAGTAACTAAAAATACCTACCTTTTCTTAATAGATATATACTATATTTTAAAATATCTACTCAGTACTAATCAAGTAATATAATAGATTCCATTTAATCTAAAATACAGCCTTTTTTGTAGGCATTTGTGGGGTGATGCAAAATAAGTGCTATTGGTTTCTTGGTTCAGAAAATGGTAAAGGTCTGTAGTAATACAGATTAGTGTTTATTGACTTCTAAACTCGTAAGAAACTGAATCTGGTCTGTAATAACTTTTTCTACTCTGTGTCTTGACTCAGCAGATATTTAAACATGGACCTCATCTTTTCTATGGGACTAGTCCCAGTAACTTTAGAGGTTATATTATGAAAGTATCGTTCTAAATTGCAAGTGAAAACTTTGAATTTCTATTAGACTGCTAATGTACATTATGAAACTTGTATCGAGCCTCACACTCATATAGGAGAAGCCTATGCAGACTTTCAGACATAATTTGAGGGTCTGTATTTACCTTCTGATGATAGTTGAGATTGATCTAGTGATTGGGAACTCCTTTGTGGATTTGTTTTGGTTTTATAACTACCGCTACTCTATATACTCTTGTTAAACTGATTCTTTTGTGAAGTTACACAAATCTCTCTTCAACATCGGAGGGACGAAATTTTCCTACTCCTATTTTTTTGTTCTGCTAGATTATAATAACTAGTAAATACATAAATTTACTGGTTTATGTTAAATAAAAAAGGCTTACAATTAAAAAAAAAATTTTTTGAAGATCTGCCTAGGTCATTTATGTTTCTTCAGATAGGGGAAGATTCAAACAAAAGAGTATGAGAGAATAGGACACAAACAGAAGAAACAGATGCATGGAGTTCACATTTAAAGTTCAGTCACGGATCTTTAAACATGGCCATTTGTAACACATTAAGTTCAATTATACTGAGTAATTAGAGCTGAAACATCTTCTTTTTCATTTTTTATCTTTTTTTTTTTTTTCCCCTGCCTGAGCCCTTTTCATCGCACCGCTGAATTATACACTTTCTGCTGCTCCTGTCCCTAGCTGAAGTTTACCATTTTGTTCCTGATTTCCTCTGCCTAACACCTCAGGTGAATGATGCCTGTGGTCATTCTGAGACATGCAAAACCCCAAACATGAGCCAGGTTTCTGCGTATGCTCACACTACTTCTAAGCTGTAGAGTTGAGGTGCTGTTGTTCAGTATGCCATTGCATACTCAATGCATGCGAACCACACCGAGTTCAGTTTAAAACATGATAGAAGAAAGCAATTGTGCTATTGCCCAGTTTTTTTGCATTGTATGCTTTGAAAACTTGGCTGTGAACCTAAGTCTTTCATTTTCAATGGAAATTCTGTAGCAACTGAACTGCAAAATAGTCTGAATTTTCACTTCTCTCTCACATTAAGTGGGCTTAAGAAGTACTTTAGAGTGTTTCCTGTCCTTCTGTATAGAGGTGCTGGATTAGTACATTGAGCTGTTACAGTAGGGCCTGCCCGCTAGGAGAGAAGTGGCTGAATCTGCTGCTAACTTAGTATCATGTACAATATGTCCTAAAAACTTATTTTACAGGTACAGCTGCTTTCATCATTCATCATAATCAGAGTAAAATACACTTGTCCATGAATAAATTTCCCACTCTAAAGTGAGAAATTGTCTGTTTCTTGTCACTGTCACTATTAATACTGTAGTAAGCTCCACAGAGGTTTTTTCATGTATCGTTAAGAGTGTAATCTTCTAGGGTCCAAGGTTCGGAAGTCAGGGTAAGTGGGTGACTTCCTATCTTCCCCTCTTACAGTTTGAGATGAGGGCTGTATTTATCCTTGCTGTTTCCCCCACACTACCACCTCTACCCTAGCTCTGCTAATTATTTTTGAGCCATAGATTTTTTTAATGTGAACATTCGAATACTATATTGTAAACAATAGAAAATCCATGTTTCTGCTTAGATGTTAAAGATGCTGTCTCTTAAAACAGTATATCTGGCATTTCACTAAATAGTAGTGTTCTACTACAAAGGGCATTGTTTTTAGCTACATTAAAAGGTTTCTCTTCTCAGACACGTTTTGGATAGATTCAGCATAGAACCCAAGACTGGTACCCAACTTCATTTCTTCTTGGTTTGCATCTAGAGTTCTGAGCAAGATTTGTTCCAGTTCCTTTTTACACTAAAACTTAATTGAAATGCCTATAACTTGCATGCTTTCTTTGGAAGAAAGTAAGTACTTAAGATTTCAGGAAGTCACTGTTATAACTTAAAGGATTTCTTTACAATTCTACAGTAAAACTGTAGTTTTCAGAGTTTAAATAGCTTGAACATTTTAACTCAAATTATGTACAAAATAAAGCTGAAAGGTTTTTAAGGGATAAAATGATGCATAGCATTTCTGAGAGGCTTGGTAGTAACTACATATATGACATTCTATTATAAATGGAAATTTTATCATAAATTCTTGCATTTCTTTAAAACTCTCCCTCAAAAACATTTTTAAGTGTTGCTTAGCGTCACTTCCCTTTAATAGAAGTGAATATCTGGAATAGGTTCAGTACCTGTATGTAGGCCTTTCTTTTTATATTAAAGTTTAATAACTTTTCAACTGTTAGATAAATCACAAGAGAAAGTTAATATTCTTTCCATATACTCCGTGGTTATGAAGAGTCAAGTATATGTCTACTTGTGGTCTATTTTATTTTCTTGCTAGAGAGTTGTACTTTTGTTCAACTCTGAAATTCCTAGCAATGAGACGTGCACATATATAAACACATATGTGTACGTGTAAATGTGCATCCGCCCAAACTGTCCTTTTCCACAACCCTAAACCCTTTCAGATTAAGAATTCTAAAATTTGCTCCAGTACTTGATAAAAAGAATAAAATAAAAATTAAGGAGTCAGTCACATAATGGTATTTGTCCTTCACTCCTCTATTTTAAGAGCTGTTTTCCTGGCCATCTTAGTAGGCTGGGAGTGCAGGAATTTAGGGACTACATATAATAAGAAGGTTGAAAAGAGAGAAGGCAGTTGAGGAGCACAACGTGTATCCAACAGCAGTGGTGAGGTTCTGGATTAGGTTCATACATTTAGCTTAGTTGTAAAGCATCCAAAACTTGTGCTGATGTTGAGTGCATAATTAATTGTTCAGTAATGAAAAACTGATTATACATTCATCTCACTCCCTCATACTTGACTACTGAGAAACTGCTGCTAATAAACATCTTCTAAATTCTTCACAGTTACAACATAACTCCTATTTCAAAAGTCAAAAAAAACCCAAAATACACAAGAGCTTATAAAAATCTCATTTAACTGGCATAAGTAATTCTATGCTTTCCAGTTAATAGACTGAAAAGTTAGAAAACAGAGTGCTTGTTACTGTTAAACTAATCAAAATAAAGACAAACAGCATTATAAGACTTCAGAAAATTCAGCGTATTCTATATATTGTGGCGTCTAATAATCATGATTTTGTATTCAGCCTTGTTCCAATAATTGGCCTCTAAAAGATACGTATTTACAACCAGTAAATGAAATTTTAGCTGGACTTTAACTCCCATTTTTAGTGTTCATAGTTGCTAATTTCAATGTTTTTTTCCATCTCAAAGTATTCACAAACATGCTCAAACATTCCACAAGTTGATAAAAAACATGATAGAATATGGTCACCTGGAGGCCACCCTGAGATACTGATAAGCATACGTATTGATTGTAGCAATTCATGCTTCCATAATACAGTCAAACGAAATGTGAACTGGATCGCAGTCTCTGCAAAGCAGCATCTAAAAATTCACTTGAAAAAATGTGAGTCTTAAATTCAGTAGAATGTTGTTCAGATGACCCTAGCTTCTGTCACCTTAATAGCTTATGTTTGTTGTAGATAATATAGTTTCAGTGTAGCTTGTTAATAAAGATTCGGCAGATCTGCTGCTTCTCCACTTCGTCATTGAACAAAGTATATAAGTACAAAGTAAGAAACAAAAGCAGTCCTGCTCCATGTTGAACTGAAAAACATAGGAAAAATGTGTCATCCCACCTTTCAAATTAAATTTTTTTTATTTAACGTTTTAGCGAAAGTGATAAAATTCACACAATCAAGACTTTTCCAGCTACCTCTCTAATATACTCTGTAGTTGAGTTAGTGCTTGTTAACTAAGTAATTGTAGTTGATTTAGTGCTCTGGTAAAACCTCTTCTTTTCATGAGTTTCATGTATGAAAAAGGAATCTTGGTATAATTTTGGTTTCCAGACTACCGCTTACTCTGTGAACTCTATTATTTAGGAGGTTTGCTAATGATTAGAAGATTGTGACTGTTTCTAATCTATTTCCTTCGATTTTTCTTTTTTCCCCAGTATTTCTCATAATTTTTATTTCATTAAGTACAATACAAATGCAGTGAACTAAATCCCTTTTAAATATGTAACAAACATGAAATTCCTTTTGAAAATAGCTACCTCTTTGAAATGTTTATCATCATATTTAAATAGAATTACTCACACATTTGACTAAATTGCCCATTATCTGTTCTAAACACAACTTGGTTTTATTGTTGTGTTTTTTCATATAGGCTTAAGGCATAACATCTTCAACTGTGTTGTAAAGATGTTCTATGAATGCTCCTTTTGGTGAAGCGGAGGAAAAAAAAGTGAATTTGTCACACCTCTCAGGACATTCGAGTAATATTGGGTTCTCCTATTTTTCAGGTCTGGTTTGCTTTCGTCAATGGCTTTTCTGGACAAATTCTTTTTGAAAGATGGTGTATAGGTCTCTACAATGTGGTAAGATGCTTTGTGTATTTTCAGTTATTTTCAACCATAATCATGGGAGTTTCTTGAGTAAGCAATCTTTAAGCAAGTCTTTACCTCTAAAGTATTGTGATATGTTTCTTTGTTTGTTTCTTTTAATCCATCTACTAGATGTTTACAGCAATGCCTCCACTAACTCTTGGAATATTTGAGAGATCCTGTCGAAAAGAAAACATGCTGAAATATCCGGAGTTATACAAGACTTCTCAAAATGCACTGGACTTTAATACTAAGGTAGATAAAAATTCCAATATAATTAAAGCAGAAACTAATAGGAATTCAGTGTAGTTATCCTTTTTGTTCTGTGCTGGTCATAATTAAAAATTGAGGTGATTTTTATTACTACTATTTCCAACTGTCTGTTTGTCTATGAATGGTGCAAATCATGTTTATCCATTTTTAACAAGTATGGAAATGCAAGCGTTTTGGTTTTCAGCATTGATTTCCTCCCCTCAGACCCCCACTAATGGTAATAAAGCTGTCTTCTATAGGCAGAAGTGATTAGACACCTCTGTCGCTGAGCTGTATGTATTGGTACTGTTATATGGAAACGGATTACTGAAGCCTGTGGAGAAGTGTTGCAGAGGACAATAAGAACTGTCATTAGATTTGTAGAAGGAGGTACTTGGTACTGTTCTTTGTCAATTTGGAGTTGTGATTTTATGGTTTTATTTTGAGTTTTGTGAAAAAATACTTGGAGACAGTTACGAATTGTCAGGGGGGAACAAAAGAAATCTGAGGCTCCTTTAGATGGAAAATGGGTGACATTCACCTTGGAGAGACTAGCACAAGAAGCAGTAAAAGAATGTAGGACTTCTAATATATATAATATACACAATTTCTACACGTTTATCTGTAAGTAATCTCTATTAAAAAAAGCTAACTGAAACTTTTTTTCCCAATCTGCAATTTCATGAATACCATGATGTTTGTAAGAGTTCCTTCTGATTTGATATTTTTAATGTAATTGGGACATTTCAAGTAATGTCATCATACGTTGAACTTGGGGATATTTTCGATCTGTCATTGAATTAACAACTCCTACATGGAGTGGTCTCCTATGTATATAGAATTATCTGAACTTAGTTCACTAGACAGTATGAGATTATTCTCCTTCTTCCTCACTTCATCTTGTCAACCACAAAAACAAGCCTAAAAATTGTAAGGAAACTGGGGAAAATAGTGTTTCTTCTGTCACTGTGAATGCTCTACAAATCCAAGATCTTTCATGGTCCATTAATGCAAACACTTCTGTGTTGTGATAGCCTTAATGCAATATAAATCGTGAGTTACAATTGTTGGATTGTTTTAAAATTCTAAGTCTATAATTTTTATTATTGCACAAATGTATTGTTGACTTCCTTGGAAATGTGTAGCTATTCCCATATAACACTTGTTTTAAGTAAATGTCTCGAAACTTCCCAGCTACAGAATTCCCAGCTATATAAGTTGAATAGTTGGTGTTAAAGATTGGGAAACATTACTGCCCTGAATGTTGATGCAGATGTTTGTTATGGTAAAAGGGATCAAAGGTTATGAGGTCGTGACAGAGGTTAAAGGATTAGTGTGTGACAATAAGAATTGGTCAGGAAAATGGAAAAGTAGAACTAATTTTTCTTGCACCCACCTGTGCTTTCTGTCAAATAAAAACTTCTGGTAATGACATAGCAAGAAGGAGAGACAAAGGTTAATGAGTAGCACAAGTTCAAATGTGCAAAGTATTGGAGTGTAAATTGGATCATACAACCTAGTGTACTTGTATAATCCAACAAAGTCTTTGAAGAGACATTGTGGAAAATGTTGTGAGGCAGGCAACTTAATTTCAATTGCCTGAACACCTTAACACTCATAATACACATCAGTTAGTTACAATGAAGGCTATGATTGTCAAAAACATTGTTAGTGAAAAAACATGATTGCTATCCTGAAGGAAACATGTTACATACTTTCGATTAAGTCTTTTTATGTCTTTACACAATATACTACAAAAAGCATCAATAGGTTGTTTATTCTTAAACAGTTCTTTTCAGAAGGCATATTTTACAAAAGAAAATAAGGTTGAAAGTAAAATTCGATTTATTTAGCAAATAATTGAAAGGAAGTTTAATATGATGAAGCTGAGCACTTCAAGAATTGAGTATGTAAGGAGAAATCTAAGGAAAAGACTTTAATTTGTCCTTTTTAAATTCCTTTGTATGTGGAACTATGTAGGTAGGTATATGCAAATCTCAGGTTTCAATTGTAGTACCATCCAAATTTCTTATTACACAAAATGTAAATTATGAAAGCTAGAGTCCTTTTTAATTCCCTGCTTAGAATGTAGCACTTGTTCTAGCTGTCTGGTTTAGTTTAATTTCTTCTGATGATATTCCCATTTGTACATATTTTAATTTCCCTCCTAATTTGAAATTAAAAGGAGGAGATAATACACACTTTTTTCCAAAACATAAAAATAAACAAATGACCCATGAAGAGCTAAGAGGCAGAAGGTGCCTGTCAGTTATATTACTTCACTGTGGTGGCCTGACAGAAACACATTTTGTGAATCTAACACACAGATAAAAAGAAAGGTCAGGGTTCACAGAGCTAGTTTATTGCAAATGGTTCTCATGGATTTTCTGTTTTCCCTTAGGTTTTCTGGGTTCATTGTTTAAACGGCCTCTTCCACTCATTCATTCTGTTTTGGTTTCCACTGAAAGCCCTTCAGCATGGCAAGTATTATGGAAAATAAAAATATAAGTGTGGAAAAGTACTAAATACCTAATTTTTTCTTGGGAAAGCTTTATAAATACTAACAATTTTGAGTGATTTGATTTCAAGATACCATTTCCAGAACTAGAGTAGATGCAGTATATTTAAAATGTTTTCTTTAAAATCTCTTTAAAAGTAGGAACAATATTATGTACATATTCATAAAACTATATAAATAGCTTTGAAGTATGCTGAAGCAAGACAGGGTAAAGAGATTGCTATTGAATTATTACTTTTTTTAATATAATACTCTACTGTGGTAAATCCCTATAAGATCCTGAATCACTACTGTCCCTTGCATTGTCTCTTATATTTTGTATTGTCCATGCTTATACCTTCTCTCCTCTTACTTCAGGGACATAACAACCCATTAGTTTATATCTGTATGAGTAGGCTTGTGACAGAGGAAATGGGACATTTGGACAGTTCAGACCTGTCACTCTTCTGGTTCAGCTGTTGTATATGCACCTAAGCTGCAGAAGAAATGGGACTATTGGGAGTAAAGTTGTATTAATCACAGGAAACTTGAAAGCACTGCTTCCAGTTTGTGGCAATGTTTGTGTGTATGGGCGCTCTCATAGGGGTAGGGGGTTTGTTTTGCTTCCACTTTGTGGGGAGAAAAAAAAAAAAGTACAGCTTTTCTGTACAATTAGTACTCTTCACAGTGTCCCTGATTTGCATTGGAGAGGTTTAGACAGCCCGAGAGGAAAGAGTTCCCAAATGTCAATGCACACTCTAAAACCACAACCTTAAATCCAAACCAAAATCCCTTTTCAGAGCTGTATCCAGTCCGTATGAAAGATTTATGCATTACATGATGGAGAAACATTTAATGAGTGCATGTGATGAAGCAGAATAGGGTTCGGTGTGATTGGCAAAGCCAAGGCACTCGCACAGGCACTTGCAATAACACTGTAGAGGGCTGGAGCTGGCCTGCTGGCAAGTGGCTTTTGAGTCTGAACAAATTGCCCTCTGTCTGCTTCTTTCATTCCTAGAGAAAGGCCAGGTGAGCAGAGGGAGCAGAAATGGGACCTGGGGCTTGTGTACATGGTGGACAGTATAACCAAGACCTGCCATGGGTCCGGCTGGTGCACAGAGTTCTACATGAAAGGGAAAATAGGTGCAGGATCGGAGCTGCTGTCAATTAAATTGCAGATGGCTCTGTGTGTAAAGAGGAAAGGGAAATAATGCAATTAGTTTCCTAGGAAGTAGCCAACGAGTGCCAGAGAGACCCACCAGCGAGAGGAAATTCTGAGAACAGATCTCAGCCTCCACCTTCTCATAGCAAAGAAGAGGTGCAGGAGGATCCTGAGGCATGAAAGGAGAAATGGGATAGCTCAGCTGGGTACCTAAGAGTGCTGAGTCCCAGTGCCTTGACTGATGGAACAGACTTTGCTACCTGCTTATTCCTCTCTTTTATCCTCATTACGCTCCTTCCTGCTACACATACAGTGTTAAGCAGGAGAATGAATATTCAAGCAGATATTTATTAAAACATCAAAAATAAAATCTTGAAGATCATGAAAATCTCTCAGAGCTCACAGTCATCCTTTATCACTATTTCCTTCTCTAGGTACTGTATTCAGCAATGGTAAAACTTCAGATTACCTGCTCCTGGGGAACACTGTATACACTGTAAGTCTCACTAGAGCTATCTGGTGAACTATCAGCTATCTATATTGACTATATATTTACCTCTTAAAGAGATGTGGGTTTATTATTATTTATAATTCTCTACAAAGAAGACTTGATTCATTGCCGTGCCTTAAGAAAAGGCACTTGAATGACTCTTTGAGAAGCTTAAAAGTATATTTTAATTCTAATTCCAATTTTCAAAATAAATTCATTTAATAACGATGCAGAAGATACATTTGTCTTTTACTGGAAACTGTGTATTTTTTTAATAATGGAATAATAATTCACTAATTAGAATGCTCATTAAGGTAAGTTTCTACACTAGATAAAGCCCAGAGGTTATTGTTTATGGAACTGGTTTGTGGACAACTCTGTTCTCCATCTCTTAATTTATCATGGGGCCTTGAAAGAGGGATAAAGCAACATGGAACCAGTGTTGGTGGGATGCTGCTTTGGAGAAAAACAAACCAGCAAAATTAAATCGAACCCACACCTAATGGTAATCTTGTGTTATTCTCGTAGATATTAGTCACTATTGTGGTTTTTTTTTTTTTCTTTTGATCTTTTATCTCCTAGAGTAAATTAATGAAGCTAAATACCTGCTTTTCATTTGCTAGGTGTGAGTGTCACCCAATAGATGCAGGTTTCCAAGATTTCTCTTAGAAGCAAAATTAGACTTGTGCTTACTCTCCTCTGTTCTCCAGCGTTAACAGTTCTATTAGTTATTTTGCTTCCTGTTGTTGGCAGGTACAAAAAATAAATTAATTCTTCCATCAAAATAAGGGGACTGTAATACAAATTCACATCAAAATAATTTTCCTTAAGGAATAGAGAGACATCATAACTGAAATAAAAGGAAAGTATTTTAGAATACATTGTAGTCCTTTGAGAATGTCATTTGTTAACATTTCCTGTGTATGAAAGAACATTTTGGAATGTGTTTTCTGGTCAGCTAACCAGAAAAGTTGAAGAGAATAAATGGCTGAGTAACCACAGCTCATTCTGTGTATTTCCTACTGCTGTGGCAGTTAAAATAAAATATTTATTCTGATAGTACATAGAGGGATTTTTAAAACGGTTCTTTCAGGCATATCGAAAAATTGTTCACACATCCTCTTAGTAGTTTATTTGCTCTACTCTTTTGTTTCCCTGTTCCAAAAGGCGAGCACAGCATGTTTTGTCAGCAGTAGTCACATATGATCGTGCAGTCTGTCTTATGATGAACTGATCCCCATTAGGAATGGATGGAATATCCTGGTTAAATGTTTTCTGTGCAAGTCTTAAGAAAATTAAGATCTAAGGTCGTTGTTGCAGTTCGGTCGTGACAGGCCTGGAGCATATATGAAGATTGAGAGACTTTCAAAATTGAGGGGAAGATCTTTTAGAAGATTTTAAAAAAAAATCTGTGCATGAGAAGTGATGTGCAAGGACAATTGTCAGTCATTGTCTTGAAATATCAAAATCATAAGGCTAAGGAACTTCTTATTCTTGCCATTGTTTTTAATCTGTTTTTTGGAAGTCTACGTTCATCCCTTACACGAAAATCTGTAGCAACAAAGTGATTCAGAAATGAACACGGTTTCTTTGGATCCACAAAGAAAGTCAGGAATGTGCACTGATTCATGTAACGTCCTTGAATTATTTCTTCAAACATACATTTCAAGTAGGAGTAGAGTTCCATGAAAATATTTGTATGACCCTTCTTGAGAGATCTTTTAAAAAGCTCAGTGCTTTATACAGAATACCAGTTTGATTTCTTGTTTCCTGAGTAGGCTTCAGTGAGCTGTTTTTAGTTTGGATCAAGAGGAGGAGGGAGCAATATAACCCAAATTCTCAAGTAAGCCGCTGTGCGTACTTGGTAACTGTATTAGAGAAATCAGTTAAGATGCAAGGAGGGTATATATTCACATAGTCTGTGTCTCCTTATATAGAGACTTGCAGTGTTTTGTGTATCTGTTTTGTCTATGCAATGAGAATTCTTGATCTGATTGTAAAGAAGGATGTTTTCTTTTCTTACGACTGACTCAAAAGTAGCAGGCAGTTGTACCAGATCAGAAGTAATTTTTTGCCATAATTCATTTTTTTTCACTCATCCATACATAGGACCAGAACTGGATAGACTGAATTCTGATACTCATCATGATCCTTAATTTTCTTCTAATTAGATTTCACACATTTTAGATAATGGAATTGTGGCACTGTGATATTTTTTTTGTCCTTAATAATGCAGAAGTAGTTGAAGCAGATTCCAGAATTAAAAGCATAAACTTTTAGCTAGAGTAAAAGCTTTTTGGCAGGATTTGTATCCTTCTGTGCACCAGACATAGTGAAAGATTTGCTAAATGTATTTAACCCATTATTTTCAGCTTCTGATTGAAATAAATCTCTTCTGAGCTGCTGGGGCTCCTTGAAGTTCAACCATAAACTCACATCATTGCTTCCAGCCTGGCCAACAAACTGGAATTTCAACTATAGCTGTTAGAGTTGGAGCTTAGTCTTTGTGACTCAGTTTCTCAGCCTTATGTTCTTCAGATTGCACATAAAGATAAACCTGCTGATACATGCTCACATATGAGTTACAAAATGGAAAAACTATTTATTTACTAAACAGAAAACTTATTTGTGTGAATTTCAGAAGAAGGAGACAAACAATTTTCCTGAATCAACTAGTCCTTGCTGTGGGATTATAAACTTTCTACTAGTGGTCATCTCTAAACTAAACTGGAGTATGTCCTACAGGACAATAATATGACATTTTCAGTGACTGCTTCATAAAAAGAGTAAAGATGAGAGAGAAGGATGAAAATGAGAGACTTGCTTAACATGTTATTTGGTATACAGAACATGGATCATAGGCTGCTGACGTTTAACTCTTTGGCTTTTCAGGGTTTGGCTGAGGTGATTGATTTACTAACGAAGTACTAATGAAGTAAATAAAACTTGTTTGGTTGGGTTTTAATTTAGACTACTGTAAGCTTGGTCAATTGCAAGTTTTCAGCTCAGCATCTGTATCATCTGTCTTCATGTAGGAAGCAATAGGCATCCTTTCCATAACTAAGGGATCTGCCGTCTACTGAAGTGGACTACGCTTTTCACAAACCTTTCTGTCTATGCAAAATACCATCAATAAAAAAGCCAACAACTCAATAAGAGCTAGACTGACAGAGTTCTAGGAGGCAAGGGAAATGCTTAAGACTTTTAATACAGAAGATTTTTCTGAATCAAATTAGTGGAGATTATTAATAGAAGCTAATAATTCTTCGTGTTCTATTACTAGGTCATTACTGGGGTGTTTCTTTAAATCTTCTAGTGGCATTTTACTGTGGCCATTTCAAAGGGTCTCTTAAACTTCAGAACTAAGCGCACACACAAAAACGGAGGAAAAATACAGCTGGCTGTCGTCTAAAAGAATTTCACTTCGGGGCTGCTGAGGGTCCAGCGTTTTTTGGGAAGCAGGTCCTATTAAAGTGGAAAGACTCTTCTGTAGCTTCTGCAGGTCCATATAAATGATTGCCTTCTGCTTTATGAGCTTTGTTGAATGTGATTAAGGAAATCACATTTAAATTGAAGTGATTGATTATCCTTTCCCTTATTTCATTTGTGCAAGTAAACATGAAGTATGAAAATCATTGAACTTTCTCTTCTATTCTCTTAAATGAGAGCTAATCAATTCTGTATGTTAAGGAAGATTCCCATATTAAATAAGATTATTTTTTTCTCTCTCTCTCCCTCTTTTAAGTTTGTGGTTCTAACTGTGTGTTTGAAGGCTGGATTAGAGACCTCATATTGGACTTTGGTAAGCAGATGTCTTTACCATGTTCTCAAATGTTCTATAAATGTGATGGATTAATAATTCTATTCTTTTCTTGTTACTAACTATATTATGCCCTTAGAGTTTGTCAGCCCGCCCCACAGTATCAAGCTAAACTGTGGTTATGGCATGGAAAGACAGAATATGCACATACAAAAAGTTTAATATTGAAAAGGAGGACCTTGGGATAAGGCTTAGAGTTACCTTTAAACTAGAAAAATCAAATTCCTCTGAACTGATTGTAATAGAACTTGAATTGGTTTAAAATGCAGTAATATTGCCACTGAAAGTATCCTCTTTCTTCAAGAAATATCTAACTGAAGTAGCAGGGTTATATTACTACAAGGCGTGGCAATTTCATCTAATGTATCAGAATTGCATTGTAAATACTAAGTAACAAAAATCTCTTTTATGTCATAATACACCTGTGATGATTGTTTTGTTTTCTTTTTTTTGTTTCAACAGTTCAGCCATATAGCTATTTGGGGCAGCATAGCACTTTGGGTAGTGTTTTTTGGAATCTACTCTTCTTTGTGGCCAGTCATTCCTATGGCACCTGATATGTCGGGAGAGGTAAAATAATATTTTGACTAATATCCAAATATGTGCAAATAATATTGTTTCAGTCTTCAGTACAGGCTTAATCTTTATTGAATCGTTTTGCTAACTAGAGTTGCATAAGAGAGTTGCTTCTTTTATACCTTCTGTGTGGTAGCCATATTTGTTTAAAATAGTATGAATTTCTGTCTTGTGAAAATGGAGCTCAACTAACAAGCTGTTATTATATGGTCTAGTGAGGAAGAATAGACAGGTAAGCTGCTTTGCAGTTCTTTGCTAAGTCTGAATTTTCTAAAGAGAAGTCTTACCAAATTCAGAACTCAGAATTACAGTGCTTATTTGGCTGGAGGGTTTTTATAATGAGGTAGCACAAGCAGTGCAGTGGTTAAGAATTTTTTTCATCTTCAGTTTTACAGATTTGCTAAGTATTTGAAACTGTAAAATGCCTTAAAAAATATGAGGTGCCATAACGTTGCATTAGCAACTGCTTGTCATGCACACATTTCCTTTTCTATTGTGCTATGTATGTGCTGCTTGGAATGCATTATTGTGCTGTATCTTTAACCTTTTGACAGTAATTCCTGGTGTCACTTTAATTTATTATCTCATTTGTTTAACCTACTCTGAATATTGCAAATAGGACTGAATACATAAAAGATGCGTAATTGCTGCCTGTGCTGATCTAATTTGGATCTCAGTGCCAAAGTTTCAAAACCATTTGGTTTGAGAAAGATCTAAAATTTAGTATTAATTTCCCAGACGCTAATGTCTGCTTCTGGGTATGGCCAGTGCCTCCTGAACTGAGGAGTTCAGCGTGTAGTCCCAGTGGGAATCAGAAACTGAGAATAACTGCTTGTTTCAGAAGGATGTTATTCTAATGGTTCTCAAAGCATATCAACTATTAATAAGCCTTACACCAGTAAAAGAGTGAGTGCCTTTAACTCCACCTCTGTGACATAATTCAGCAATTTAAAAACTCATGCAGGATGCAGGAAATCTAGGTGCGTTTCTCTCCCTCACTCGGAGATAATTCAGACCCACAAATCTCACCTCCTACATATAAACAGTTATGGGAAAAATAGTATATAGGCATTTATATAACTACTGCATTTTAATGGAAAGTGCAAGGAATTAACTTAAGTTTCTTTAAGACAGAAGAACTTTTATAGTAATAAGCACATTGGAAGCAGCAGGCTGTGTTATACTTGGTATGACAGAAAGGTGGCTGCTTCACTGTTGAAATAACTGGATATTTTACTTAGTACTTGCTCAGTCTCTGAATTTATTGTGAGCAAAAATGCAATTCCTACAAACTTGGAAAAACAGTTACTCATAAAGAGACGTAGCTGTCAACAACAATAAATACTCATGGGGTTTGAATTGAACGTGTCACCAAAGTAATCTGATTTACAAACCCAAATGCATATACTTGTTGTGATAAAACTGTATCTGTACTTGAAATGGACAGTCTTATTTTTTTACTGTGTTTGCTTGTGCATGTATGTAGTAGCTTTAGATGTGTGTACCTGTAAGAGATTGTTTGTGTGTTGTTGGGTGAGGTTGGTTTTGGTTTTGTTTTCTTACTAAGAATATAGTTAGAAGTCTGTAACATTAGAATAAAGTCCCCTAAACATCTCGTAGACCATAAGAACTGATTTTAAAAGCTTTGGTCTAGCTTTTTGAGCTGTACTCTGTGTGGCTAAAAGTCCTGTCAATGAATACGAGTGGCTCAGACTGGAAGCAGGATTTTTGTATGCCCCCCTGGAAGCCCCTGCCTGACCAGGTGGTCTCTGGCAGGACAGAATTCACAGGGTTTCTCTGAAGCAAGTCCAGGCCTTCCGTAAGTATTTGAACTAAAAGATTCACTAATTTAACTGTAGAAAAGGTAGTGACGTTATAGAAACAAATCCCTATGAACATCTCAGCTTGCATGTGCAAACACTGCTTTGTCTAATTTCTTCGAATGTGCAAGTCAGGCTTGAAGACTTCATCCAAGTACATTTGGCAGAAATTAAATGAACAAGTCAAAAGCTGACCTCTACTTCTGTAGCTTTTTGTCTGTTCTGCCTTGGCCTGATCTGATAAATTATGCTGAAGAGGATTTTCAGGCATTTTTTTTTCCAAATATGTTCATTTAAAATGCCCCTTTTTAATAAACTGTAGATTTTTAAGGAAATTTTACCAATTATAATCCTAATAAAGTTTGAACATATTCTCTTTCAGCTCCTTGGAGCTGCTAAAAAGACTTCTACCTCAGTAGGTTTATAGTCTTACTAGTCAGTATTCTTGATACAACATTCATCCAGCCGTTCAGTCCTAACTAGATGATGATATCTGTCTTCTACAAACATCTGTTTTATGGCTTCTTTTAGACAGAAAAGAACCTACTGAAACAGTCTAATAAGGAATCAGTGTAACTTCTTCATATTAATGTCATGAAAATAATAAGGTTCTTGATGCTTATTGCTGGTTCTATTCCAAGAAAATAAAATACTAGTGCTCTTGAAGGGGAGAGAAGAAGCATATGGAGCTGATGGAAGACTCATTCATCAGATGCAGTGGAAGGGTTTCATCTAAATATTTTGAAACTTGAGGTTTTTCTTGTATTCCTATAAAGCACCTATACAGCTCTGATAAATATGTTTTAATGGAGAACAATATAAGATAATGCCTCAAGAAAAAAATAGTTGTAATAGAAGAAAAGAGTCTGTTCATGCTGCAAAAACACTCCTGTGTTAGAGCACTGAAGCTAGCAGCCCTAAGTTAAATCGTAAGAACTGTTGGTTTGTCTTCATCTTTTAGTGTCAAAGCATTGCCCAATAAGTTAGTGGACAAAGAAACAAGTATATAATGTATTTTTGCAAGTTTTCGCTACTTATTTCCATCATTTTATGTATTGTTCCAAATGTAAAGAAGATTTTTAAAGTTGGCTTTTACGTACGTGTTGCTGTATGTTGCTTATACAGAAGGAAAGATTGTAGAATGCTGTGCTCTAGAATAAAATATAGTGAAATGAAAAATGATGACTTTATGAAAGTGACAGCAGTTTTTTTCACTGTTTAGGCCACTTCCCTGCCTTCTTTGCCATGTTCCTAATACTATAATCAAGTGTAATTTTGTTTCTCGCTGTTTTGTTCTGACTTTTCACAAAAAAGACCCCTTTGATCCAAAATTCCCTGTTGGTCTAGAATGCTGAGGCAGTTCTGGCATCAAGACCTTTGTTTTCTGGTCTTTCAAGATTGCTGGTCCCACACTGGACCAACTCATCCCAGCTGTGCCGTGCTGTTCCTCATGGTGTGGGAACTAGATGTTTGTCTATGTTCGAGTGCTCGTAAGTCCTATAAACAGTGGTAACTAGGTTGCCAAATAGGTGTAAGAATTTAAAGGTGGCTTCTGGCTCACATGACCAGAGGTATCCTGACACAAGTGATCTCCTGATATGGATAGCTGGTAGCTATATAGCTGATATCTGTTAGAGATTGGTAACAGGCCTGTTGTAATAATTGCATTAATTAATAAAGTTTCAGTAGCTTACATCACCCTAATAAGAGTAGCAACCATTTATGTGTCAGTAGACTATAAAGCTGCTCAAACATTTCCATTAATGTTTTGATCTTTGCAATTCAAAGGCTACTTTTCTTTTTAATGCCACTTCAAAGAAGCAGATTGATTTGAAAAATTATGGATACAGGTCTAAGCTGGTATGGTTATCTCTTTCTTGAATAAATATGGTTGTGATTTGAGTTGAAAACCAAGTTGAGGAGGAGAGAAAAATAAACCAACCTGTTGCATATTTCATACTAATGCAACTCCTGACTCTTTTGCATTTGTTACTGTTGTGTGCACTGAATTGTTAGGCCTTTTTTTATATACCTATGTGATTAATAAGTTAACTCAGAATTATAACACTTACTGGAAGAAGAAACATGACATTTAGATTAAGAGCTAAAGTTCAATATCTGTGTAACTTTTTAATTTATTGTGGTACTGCAGATAATGCACTGTAAAGTTCTTCAGAGCACCATCTGTTTCTGCTCTCTCTCTCTGACCCAGGGGATCTATAAAACTACTGACGGAAATTGAAGTTAAGGATCAAGCATGTATTTTGCAGAATTTTAGATCATTTGACTGAGGTTTGCAAAATCTTTGTGAAAAACAATAATATTCCTTGTTGGATGATTTAGCTGCACCATGTAGAAAATATGTGTTAGAATATACTATGCCAACAGTATTAGTTTCATAAATATTGCATTGTTGCTTCCCTCTGTATTGTTCTGCATAACCTGCTTATATGGAATTGTGCTTGTTATCATACTAGATATACATCATTTAATCTCCTTACTGATTTTTAACAAAAAAAAACATACAAACAAAACCAAAACAAACAAACACACACAAAAACCACAAACACTTCTTAAAACTGTAGCTGTCCAGATACTTCAATCTCCAGTCAACAGGTCTTTTTTGGGGAGATGTTTGTCTGAAGTCTGATCTGAAAGGGGGAATTTGTTTTAGTCTAATGGAGAGCAAAGCCCATATTTAGCCTAATACACAATCATAGAATGGTTGAGATTGGAATGGACCTCTGGAGGTCACCTGGTCCAGCTCCTCTGATAACTAGGGAAAGTTGCCCTGGATCATGTCCAGACGCCTTTTGAACATCGCCAGGGATGGAGACTCCACAACCTCTCTGGACAATCTGTGTCAGCCTCTTGTGTTTCCCTTTGTTCTCATTGCCTCTTGTCCTGTCACAGAGCACCACTGGTAACAATCTCGATTCATCATCTTTACACCCATTCTTTGGGTATTTATCTCCATTGATAAGATTACCTCTGAGTCTTCTCTCTCAGCCTTTCCTCTCATATGAGAGATACTCCAGCCCCTTCAGCGTCTTCGTGGCCCTTCATTGGACTCTGTCCAGGATGTCCATGTCTCTTGTACTAGGGAGCCCAGAACTGGACACTTCACCATGTGTGACCTCATCAGTGCTGAGGGGACCTCCCTTGACCTCTGTTGGCAATATTTTGACTGATGAAGCTGAAGCTGCTATTCACCACTTTTGCTGCAAGGGCACATTGCTGGCTCATGTTCAGCCTGTTCAATAGGACCCCCAAGTCCTTTTCTGCAAAGCTGCTTCCCAGGTGGGCGGCCCCCAGCATTTCCTGTTGCCTGGAGTTGTTCCTCCCCAGGTGCAGGACTTTGCACTTCTCCTTGTTCAACTGCATGAGATTCCTGTCAGCCCGTTTTTTCCACCAGTCACAGTCTCTCTGGATGGCAACACAAACCTGTGATGCATCTGCCACTTCCCTCAGTTTTGTGTCCTGAGCAGACAGCTGCTGGTTTGGCTGGGGTGGGGTCAAGTGCCTCTGCCACACAGCCAGAGTCTGCTATTCCCAGAAATACTTCAAAGATCCTATTCCATATTCAATAGTTACATTCCCGTTCTTTAGCTGCACAGGTGCAAACAGAAACAGCAGAGCTGATCTTTGAACTAGCAAATTTAACTTTTCTGCTTACAATGAACTGTCTTGGTTGTATTAGTTTTCAAATATTCTTCCTTTTCATTGGTTCATCTTTTCCCAGTATCATCATTTAATTGAACTCCCTCCCTCAGCATTATTATTGTCAGTCTCCTTTATAAACTAAAGTTCTGAGGTTTTTTTCGCTTTAAAATATTGTGAATCAAATTTAGTACACATTCCTGTTGCAGTTATGCATACAATGACACTTTAGTGATATTCAGCTGCCATCTTTCTCCATAGCAACATTCTCTACTGATGTGCTGTAATGAGAGATGACTTCAGCTCCTTACAAATTCCAGTGAAAGTCAGTGTTTCCTGTACTTCTTCCTGTCACACCTGTTTTAGCACAGACAGCCCCTATCCTGGTAACAAACCCTGTAGAACCACCAGGACTCATCCGCTCAACGTGACTTTTCATCTCCTTCACCTGATACTGTTTCTTATGTCATCTTTGAATCAGCTCAGATAGGTTTCCTTGGGAATCTTTTACTCTAAGGCAGAAGACGACAGTCTAGCCTTTTCTTGCAGAATAGTATTTTCTGATAACAAGCACAATTAGAAGTAGTGTGTCACCATAGAGGTACTTTGTGAAGCTTTAGGATTTATAGTAAGTGTCTGTATTTGTGAGCTTTTGTGTATGTGTCTTTATTATTTGTAATATTTATTATTTCCCTTCATATAATTAGGACTAAGATCTTAATCATGGCTCTGTGCTATACATTCCACCCTTCATGTCCACCTGCAGTGAGGAAATCAGTGATCTTGCAATGGGCTAGTAGTGTCCTTACCTGAAGAAAATTAGAGGAGCTAGGGAAAAATGAAGACATGTTACAGAGTCTATCCTTAGTTATTTTTCTCATCTCATAGGAGATTTGTTCAAGTAAAAACTTAGAGATTCTGCCTGCAGGTTTCCACAGTTACCTGTCTCCAAACTGCCTGGTACTCCCTCTGTTTCAGTACCTCTTACTGTGTGGTGAATACCAGTAAGGCTTTGTTTTCTTTTGAATGTATTTACAGAAAATGGAGGGGCTCCCTTTTTACTATACCTAGCAAGCAGAGTTCCTACTTAGTTCTTAATTAATAGGACCTACGAAATGTTTTTTAAACTCTAAATAGCAAAGAAATACTAGAGGCATTACAAGAGATCACTTGTTGGAACTTCATTGCACTGGGTGATAAATGCAAATCTGTTTTTATATTACAACAGTAAGTAGAAGTAAGAAAGAAGTAGTAAGTAGGAGAATCTGGAGCTGGTTTGGTAGTGTTGAGGAGGTATTATTTTAATCTGTAGTTTATAAAGAGAGGGCACATACCTAGATGATACCTGAAGTAGAAAAACTGAAGATAGTTTCCATAAGCTTTTCTGCAGCAAGAATTTTGCTGTTCTTTTTGCCTTTCTGTCTTTACTTTCAGAAGGCTTTTTACATCTCAGCTAGCTCTTTCTGTAGAACATTTTGTAGTGAAGAAAAAGGGAATATTCTCTGTTAATTTTGACATGTAATTTCCTAATAGTACCTCTTCATCAGTCCATTAAAAATGTTTTGCAGCCAGGATTTCTAATCTGCCACTAAGACATGAAAGGGAGTAATGCTCAGCATTTTCTTTCTTTTTTTGAAAAACAAGGGCTGATATAAAAATCTGTACAATGCACTTAAGCAATGTTAATTCACTTTAGAAAGTCCTAATATTGAGCATGAGCTCCACAGACGACAAATTATTTATCCTCCCTGCAGGATTTCTAAGTCCTACAATAAACTAGGCTTCCCAGCCCTCAATTTGGATTACTTCTGAATTCCCCTGGGAGCCACTTTTGTGGCAGAGTCCATTTGGTTTCACAAGGCCTAAAGGGGGAAAACTTGGCATAGACCACAAATCTCTCACATTAGGAACAATTTGTAAACCACAAACAGAGGCAGCCAGAGTCCGTCCCCAGAACAGGCTGCTCCTGTTAGTGCCATTGTCTGAAAAGGATTGGTTTGCCATTTCCCAGATGACCTGCCTATGTGTAGAGAGATGTGAAAAGTTAGAGACAAAAATGTTTTCTACAGAGTGAGGGGGGAGCTTTCTTGTACAGAAAGGAAGGAAATACCTCTGTGGGATTTTATTTTTTCCCCTCTTCGTCCAAAAAATACAAAGAGGCTCTCTGTCTTTAATGCGAATGTCGGCTTTAAATCTTTTAGGTTTGGATTAACTCTGTAAAAGAAAAAAAAATCTGACAGGCTTTCAAATATGACACAGAAAAACTTTTCTTTTTCCCCAATTCATGTTGTTCATTTGTAAAGCCAAAGGCTGGATGGACTGAATAGTAGGCGCCAGTTGTTCCTTCATTCATAGTTAGCATTACAATGGTCAGAATTAACATCCTAAGACCTACATTATCACTTTTGCTGTTTCACCAGCAAACATTTAATACAGGGTGGCTAACACAAGCACAGCTCTTTGCTATGTCCTTATAAATTAAAAAAAAATGTTTAGAATAGGAAATAAGAGTCGTAATTACTTCAAGTTGGGTTTCGGGTTTTTCTAATTTTTTTTTTCTTGTTTTTTTTTTAGGAAACTTTGTCTCTCTAATTGCTACTTAATTATAAAAAGTCTTGCAAAATGTAGCGGTGATGAACATTTCCTATTAGCTGCTGTTTTAGGAAATGAGTATTTCATCAAGTACATCAAAAGTCATGTTTTGCTTCTAAAGTGACTGTGCTAATACATTTTCTCCACTTCCTCATGCAACTTTCTCTTTTTTTTTTTTTCTCTGTTGAAAATGTGAATTGTTTTATATTGAACCTGTCACTGCTTGGTGTTTACACCTTTGCTGACAGCTGTTGGCAGAAATAATTACTAGAATCTCGGGGCAATATCTTTATACTTTTAATATAGCTGTGGAAAGTTTACCAGCTTTTCAGTTCACATACATTCTAATGCTTTCTAAACAGTCAGTGTTAGTAGGAATTTGGATATGAAAATAAGGTAAATAGAACTTTTTACCTGTACGAGAATGAGACTTTTTTAATCTGAAAATAATTTACTTCTGGTTTTACACATGTACATATCAAGTATAATTCTAAAATGTTTCTATATATGCACTCAGAAATTAGACTTCAGCTACTGCAAGCTACCTGAATTTGTCTGCTAGTTAATGTTAGTAAAATTTCAGCTTGTTTATTTTAGTTGCATACGGAGGTTTAGCCTTAGAAAGGAATTAATCTCCAAGTAATGAGCAAAGGATTTGAAATAATATCGTGTAGTAAGTAACTTTGGTTCTCTGTGCAATCTAATTACATTACAAAGGTATTTTTAATACTGACTGCAAAACAATCTTTCAGTAATATGCTTCATTAAGTATTTATCATACTTCTTACATCCATAATACTATTGATATAGATACTTGGGCACGAATTACAAGGGTGAAGTTTTGTTGTGGTTGTTTTTTTCCTTTAATGTCCATAGAGTATGATGCTTGTTTTGGCTTTTTAGTGTGTTTTAGTTTTTAGTATGTTTACAGATAGAAGAACAGAAGAAATTCCTATGCATTAAAATAAAGCAGTGTATAAAAAAGCAAACACACAGCTAAAAACAATTATCTGGTTTGCAAGTATTTTTCTGCGCATTAATGTGTTAGATCTTCATTTAACAACGTCTCGCATACTTATATAATTACGTAATTTATTGTTTTCTTAGTTCTTATTTTTAAGCAGTTTGTTGAACAGGAGTCTGGGGCAGTGTGGGAATTGTGGTACAGTGAGTTCTGTTTGACATAACTTAGATCCAAGTCATATTGCAAAATGATTGTAACAGTGTCCAATATCCATATCAAGCATCAGGATCCATTATATCCTGCTAGGGTTGATTACAAATAAGAAATTGTGCTCATCACGTATTGACAAAGATTGTGCGGGTTGTGGGGGGGGATAAATTTTTGATAAAACTGATTTTAATGGAAATGTCTACGGTCAGCATAGTGGTGTAGAGCAGGGTTGTGGAGGGACGGATTCCCCTTCTCTCAGTGAGCTAAGCAGTGTGTTCTTTCTACCAGCTTCTTAACATGAATTAGTGCTGACTATCTACTGGATTTCTGTAGTGACTCTGAGGATTTTAGAAAATAGTTAAAGTTTTATTTCACATTAGAGGGTCTAGAATGATTTGTTTAAATTGCTTTTGATACCCTCAACTAACTAATTGATACTTCTAAGTTGTTGGTTTTTTTTTTTAAACTTGTTCTTGCCATAACACCATCACATTGTTTTGTTTTTCCCCTCCAGGCAGCTATGATGTTCAGCTCCGGAGTGTTTTGGATGGGACTTCTATGTATTCCTATGACAGCTTTACTTTTTGATGTGGTATATAAAGTGTGAGTACAGAAATGCCAAGGTTTATGGGAGAAAGTACTGAATTTTAAATATGTGTTCTAATTACTAATATAAGAAAAGCAAATGAAGCTCATCTCTGGTGATTATATATTTTCACATTGTTGGGTTTTGAAAAATATTACTACAAGTGTTATTAGTATTTTAAATGTTTCAATAATTGTCATATATTTTTAATAAATATTTGTGTTTTCTAATTTGCAAGACCAGCTGATAAAATGAATTATTTAGACTTGCTTGATAATATTTCTTCTTGCAAAGCTTGATTTTTAAGTCATCTGGGAAAATGGAATTGTAAATTGAATGTTTATATGTATCAAAACAATCTGTTCTTTTATTTTCAACAAGAGTAAATCTGGCAGTATTTTTATTACAGAGTAAAGAGAGCTACTTTTAAGACACTGGTAGATGAAGTTCAGGAATTGGAAGCAAAGTCTGAGGATCCTGGGGCAGTTGTGCATGGCAAGAGGTACTGTAAAAATCTGTAGATCACTGTTTTGGTTTGGTTTGGTTTGGTTTTTTTTTTAAAAAAAAAAAAAACCTAGATATTTTCAGCCCTATACATGTATCAACGACAAAGATTATTTTTCAAAATCCATAGAAACCTCTGTAAAGAGGTTTCGGGTATACTGAGCCTGTACTTCTTTTCATATGCTTAGATTTAGGTTTTACCAAGAGTTTTATCTGATGTGTTTCTTTGTAGCTGACTGTTATATTTCTAGTTATTATGTATAGAACAAACTTTTGTAACTGTGTTAACAATTAACATAAAGTGAGTTTAAACCTGTATCATTCACTAGTATAGTTATAAATTGGGCCTAAGCACAATTTATTAAAAAAAAAAAAAATAAAAACCTATTTGGTAGCCTAGGGGAAAACAAGAAAATCTGTCTTGTATTTGCTGAAATCAAAAAGAAAAAAACTAGCTTTGTATCTAGTGCCAGTCCAGAACTAACAAATTTGATGAAATTGTTTCTTACCTCATACACGTTCAACTTAAGACTCCACAAGAATTCCCTCATTACATCCTCCTTCATGGGTCAGGCAGGTAATTTGAAAAGGGAGAAGGTAAGACTGAACAACTGGACAATCTCTATGTGTAACTCAGTGTAAAGGTGTGCACTCACTGAAATACTTAAGACTTTTTAACCCCAGCTGAACTCGTAGCAAATGCTTGCTGAACGGGAGTGTGAGATGAGAAACCCCCCTCTCTCCCCCACTTCCAATTCATCAGTGCCCTTTGGCTGAGGGAAAGCTTTCTTATCTTCATTTTCATGAGTTTTATGAAGTCTAAAAAAAGCCAAGACTGTTAATACTTTATTTTCTGTTCTTTCTTTCCTTTGAACTGCTGTTTTTTTAGTATCTTCATGGCAAAGGGCTTAGCCAAGAAGGGTTTTTTCCTACCAAGGTATGCACAGAAAGAGACTAGAAAGCACAGCCACTTATTGTAGGATCAGTTTTCAGGAATCACCTTTAGTTCATAAAGATACTTAAGTTCCCTTTCTCCTTCAGTCGTACTATATGCCTCCTCCAGTTCTGTGGGAATCAGCTTAGTAGGATTTACCAGTTGAGACCGAATTACATTGGATACCAAGGTGCTGACCGCCATTTCTAATTCATGGAATATCCAGCTCATGTGTTTGCTCTTACTTTTCCTTTCTTTTCCTATAAATTATTTTCACAAGAATGTTTTCCCTCTAAAGGAGTTCATCTTCCCTAGTACCACAGACAAATACTAGGGGATGTACCATGAGTCCTGGAAGCTCATTCCACCTCTGGTGCAACACCTAGTCTAGTGTGGTGGGCTACACAAGAGCACATTCCTGTATAGTGTCTCCCATCAGGCCCCATATGCTGTCTGTGTGGCAGCAGCTCCATACTTCCGTACTGCAAAATCCCCCAGTTAATGATGATTCCTGCATGGAGTGTACTTTTCCTTCATCACTGCAAGACTTTTCCTTCATCACTAGTGCTTGCAAGAGTAAGTTCTCCTGCCTTTAAAGGTGTTCTAAATTGATTGTTACGGGTGCCTCTCTCCAGTGGCAGTGCTCATTCAGGCAGCTTCAGGGCAAGAATTTCCTCCAAATTAACCAACTCTATACCAATGAGCTGAGCTTTGAGCCATGAGGAATCTGTGCTGTGTGCTCTCTTGCAAAGAGCAAAAGTTGAAGAAGAATGAATTACAGAAAAGAAAGCAAGCATTAGTACTAGAAAGTGCTAGAAGGGAAACATCTTGTGGATTCAGAAGAAAGTAAGGTAATGTACCTTTTCGTGTTCCATACTTGCATTGCCAGGACTTTTCTTGTATTCCCAAATTCAGCTACTTTCAGTTCCATCGTCTAGGCAGTATGCTCACCCTTCATCCTAAAGAAGGTCTTTCAAAACCCTTCTTATTTATGTAAGAGGAACTTGGTGTTTTCACCACTAATTTTATAGTTATCTTTCTATCCCACAATTAAGTAGTTAGGAGGGCTTCATGGAGGTGATTTACTTACCTGCCAGAATGTCTTCATTCCTTCTCTACAGAGTTATTTTTAGACCTCTGTTCTTTGATGTATATAATCATCCACCTAACACACAAATCAATGCATGTTAGACATCTTAATATCTCCTAAGGGTTTATTCTCTCCATGTTTGTTTTTTTTTTTGTTGTTATTATAACTTAATGTGGGTAATAGAGACAAAAAGTTGCCCTTTATGGAGAAAATATTTTTTCTTAAAAATTGGTCCGATGAACTGACTTACTTGCAGCTTCAGAAATTGGATTGAACTATTGTAAACATGTTTGAGTGGCCTAAGTGCCTGGATTAACTACCAGCACAGACTAAGTAGTTAAATTGGTAGGGAATGTCCTCTGCAGGTGTTTTAAATATGTGCATGAGAACTCTCTTACTCTTGAGTTGTAGCACTTTTCATGCAAGAACAAATAGTTATTTTTGACAAACTTACTGTGTATTCTTCAGCACGAAATAATGTTTTTCTAGTGTGCATGTCTCCGGAAGTACCTTTTTATACTGTAGCAAAAGAAGGGACTTGTTCTCATGAAATACCAAAATAATCTAAGAATATCTAAATCACTGTTTGATTAAGAAGTAAGTGGGAAATAGTGAGAAAGATAACTCAGGAACTTTTCCACTCTGTCCATTCCCATCTTAAAAATACTACAACACAAAACCAGAGGCTCAGCTTCCACAGATAACAAGTCAGGATTCTACTATTGGCTAGATGTTGCAATCAGACACTACCTGAATGATTACTTAGAAGTACATTAGTGTTAATTTTTATGGCTTTTTTCAACTTAATTTTTTTCAACTAGAATATATTTGTTGCAGATTTTTAGCACTGTGTTGACCTGATACTGCATGCATTTAAATAGGATTGCAAGGCTTTACCTTTTGATGTTTTCCTATCAGACAATCTTAGGATGGGAATTTTCTATTTAAATTCTGAATTTGTGCTTTCAGCTGCTTTCTTAAAATTAGGATAAAAAATGGCATTTACATTGAAACAATTTAAAACTCCGTTCTTCAAAGATCTTTATTATATTTTAGCATATGCTTTGAAACTAGGACATGCTAGTCTATAGTCTTAAAATCTGTCATCCCTTGTATTTTTCCAGTGGTGATCTGAAAAGCTTTTTAAACTCTTATCACTGAAGAGCATTCCTATCATATCTTGCTGTTTCAATGTGTATAAGATTATGTAATCAGATTTTTTCCCCAAAGTTGTCCAAAAATACTTTATTCTGCTCTTCTGTAGGCAACACATTGAAATTGATTTTTATCACATGTATTTGTCAGTAAAGTAAGAATATATTTTGAGCAAGAAAATACGAATTTTGCATGGTCATTTTTCCAACAGAAAGTGAACTTTCATGTTGGAATACTATTGACTTGAGGGTGCCTTGATAGCATAAATAATAGAGCAGCTTCAGTGGATGAATACTTTTTGTGGCATAAGTTTGTTATTTCCATATTTAGAGCCATTGTAATTGAAACACGAGGATGGCTGAGGTAAAAGGATACTTGTGTAAAAACCATTGTTCAAAAACAGTTTTTCTGATACCTTGTTTCTAATGGTTAAGCAGAAACAACATTATTAATACTTAGTACAAAAATATTTTTACTGGGTTGAATACTACATAGACTAACAATAATATGAATAACAGCCCAGAATTGTGGAAATTACTTTAGATATATGTACTGTAAATGCTGTTTCATATCATCATTGTTTTTCATTCAATCCACTTGGACATTGTTTTTAGACCAGCTAAGTAATTGGTCAGAAACATATAAAGTAGTATTTTTTTTTTCTATAAATGAGATTAATTGCCTGTTAATATATATATTTCATGTTCAAAAATAGTTAATATTCTGCTTGTCCATATTGGTACACGTAATGAGCACAGGTATTCAGTTACTATGATCTATCATTTGTTAATTATGAAACCATGTTTTCTTGACTTCGCGTGTAGATTTTTAAATATGTTTTTGAATGGCAACAGGGTGATTCATCATCAAGAGCCTGCAGTATTTCTTCAAGTATAGAAATAGAGCAGAATTTAATACCTGGATAGCTGGAAGCACTTTTCCCAAATGTATTTCATACTTTATTTGTATTTTCTGTACCAGTAATCAGATCTGTGCAGTGGAAACATCATTATAGATAAACTAAGGTGTGTGCATGCTTCAAGTTCCTGTAAAACTTAAAGCAGAATTTTCAGTGTCTAGCATTTAAGCAATCTGAACATTTCATTCTGGAACACGAGCAAAGAATAGTGATGGTGTCAAAAATGCTAGAATAGGCGTGGAATGTTATTAATGAAAATAACACCTGTCAAAACCAAAAATTTCATAGAAATGTGCAGATTTCAACTCACATTAAGAAGGGTTCTTCAGATACATTGCAAAGGAGACACAGCTGATAACTGTATCAAAGTATTTGCACGGTCTTCCACCTCTTTGACCTCCCATCTTTCATGAAGATACTTATTTTTCCACTCAATTTATCCTTGTGGTTTAAACCTTAGTCCCTAATTTTTTATTGATCTGGTCACTGTAGCAGTTGGTAGCTCTGAACTAAAAAACAAGGGTCCTCCCCTGCCTAGAGGAGCAATTAGGATGAAGGAAAAAACGTTTCCAAAGAGCTAACTTATTAAAACACTGACAGTAAGGTGTGTCTCAGTACTCCAGCCTTTCCACTCTTGGTTCAGACAGCAGATGCCAACGGCTTTCGTGGAACTGGTACCCAATTCCTTTTTCACAAGGAAATCTCATTCTGTCTTTTCAGTCAAAACAGGGCCATAGAAGCGGTTTCCCCTGCCTGTCTTCTTATCTTGTAGATTTTGCATTCCTCTATGGGTGTAGCAATAATAGCTTTATTTGTCTCTAACTTAAAGAGCCAAGCTCTCACCTCCTGTTATATGGTTTAACCACCAGACTGGAGAGGAACAGAAAGGGGAGACAGACCATTAGTCTCTCCAGTTTAAGACAATGGTGCAACTTTATAAATAAGTATGTACTCACTGAAGAAAGAAGAAGCATTTCTAATTTAATGGTTTGAATGGCTGAAGCAGTCTAGTTCCATTCCTTGCACCACTTAGTCTGGTCAGTAGCCCAGGAAGTTAAACCTGTTAAGCTAATCGAAAAAGTAATTGGACTGATCAAAACTCAGTAACATAGGTATGTGAAGTCTGTTATACTTACTACATCCTTACACAAAAAACAACTTTGATAATCTAGAAAACAATAACAAAATCAAATCACTATATACTCAGAACAAACAAAAGAAACTTTTTATTATTTGTAAGTGAACTAATTTTTAGACCAGTCCACATGGGGAGCGGATGGATTTTTCAGCATTGGAAATGTGTCAGTGATAGGTTGGTATTTCTCTGAAAAACAAGCTCTAATTCAGTTAATATCAACTTTAGAGGAAGAAATTGGAGGTTTTGTGTGAGTTTAACATATCCCTTGCACATCTTTTATATGTATCAAAATTGTCAGATTTCTAAAGCTTTCTGAGCTATGGCTAGTCCGTTGTTATTTATTTAGTAATATGGGATCCTATTTAAGAGAACTTTAAATGTAAGAAAGATGCATGGTAAGGAAACCTGACACATTCACAGCTTTGTTCACTGGAGTTTGCAGCATTCACCTGAGACTTGAGACTCAGTTTAAAAATTGTTTAATACTCCTGTTCTCTAGTTGGGTTGAAATGGAAAGTTGCTTGGATCACGTTAAAGTGCAATAAACACAAAACAACAGACGCAGTACTGCTGAGAAAGAAGGAGATGGGCTGAAGTGACCAACTTCTATTAGTAAAAGTAATCTGTTATTTGGATATGATCTTCAGAAAAACACCACCTAGAGTTTCATGTGGAACACACCTTGCTAGGACATGGAATCAATATGATTTTGTACAAACAGCTTGATGGCCATGGATGTGACTTTCTCTCCATCTTTTTTTCCCTGTCCCTTTGGGGCACTGTCTCAGTAGAGGTTCAGAGCACTTTCTTTTGTAAGAAAAAGAAAGACTAACTCAGCCTGGCACTAGTCAGGCCACACTACGTCAAGAGAGCCAGTTCCTTTCCTTTACATTGCATGGTTCTCAAGGAGTCATGCTGAAATGTTTACAATATTATTCGTTTATTTGTACTGTAAGCACACAACAGTGCTTTAAACAGATGTTTTACTTGTACTGTGACGAGTAAAAACATTACCAGGGATCTGGATTTCATAATCTGCCCTCACACACGCTTTTAATCATCTTCTTAATAATTAGTTCAGGCACAATTAAAAGAGAAAAAGGAGAATGAACACTTTTCATTAAATAATTAATTCAGTTTAACAGACTCAAAGATAAAGGGATGTTGTAATTAGTAAATAAATATTTTTCACACATGTCCACTTTCTTTCTAGCTTAACTGAAAGAGCCCAACTACTGAAGAATGTTTTTAAGAAGAACCATGTGAACTTGTATCGTTCTGACTCTCTGCAGCAAAACTTGCTTCGTAAGTGTTCACTGACAAAGAAAAATTAATATCCATTAATAATATAGAATTCAAATTCTACCTTTCACTGCATTTGTTTATAGTAAAGATATAGTATCCTAAACACAGTAGACCGTGTTCTTTGCCTGTTGGTAGGTTTCTCTGCGTTCCTAAGATACTGCATAGAATTCTTTCTGCTATTTTATAATTGCAAAATTATGTAAGAAGCAGCATGAGTTTTCTCCCTACTAATTGCTAAAAAGGTTATTGTTGCCCCCTACTGACCCTTGTTAAGTTGGTTTTGTTAAAGCTTTAGCAAAAATATGTGATCAAAACTTAATTGGTTTCTATTTTGGTTTGTATCTGCAGATGGCTATGCCTTCTCTCAAGATGAAAATGGAATCGTTTCCCAGTCTGAAGTAATAAGAGCTTATGATACCACGAAACAAAGGCCTGAGGAATGGTGAAGGAACACAGCATGAGATTTAGTCAGTTACTTCTGTGAGACAGACTACTAGATCTTTTCTGGGAGTTTCAGCCATGGCCCAGTTTTCAGAGATTTAAAGATCTATAATGGTCTTGTTTCATAAAGTTTGGATTTCTGTATTCAGTAGACATAAGCACTGTGCAACTACACCGTAACACACCATCTCTAAATTTTTTAACAAGTATTTGCTTGGCCTTTGTAAACAGATTGGAATTTACCTTGTATCTTGCCAGCTTGCTTATTTTACAATGAAGTTGAATCGATACTGGTCATGTACTTGGAAGGTAATGGTCAGATCGCTAAACATACTTTACATTGACAGGCCATTAGCATCTGTGGAGGTTTTTAAGTGTTAATATATTTAAATACAGCTGATAACAAGCCTTTGATTTCAACAAGTGCTGAAAAAATAGTATCCTAATGGTGTTAATTGAGAAAGATTTTGAGTCAAGATGTTTATAGATGTTTGTGTCAAACTAACCTAAAAATGTTTGCCAAAGAAGTTCCATAAATGTTTTCTGTTGTTAGAGATAATTTGAAAAGAAATTAACTCCAGTTCTGAGCTCAGAAGTGCATGCTTGAGTCTCTGCACTCGAGGGGAAAGATTTACAGTACAGCAGGTCTAATTTGAGTGGCCTTTACGGCATTTGCTTTCAAAACTGCAAATCTTTGCACCTTTGGCCTTATACGAGCTTTTCCCTTATTTTCATTTAGTGTTGCATATGTTGAAAATGGCTGCCACCTTGTAAAATTGAGTACATGTGTTATTTTGTTCAATTTTTTAAGAATTGCTCTGCCTTACTTCCCTTTAGCAAACTTAATTATTTTTGCGATGCTTAGTTTTATCTGCTTATATTGTAGGTTAAAAAGAACGTTTGTTTTAACTTATTTCTTAAAATTTATTAAATTTTCAACATTTTTATACTGAAATTATTTGAAATGCATACATTGAAATAGATAGCAAAGCATGCCCACTAGATTGTGGTATGTACTGTTTTATTTGCACTAAAGCCACTTCCTATAAAGGTGGGAAACACATTGCAGCAGCCCCTTTACAACTTACTGGTCATGCAGAATGCCTATATACTCTCACCTTTAATTAAAAATGGAGAGGAAGTGACTGCAGAAAAATATACATATCTGGTTTAAGAAAAAAAAAAAAGGGAGTGGAGGTGTTAAATTGCGATAACTTTTATAAGTAGTTATCTTTGGTATTTCTCAAAAACCATCAGGTTTCAAACTAAGAAAAGCTACTTTAACTTCAGAATTTAATTAAATTTTGCAGCTCTTTAGTCTCTGAGTTCAAAAGCCACTACAATTGCATTTGATATACATTTTTCTATACTAGCAGTTGGGTTTATTTGTAATTACATTTCTGTGCATTACACAGAAATGATCTTTTTTTCTTTGAATGGAGATCAACTAGATCAACAAGCAGAACAACGACATCCCCAGTGATCTGTTAAATTAAGAATTTCCTCTTCACTCACCAAATCATGCACTTTCAACTTAAAAGCAAAAAGTCAACCCCTCCCATCTTTTCTTTGCCCTCCTTCATTAGTCATATATTTAGTAAAGATTGACTTTGCCTCCTTGCCTTTCATCTAACTAAACACTTAACATAAAATTTTATTGCACTATCCAAGTTTCTTATGTTCAATCCTAAGAGAAACTTACAAAAACACATGGAAATGCCAACAAAAGGCACTATATGAAAGTACATATTTAGGAAGGCATATCAATGGGAAGGCACTCTGCATTTCACATGCATGTTATGCAACGTCTTCCTCTCCCTCTCCCAAAGTGATCTTTACACAGAAAACAGAAGACATGGGGACAAAGGGAACGTATCCCACTAGAAACAGTACTGCCAGTCAGTCATGCAGACAAGAACTGCCTTCAGAAAAGCCATTTCAGACATAGATAAATAGATGGATCAATATGGGAGGGCCAAACCACTTGACCTACGGCAAGAAAAAATTTGGGGGCATGCCCCTTTCCTAAAATGGGGATCCCTATTTTCTGTCATCTGACGGACAATGACTAACTTCAAAACATTTCTGAAATTAACCATGACACTGTTGCTCCTTTATAATCTTTCAGTGTACTCAACTCATATAAAATGACTCAATACATACATGCTCTTTTTATGGGTAAGTTTTTGTACCTTTTTTTTTCCTGTTCCAAATGGTTTAATTGCTGATTTTGAAAAAAAAAAAAAAAAAGGCGAGGAATAGAATATATTGTAAAATACTTACAATGAGAAATTTACATGATCTCTTATTCTTCCTATGAAATAAAATTCTTCCTCACTGTTGTAATACAGTTTGCGGAGAACAACGCACAGTATATCCCCAGGTTAACTATCTTAAAAAGGAAGAAAACAACTGAAACAGCTCTAAGGTCCTAAATTTAGACTGTGATTTAAGGTTAAGATTGTCTCATCACAGCGTTTCATCCTTGCATCTTTACAGAATTTGTAGTATTTCATAAAGTGCAGTTTGCATATTTATTACTTCTGAAGGGTTTTTCCCCGTCTCTCTACACACTATATGTTATTTATTTTCTGGTAATCAGTGGTTGGAAGATACCACGTCTTGGAAATAGTACAAAAGACAATGTGGCAATTCTGTGTTTTTTGATTGCTCATAAAATTCGGTTTTAAAACATAAGATTGTCTTGACTATGTGTGCCCACTTTTAAATCAGGTCAGGTATACAATATGCACTTTATTTTCATGTTGAGTACATAGTAATATAGTTATTACCATCCTGTTAGTAAATCATATCTTTGTTAAAATAAGGGGATTGTGCAGATGTTTATCTAAAGAAAAAACAGTTCAGACAAAAATGCTCCTAACAATGCCTCTGTTCTTATTGTTTGAAAATTCAAATTTCTGTTAAATACAGAATTGAGATGGACTTTTCCATCTGTTTCATGTGCACTGCATAATAATTACAAGCTAGTATTAAAAATTCGCATCAAAAGTTGAATGAGCACCACGTAGAAATCAGATACCTTATACAAATTCTGTTGCTGGATTATTTTTAAATATATACATATATGTAAATGATTCAAAAGAGTAAGTGAAAGGAAACAAATTCTAACAAACCTATTGATAATTTGTATTTCAAATTTTTTCTTGCCGTTTCCTAATTTTACACTTATTTTTGCAAAGCAGTTTCAACAGATTTATACTTAGTGATCATTCTATTTATATAAAATGATAAATAAAATATTTTGAAACTCTAAGAGATAGCTGAAAATTCCTATATGTCCACATGCATCCATAAAATTCACTATGTTGCAAAGATGCGTGTTAAGTGTCTTGAGACTTCTTTCGTTTCATTTAGACCCATCTTGAATGATGAGTAATTTGGAATATATGTTAAATTTAAGGAGAGAAGTTGTTTCCCTTTTTTCTTATATGTCGTGTAAAAGCACGTGTAATTCTGATGACTTTATCATTCTGTCTGCATGAAGTAATATTTTTATGTGTTCTGCGGCAATGCATGGTGGTTGCTGTTCCCTGTTTTTTGATGCCTTCATTATATGTCTGCTCATAATATATTGAGAAGCTAGCGCTATGTAAGCAAATGAGTTTGTCAGTTCAGCTTCTTGGTACTGGATGTTTTCACTGGCAACAAAACTCAACAAGTGAGTTTCTCCTTCCCCGCCTCCACCCTCACTCCCCCCATTTCCTCGCTGTTAACCAATAGATCTTTATTAAACAAAGGAATATTTTAGCATTCCAAACCTGGTTCCTGCTTATGCAAACTGTTACATAGGCTTCAACCGGACTGTTTGTGAGTATAAGGACTACTCATCTGAGCAGCGATGTGCAAAGTCGGGCACTTTGCAGAGTTGATACTTTAAATGAAATGAAAGCATTTCCATAGAGCGAGGGATTTGAAATTGCAAAGCTGTGACGAGAGCAAGTTGTTTTTTTTTTTTTAATCATATTTATGGTGTTTCTTTATTGTAGAATAGAAGCCATAAATGCATTAATGTTGTTTTTCTACTTCAGCTTAATTTTTCATTAAGATTTTTCAGTGTTTGATATGTGTGAACCGCTGCAGAAAGCAGTCGGTCTGTAATAGCAAAATTTGCATTCAAGGTAAAGTGAGGTTTTACAGCTCCACTAGGCCATTACTGCTGAAATTGTTGTGGAAATTATGAAGCTGCATGAATGAAGACTTTTTGACTCAGTGTTTATGGTAGTTTCTCAGGTTTAGTTTTAACTGGATGTTAAATGCACTGTGTTTTATAAATAGTTCTCTCTTTAGTAACACATTAAGTTCTATGCAGTGTTACATGTCATTTGGTGAATGTGCATGTTTTGAACTGCGAATTTTAAATGTTTTGTCTTTTAATTGTTAAAAAAATGAATAAACTTTGCCATTAAATGAAGAAGCTTTGAATTGATTGGTTGCAAATGCTAGGGATTACTTTCAAAGAAAAACTTAGGTCACTCTTGCTTTGGAATTCTTTAAAATTGGACCTATCAGAAAAAGCATTTCACAAATAGCAAAGAATTCTTCTGTTATTAAGGTACACTGAAAAAGCAGAAAATGTTTTTAAGGCTTTTTTAAACACCTATTTTAAGATGTCCTTTTCAGTTCTTATGTGAAGTCCAGAAAAAGAAAATAACATACAGAAATAAATAGTAGCTTAATTTTTTAAAGTGTGCGTGGAAGCCTACGGTTCAGGGATTTGCAGCAGAGCCCTGACATACTTCTGGTGAGATACTGTATTTTAAAAGAGAAGAATGCAGTACAAGAACTGTAGAACAAGAATAAGGAAACATCATCTAATTTTTCAGAAGACAGAAATACTGTATCCTCTGGCTGGGCTAGTAGCAGGTATTTATTTCCCCTAACAGTGGCCACCCACTGAATAAAAATCAATATATCCAAATCTGAACTGGTTTGGTTGTAGATAGGTGGTTGATTCTTTATATACACTACACAACTAGTTCTGTACTAGCCAGGTACAATAATAGATGCATCTTTCATGCTGTTAGTTTCATGATACCCAGTCTTTAATGGTAGAGCTGGTTTAAGGAGATTCCACCTCATGGTATAGTCATCACCTCTATTACACTGGCCGTCATGACGCTTTTGGAATTATCCAAGTTATAATTTAGTTTATAAGGATCCAGGCTCCCTTTCAAATCCTTTCCCTCTTTTCTTTTGGCAAATGTTATTTTTAAGCTAAATCATTTCACTAACCTGATTTACACAACATCCCCCTGAGTTTGTGCAAGTTGGAGATGGAAAGAATAAAAAGAACGGAAAAGGCATTTCTTCTGCCGTTGCTAATGAAGATAGGGTAGCATGGAATTACAGCCTCGATGTGATTGTGAATCAAAAACTGTTCACGTGCGTATTGAGGAGCAGCCACCCCCTCAAAGGCAGAAGCTCTGTTCAGAGTATCAAGTCCACAGCATGTGGTAATATGTAGAAAAAAGGCACTGAAAATTGACTCATCTCCCTAATGTTACTGTCAGACTGTAACTGAACAGTAGTGGAAAATAATTTTGAAATTGTCATTTTTTAATTCCAGTGAGATTAGTATTACAAATAATTCATGAATGTACATAGCCATATACTGTATCACTCACCTAGTTTCAAATAAAATCCTTCAGATATTCTTGCAAGTACGTGTAATGTTTTTCTTAGCCCTGAAGAGTTTTGATGTATTTTGGAGACGGACGCTTAAGAAACGCAGAGTGTAAAAATACAAAACAACTGGGTGATCCAATTCATGCCACTATTATTCTTGGCCCACGGAAGGCTTGGGTTTCAGACATGCCATTACTAGTTATTGGCAATCAAATAATTTTGTGCATAATGTGTGTGAATCACAATAATCAATTTACTGTGATTTTTGTTTCATTTTGAGTTATTTGAGATTGGTATCACTCTAGTATAATGAGTATGAGCTAACTCCAGCATTACAAAAGGAATAGTTAAGCCTACTGTGTTAAAAAATAAGCATGGCAGTAAGGCAAGTTCTGTGTAATCACTGTTTCTGACAGCGTGCAATTTCTTTTAGTTCAAGCATACATCCAGCCCTTCAAACTCTGTTGCATTACCCATTAAAACTGTGTATCAAAACGCCATTTGTGTTCTGTCTGCAAGCTTTAGAAAAATGACTATTTTCTCTAAATTATAGGAGCATCTATACTTTTCATTGAGAAGGAAATTCAGCATTCTCACCTGCAGCCCAAATCTGAGTTGGAAGTTGCAAAAAGCATTTTGGTTCATGGGCTTGTATTCTGTCCAGCTCCCCTCCTCCCCTTCAGCTAGATAGGTCACTGCCACTGTAGCTACATGAACAATGATGTGTAGATTCTTCTGAACTTACAGATTCTTCTTTGTCTATTTGCAGATGGTGCACAACCCACACCCCACCTGCTTTGCAGGTAACCCAGCACAGCTACTTTAACTACCCCTGATCTTTCCCAGCTTTGGAACCCAGCCTGCAGGATTTGCTGCACTCTGGCCACCAATCTGTGAACTGCTTAGCACTCTGTAAACCTATAGGCTTGTGTAGTCTGATTCAATTATATTACTCCTGCACATGGAGTTCTTCAAGCATTTTTTGAGGTCAAACCCATCATGCATCAGGGGAGGAAAGGAGGTAGCTCAGAGGGCTCTTCCCTGCCAGGCCAGGTTTCACACGACGTGGCAAACTTCACAGCTTCTACTTAGGCTCAATAACCATTAAAATCTGCAAGACTGTACACAAGCGTAGCGGAAATCTGTACCTATGTTGAAACATTAATAAATCTGACTACAGAGCCCACTGAGGCCACTATGGTGTTCAGTGGGCGCACACCACCAAATGTTAATAGGACATAACCAAGTCCAACTTGTGACTTCTTAGTGTAACAGCCCATCCTTAAGGAGAACACTGTATTTCAGCTACCCCAGCACCCGAGTCAGTGGCTCTGACGACTAATCACTCTTTATAGGAACTTGAAATTGCACTTTAACTAGAATTTATCAAGTTTCTGCTTCCAGAAGGATCGGTGTTGCCTTGGTTTACTAGATAAAAAAGATCACTAATTGAAGACTTCTTATATATTTACTAAAAATACAGTTCAATTGACCTGTTTTACTGCTTCTGCTCGATACAGAACGGTCAGTGGATCTTGCGGGATGCTTCCAAACAACAGAGCCGATATCTGTTGCAATATCAAATTATTTTTCCAAAAAGTTACTTGATGAATGGTCTCATATTTCTTATTCATTCAAAATGGGCAGAGAGTCCTACAAAATATCAACAAAGGTGGGCAAAAATTTACCTGCCTCCCTCCTTGAAGATTTGTTTCTTAAAAACTGCAAGCCAAAACACCTTTCAAGTAATTTCCCAAGTACTCAAAATCTACTTACTATATTTTTATAAAGCATACGATACTGTGTATCATTATTTTAGTTTGTAATTAACAATTACAACATTCAAGCTAAAACCTATTACTTAAAACATCAATGTATACAACTTAAGTGGTCCTTCTGCTTAGAAACCACATTTCCAGCAGTAATATCTATTAGATTGTACTGTTAATTATGCAATAAAAACATACTAAAAGGGTTAAAAACTTTTTCGTAAATGCCAAGATACTGGATGTTAGTTATTTGCTGAGAAAAGAATGTGCTCAACTCTTGAGGATGAACCAATGAAGATTTTCTAAAATACAGAGAAGTACACTGTAATTCAGACTACAAGTGCTGTAATTTTAATACACACCAATATGCTAGTACTTGTAAAATAGGTCAGCTAGAATCTGCTTCAACAGATCCTATACACAGGGATTTTGGAGCTGATAAAATAGGAAAGTTCAGCCTCTAATGTAGATTCTGACACAGAGAATGACTTGATTTGTTCACAAAAATAAGTATACAGAGAAGCCCTTCAATGGCTGCATTTTTTTCTTGTGTATTTTCTATTTGCGTGCTGCATGTGTTTGGTTTAGGTGCATTTTTTTCTTCTTCCATTTGGTTTGTTGGTTTACTTGGGGGAAGGAATGTAGAAGGGCAAACAAAATTCATTCCTAGGGCAGGATGTTTTAAATTAAAATACCCAACTAATTACCATAGATTTTACCACATTTTTACCACGGTTACATATAAAATACATTAATTCATCTGTTAGTTTGCTATGTAGTTGGAATTTTATATTCTATTAAATCTGCACAACAGGTGCACAGTTAAAGATGTAAATCATTTACAAAAGCAAAATAAATTATTTTTAACAGGAAAACAGGTTACGTCATCAAAATGAAAACTTGCTCATCAAACACTAACAGTACAGAGACATACAGATGACACAATATTTCAACCAGTTTATTGATAACTTTTATGCATATGACTACTAAATAATTAGTGTTGTCAATGCCGTAAATACATTTTAAATTACAAGCTTGTCTTTACATTTTATACATGGCTAATTTTACAAATAGAACTTTATGATCAGTTTGTCCAACTTACACACGTTGCTGAGCAAAAAGCCAACAGTAAACGCTTATTTTTGAAAAATGCTTTAATATAACATCATTTTTAGAATTTTAAGAGGAGAAGTTACTAGTGGTATTACTGAATACCTTCTGCGTTTCTCATAGATAATTATTTGGCTGCTTGAGATTTGCATGTTTTCAACTAGCCTAATTAGTACTAGTTTTGTCTATCTTAGTTAAAGTTTACTAATACAAATATGCAGTGTAAGTTCAAGTATATTATGTGTATTTTTAAAAAATTCTGTATTTTGATATCTATAGCAAAGTTCGTCCTCAGGTTTTCATTGCTTGTGTAAGGGGAAAACAGTCAGCTGTTTTCAGGATCCGCCAACTCTTCCCTTTAGTTAAAATTACTCCTCTCTTCTTAGGCTTATTGCTGCTTTATAGAACTAATCTGATTATTATCAGTGGAACGCAGCCACTGTTTGTTAACCAAGTTAATAGTGTTTACAGTTAAAACATCATCTATAATGCTGTGAAATGAGTACCTTTATCCCAATAGTTTTGTTACCTGTCTCTGAATCTGTTCTGCACAAATTGAACAATCAGATCAGTCAGTTTTTAGAGCCACTAAGTTTGAAATATTTTGTAATTCATCTGTGTGATCCAATTTTGGGAACTAAGATCCCAAACGAGACCTTGCACTTTTCAAGGGCAACTCACCCACGGGCACAGTTCTGACTTCTGCAACCCCAGAGCATGTCAGTGCGACACCCAGCAGCAGCAGTTCCTGCGCTTCCCAAGGCTGCGTTGTTTCTTGACAACTCCTTTCAGCTCTGACTAAAATCAGAGCAGCTCTTCCCAGCCAGGGCAGGCTCTGGCTGGAGAGGATAGCCGAAGTACGGTGGTGACACCAGAAATCCTGACGGCTGGGTCAGGTGGACTGCATGGGCTGTCTGGAAGCAGCCTGATGTATACGGCGGAGGTGGCGATGACACAAGGCACCCTGGCTCTGCCCGGGGAAAGGAAAACCTGCGAACCGAGCTGCCGGTCGAACTGGAGCTTGTTGCTGTACTTGACTGCCTCGATGGCGTCCTGAAGCTCGTCGAGGCCAGGATCATGGGAAGAGTCTCGGTCTGATAGCTCCGCAGAGAAAATCGTATTGGCTGCGACGGTTGTTTAGGTCTTAAACATGTGCAACAATAAACCGCTACAAGAGAGCCCACGATAATGAAGGCAATAAATATTGATCCAACAATGAGGAATGGGACGTAGATTGGTTCTGGGAGAAGAAAGAATAAGAAAAGCAATGCACATTAGCCTACTGAAATAACAGGTCTGCTGTGCAGAAATACACTCCACAGAGTTTATGAAGCCCCACATTGCTTCAGTCCCACTAACACACTCTGGTCAGAAGATACAGCCATTATCATTAGAACAAAGTTGTGTACCCATCAAAATTTATTTCTGTTGAGAGTTTTAATGGGTATCAATGGTGAAAGCTGTCTACACCATGTCTCATTTGCTGGTTCGAGTTAAGTTTCACTCAAGAATCACGCTCCTCTCCACCTCCCTCATCTCCCAAAACTGCCAGGGTTGTCCAATGCAACAGCATGAATCTGCAGGTGAAGCTCAAATGCTGCAGATGCTGTTAAGTCGCTTTCCCTCCTAAGGTGGAAAATAAACATAAAATGTGTGATTTGGGAAACTAGTCTTCATATGCACTGCTGGATTTCTTTTGTTTTAAAACCTTACGGCCCCTTGCACGGTGAGGTTCTGTCTGCAAAGCACGGGAGCCCGATCTCACCTCCAGGAAAAAACAAAGTTAAGCAGGCACAGTCAAGTTTGCCGATGCAAACTTAAAATACAATTGCGCTTTCCAGTTAGGATGGATCCAGCTGTGGAGCCCGTGTTAGCCGGTAAGTTTACGACATGAAGCGCACACCCGGGCGCTCGTTCTGCCTCCCGGCGCGGTGGCCGCTCCCGCCGCCGTCACCCGCCGCGGCCCCGCACGCCCGACGCCTCCTCTCTGTGCGCACCTGGAGCCGCGCCCGCCTCCTGCCCACCCACCGGGCACGACCGAGCCGGCAGCTGCCGCGGTGGCGGCTGCTGGGCTGCGACCGGGGGTGCTCCGCGGGGGCCGGCTCCCGCCCGCCCCGGGACCCGCGGGCTGGGCACTCACGGGCGGTGACTCCCGGGTCCGGGGGCTCCCGGTCGTTGGTGCAGCCGCCCTGCTCCAGGCGCGCCTCGGCGGCGGCGCAGCAGTAGCGCAGCGCACAGGAGCCGCAGCAGATGGTGGCGGCCGCCGTGTCGAAGCCCTCGGGGCACTGGAAGCCCTCGTGGTAGCCGCCCTGGCCGTCCACCCAGCCGTGGCAGTACTCGCCGCCGCCGGGCTGGCCCCCGCCGCCGCCGCCCAGCAGCCCCAGCAGGAGGCAGCGCAGCAGCAGCGCCCGCCGCCGCCCCGCCATCGCCCCTCCGCCGCCGCCGCCCCGCTGCCCGCCCGCCCCGTCGGGGCAGGCAGGGGGCGGCCCCGGGCGCTATGCGGGGCCTCCTGCGCCGCGGACGGGGACTGGGGGCAGCTCCCCCGCCCGGCCCCCGCAGCCGCGCCCCCGCGGGGCCGCCTCCGCGCTCACCTGCCGCCCCCGGGCCCGCCGCTGCCCGCGCTCCGCTGCCGCCGAAGCTTCGTCCCGCACGTCGCTGCCCCCCCGGTCCGTGTGGCTGGGCCGGTCCCGCGCCAGCTCTATTGGTCACACGGGGCCAAGCCCGGACGGAGCGGAATCTGCCTTTGCTTTTCGGAGGCTTCTTCCTCCCCGGGCTCAGCCTCTGGGCACAATCGGCAGGGCTTAAATGCGGGCACCTTCCCCTCCGGCACGCCCAAGTGTGCCTCTTGCCTTCCCTTTAGGCTGACACCCCAAAGCAGGAGCGTTTCTTGCGCCGGCAGTTTTTTGGAGCAGCCCTGCACTTCTAAGAGTTAAAAAACACAAGCACAGTGTATGATTTATTACGAGGACTCTTTGCTTTTTAACCTGTTTCCTTTCCTCGATATTTTTGAAGTGGAAAGACATAGCGGTATATCCCCTGAAGATTTATAGGCTCTTTTAGTCAAACAGTGGGTCCATCACCTTTATTTTCCAAAGGGAGAGGGCGAGTGTGGGGCTGAGGAGGAGGGACACATCTGTTCGTATGAGTGTCTGATCCTTTTTCTGCTGGAAGAATAATAGCAAGTCACCAAGCATCAGGAAAACCACAAAAGGAACTACTTACTCATTTATTCTAGAGCAAAAAAAAAATATTTTAAATGAACTGAGCAGATTTGGAATTCTGGTTTAAGCAAGAAAACATTTCTTTAAATGATGTGTCCCTTGTGTGCTATCTAAGAGGTGCTCCTGCTTTAACGGTAAAAGAGCTTATGAAACTAGTGTTATATTAAAGTTGGGTTGAACAAAATAATTCATTTTTACTGCATCTGAAACTTCCTGCCATCATTTATTGCTGGGGTATGAATATGTATATTGGAGTCTGACCACTTGCCAAACATTTTGAATGCCTGTGTCACTAATTTCCAAAGCTGGCAGGTTTTGTGAAACAAAAGGAACAAAGTGTGCTGTGTACCAGGAATAAAACTGTGTGCCGAGAACCATCTATCGAGACCTTAGACTTCTGACCAAGCCCAAATACAGTCCACAAGCACAATATTTGTGTTTGGTTTTCTTTCGACTAATCTATTATCTTTTTTTTCTTTTTTTTACTTGACCTGTTTTTCTGTTTTGATTTCTTTAAATATAACCAGTAATACTGGATATGAAAAGCAAATTAATAAAATTCTATAAATGCAAAATATTTTTCATGGCTATTTAACAGGTGTCGGTATAGAAATAATAAAATTGAATCTTAAAGAAAAGAGATTTCAAATGTGAAGATGTGATATTCTGTCCTTTTCTGCATTTTCATTTTGAAATGATGATGTGAATTAAACTTGTAGCAGCTGTACTTACTCTGAGTTCCTAGTTTTTATAGGCCAATGTTAAATATTAATATAGTTTTGCATTTACTTCGCTATGGTTTTAGAGCAAACATAACCTCCATGGAATGTTTTGAAACATACGCCTAATCCAGCTTCCAGGAGGGCCAAAAGGAAATCTCTTTGTTGACCAGGATGAGGTCTGGAGGAGGAGCTGGGTAAGGTCTGCATGGTACGTTTTGCTGTCCTTAGGTGAAGAGGACAGAGAAACAACAGATCTGTCTGTCAGATTTGCAGGAAAGCCGCACTGGGTAGGAATTGCTGAGTAAATGTGTCACAGCTCGCATGTTGATTTTAGTAATTAATTCACCATCTTCCAAAATAAAATTTAAAAAAAATAAATAATTTTTTTTAAAAAAGAGGTTTGAAATAATCCTTCATATTTATATGTATATATGTATTAGATATTTAGCTACTGCAGGAACTGCAGAGGTATTCTTCTGCAGGGAAACTGGGTAGGCTCCCAATCCACAGGCATCAGCATGATTTTAACCTGCATTTATTTCTCCCGTGTTGCATCTCTAGTGCTTGCATCACTGATAAAAAGTTTGCCTTTATGTTCCGCTTTAAGCAGCGGCTATCTCTGCTCCCCTCTTGTGTAATCTATGGCAGCTGTGCAGGGTCTCCATTAAATGGGCACAATTGCCCTTGTCTTTATTTGAATCCCATCTTGCTCCATCCTGCAAGAAAAATCTTGCAGAGGCTTAAGTATTTGCCTGAAAGCGCATAGGTAGTTGGTTTATTTTTGTGTGGATAAATGGCATTTCACTCACTCGAGTGAATTTATTTCACTTGTGCCAACTAAAAATCAGAGGCAAATTTTGGTACCGTTTTTGCAAACACAGCAAACCTTGAAAGTCTGAGCATACTTGGGCAGTTTTCCTATGAACTGCTAAGCTCTTAACTGACTTCTTTGGGCTTATTTTTTGCTTTCTCTAAAATACTAATGCAGTTTACAGAACGTGATGTGACCCTAGTGGAACTGGATTGTTCTGAACCACAGAGACCTTTTTTCTGCTCTTCTTTTATAAAGGTTGCACCTGTGCAACCGCATCCTTAAAAAAATCTGAGATGCTAGCAGATTCATTTACATCTATTCATGTTACTTCCTTTAAACTAAACCCACAATTAATTAATACAGGAAAAAATGTCATGCAAACCGTTGGTGAGCATCCTTCATCTGCAGTTTGAGGACATCAGATGGCTCAGAGTACCTCACTTTTCAACTACTTTTTTGGGTAACATTCCTGCAAAGTACCCATGCAGACTTTGCTTATTATTTATCTTAGCTGAAGTCTTCCAGCTTCCAGGTGATAAGCCAATGTGGAATTTGGATGAAAAATATTGTTTTTAAAAGCCCATGTAGCTATTGCTCTGATTACTGTTGTTTATAAACTTAGTATTAAAACTAGTGAAGGCAAGATTAGTCATATAACAGGCAGAGAAGATAATTTCATTGGTTGATTACTATTTAACAGATTTTTCTTATAGTCCCCACAGTAAATCCATGGGGAGAGCACATTATAGCATTCCTCATCTGCTTCAGGGCAAGATCAAACAATTTTTCTTAAATGACCTCTGCAATCATTCTATCCATGTCTGAAGAATTGATTGATTGTAAAGACGGATATTAAAGTCTCTTTAAACAGAGTCATAGCTCCTACTAATCATAGCACACTCAGTTTTCTGGGTTTGAGCCTTTTTTTTCCTGTTTTCACTATGATACTTTGGGGGCTCCTTTAAAGTATAAAACATTCAGTGACTCATGGAGCTCTAGAATGAGAGCTAATCACATTCCCATTTCACATGGGCACTACTGATATTAGTAAAGCCCTGGGACTTTGGCTCAGCTCCTAGAGTCCAAGCAGAGACTGGATCTTCCAAACACCCCTAAATAGTTACACATTTCTGTCTTGACTAGGGTAACGATAGGCTCAGCTCACGTCTTGCTTGAGGTAACCAACAGGATTGGTCATTTCACCCTGGCTCTTCGTTAACTATTGTCTTTAATTGTAAAGAATGTGAAGGCTAAATTGAGTTACTGGCTTCAAAAATCAGCCTGGCACAAGCATATTTCCCTTTAAAAATGAAAATTAAAAAATCTACCATCTAAATTGCAAACCCTTCGAGCTACATAAGCTGATTCATTATGCACATAAGGACTGTTTTGAACAAAACTCTGTTCGGCTGCGCTCTATATCTATGTCCTTATTCTTGGCTGGTTGTTGAGAAAGGCCATCCTGCAACCGCCTTGCTGGGAGAGACATCTGCCAAGCTACACGTCCCTATCACCTGCCAGGCCACCCACATCCCTGTCACCTGCCAGGCTGCCCACATTTCCATCATGGGTTGGCTGGCAAAGCACTGAGATGTACCCCAGCCACAGCCCCACGCCCCAGGGAGGCTCCCACCATGCTTCTGCTCCTCTGGCTGAAAAACCTCGTCCCATTGCCTGCATCAGCAAGTTCAAACAGATCTGTGAAACCCACAAAGTGTGTTGTGGTTGATTGACTCAAGGGAAAATGTGTTGCTTTCCTTCTTTCTTTTACCTTGCTTCTTTTTTCAGCATTATTTCATATATGGGAGGAAGGAATCATTCTGAACTGGTTTGGGTTGGGAGCTACAGCTCTGACAGTCAATATTTTATGATTTATTTCTAAATAAATATTTCTGGAATTTGATCTGCACTGCCTTGTTTTTCACCCAAGTCAGGAATATCACTGTGTTTTCTGAAGTCTCTCGAGAATACGCGAGGAATGAGGTTACATGGGCCAGCTATTAAAAGCAGCACCTCTTACACTAGCCCAAAATTAACCTGGTGAGAAAACCGGTTACAGCTTTTGGAGAAAAATGTAGAAGTCGGGCTATCTCCGCTTGATGACTGTCAAAGTAAGATTAGTCACTCCATAAATGCCTTAGGGCTCCACTCATGTTGGGTTACTCGTATCTTGATACATATATAAGCATATCACAGTAGTAGTGTTTCCTTATCTGAAATCTGTAGCACTGCTAGGTGGAGGAGTGAGGTTCAGACTTCAGAAATTCTCCTTCTAAGCCATCAAGAGCAGAAGCTGTTTTCAAGCCAGCAATGCAGCCATCCCTGTTCAAGGGATATATTGTCCCAGCCATCCCCCAACTACCCTTTAGGAGATTGTTCTTGTCTTACACTGAGCTTTGTAGAGACCATGTAACGAAAGGTGAAGAGATTTGCTTACATACAGTAACTTATGTGCACTGAATTTATCTCTTCTATACAATCACAGTGGTGCTCTCTGCTCTGTCTCAGCATCCATGGGTGCATAGAGCTGTTAGGAGCAGAAGAGCAAGGACAGATGTCTAGAAGAGACAGAAATTGGTGATCTTATGGAATGTGCAGCTACTCTTCCTTTTTCTGTGTCTAAAAATAGATTGTCTTATGGCTACTAAGCAAGTTTTTCTGAAGAGGTGTTTAATTTGCTTTTATTCCAGAAGTTCCTCTGATTCAGAAACAAATGCTCCAAACAATATTTTTCAATTCCAAAAAAAAAAATAGCTAGTAAGTGATTACATCACCTTTTGCTAGCAACAATAGCCAATAAAATCCTAAAGAAAAAGTCATCAAGAAAGTGTAAAAGTGGCTGTTTTGTTGCATTTCTAAGAGCTATTTTCAAAGCACTGAACATGGGGAAATGTTTTGAAAACCAAAAAAAAAAAAAAAATTGATTAACATTTTTCAGGTGAAACAGTGGTCAAAATGTGACCAATTTTCAACTATAATTTGGCAAATAGCTCCTTCTTTGTAACTTGCAGATAAAGAATAAGTTATTGCTAGTAAATAACTATGTTTTCTAACAATCTTCATAGCCGTAACCATTTTTAAGCAGTACCAAGTTTACCAGGTAGAGGTGGAAAGATTAGTGTGCTATTGCCAGCAATTCCCTAATCCCTCAAACAGAAGACATAGTGGTATAATCATATTAATGAATAATGCTACAGAAAGGGCAGGGAAGAGAGATAGCATCAACCCGACCTGCTTTGCTCTGCACAGTGGAGTGTCTAGTTCTTTTTCTTTGCAACAGAATTGATGACAACAATAAAACAAAACAAATAAATAAAAAAGGGAAAGTATGTGAGAGAACATGACATTTGAGTGCAGAAAGAAAATGTGTTTACCAGGGAATGAAGACAACTGTCTTTTTTCACTAACACCAAGAAAAAGAATATTTGAACATTCAAAAGTAAAAAGTTAATACATACAAATGCAATTTCTTTTTTTCCCCAAATAAATAGTGCTGAACATGAGGACACTGTTTCAACCCTTAAGTAACAGACTGTGTGATAAACATGTACCTAAGTTTAAAAGTATGCAGTGAGTTTTTTTATTATTATTATTGCAAAACTAAAGCATGATAATAAATGACAATTAATGTATAAAGAATTCTACAGATGGACAGATTATATAGTGCCTGAAGCCTTAAGTGGGATGCATACGTTACAGAACTGTAGGAGAACTATTTCTGAAGGATATATTAATATCTAGCACTTGTAGTTTGTTTTTAACACATCAAAGTTCTACACAAACAGAATCATAGAATAGTTTGGGTTGGAAGGGACCTTCAAAGGTACTGACATCTTCAACTGGATCAGGTTGCTCAGAGCCCCATCCAGCCTGGCCTTGAATGTCTCCAGGGATGGGGCATCTACCACCTCTCTGAGCAACCTGGGCCAGTGTTTCACCACCCTCATTGTAAAAAAATACTTCCCTATATCTAGTCTGAATCTCCCCTCTTTTAGTTTAAAACCATTATCCCTTGTCCTATCACAACAGGCCCTGCTAAAAATTTTGTCCCGATTTTTCTTGTAAGCTCCCTTTAAATACTGAAAGGCCACAACAATAACTCATCAGCAATGGATCCTCTGGATCTAAAATAATGATTCTTTTGTAAACTAAACTAAACTGTTCCTTGACACTTCAGTCAGCAACAGTTAAATAATTTTATTCAGTATTTTAATAGTACAGAAGGGGAATTTTAAAAATGCTTCTATTACCGCTGTTACCAGTTTATTCTGAGCATTAAATAGCTGCTATCCAATGCTAAAAATTGAGGCCGAATCCTGCATCTTCTAATGTGAGAATATTCTCTCATATCCTGGGGCTCAAGTCCTCCAAACCCATTTGCTTGGGCTACATTTCACCCAAGTGAGAACCATCCGTTCAGGTTTGCTGTTGTATCATTGCATCTTTGTAAAAGATAGTTACATTTTGTTCATTCATTGTATTTGTCCTGTCTTTGGTATGGCCTCTTAACACTTCCTATGTACAGCAGATTTCCCAAAATATGTAAAACATGGCAGGTCTGAAAAAATTACCATTTGATGACATAAATTAGATCTTAATTTATTATAATAATACAATTAGTGAATGAAAGATTAGATGAGCTTGAAAACTGAGACCTATGTTCTTTGTTCTGTCTGCAGGTGGATAGGATTTAAGGAATAGTTCTACCTCAGCTCTGCCCAGCCCAGGGCAGGTCAGGGACTGGGCCCACCTGGTGCAGTTTTGACCAGCAGCTGAGCTGCTGCAAGTTGTGCCCAACTGCTTGTTGCTCCTGATATGCTGCATTTCCAGATCCAAACTGGATGGGTCTTGCCATTCACCTAATCCAAATTAATCTCTCTGGCCATCAGTAACTGCTTCAGGTGAGGTAAAAAGCCCTAAAACATCATGTCCAACTTCCCCAAGCAGTAAGCAAGCTGTGTTAGGCTCACACTGTATGGCTGAACAGGGTGCTTGCAGAGGAAATATTTTGGGTTTCTGGACTGAAGTGCACAGTCCTGAAATTTGCCCGAACAAGATTTATGTACAAGAAAAAGGTCTTATCCAGTGAGCCCTATATATAATAGTTTTAAATGGTGGATCAGTAATAATTGGGGACTGAGAATAAGTCCTGAGAAGTGTCTAAACTGAAGTCTGAATGTGCATCTCTGAACTGTATTACCCTGTATTTGCAGACACCACGTTTCATTTGCCCATATGTTGCCAACTCACATGGTTTGTTAACGTCTCAACACAGTTCTTCCAAACATGGTTGCTCTGTTTGTCTGTCTCATGAGATCTGTCATCCTCAAACAAGCTGTTAAGTTATATACTGGTTTTCACCATCATCACAAACCTGATTTGGTAGTGCCAGGCACGGTCTGGCTTTGTGTCCTACCACAGTTCTCCCTGGAGCAACCTCTTCTGTTTGTTGGTGCATCTTCTTTGCCTTAGTTGGAGAGCTGACATGACATGCTCCTGCGTTTGGGCTCCACGGTACCTTCTTTCACATAAACAGCTGCCTTTCCCCAGCTGGACGGTGTCTGTGAGGTGCATTGCCTCGCAGTGTCCCCTGGCACAATGTCTGTGAGCGACTCTTCTGTCACTGTTGTTCAGTGAGTAGTGACTTTCAAACATCGTATCTGCCCCTTCAGGGCCTGGACCACTTGCATCCTCCATCTTTGTGTTCAGTTGCTATAACTGTGTGTTCAGTGGTAGCTCAGTGTCGATAAACAAGCTCGCTGCTACTGCTCAGACCTCAGCTTGAGGACGATTGGGCTGGTTTGCAGTGGTTAATCATCTGAGGGAAGGTTTTCATGGGAGAGCTTTGAGCAGGCAGCCATTAGTGTGATTTGCAGCAATCTCACCTTTAGCCTCTCTACTTATGGCTCTGCTGGAGTGGAGGGACAAAGCCTCTCACAGCAGCATTGGATCTAGGGGCTTGTTAGGGGCTCCTGAGTCAGCCTGGGAGTGACTTCTGCTCAAGCCCCTTCATGCTCTGTCCTTTCCCATGTTGGTCTCCAGACCACTTTTCCTGCTTGGGAGACAAAACCCTTGGGAGAAGGAATAAAATCTTCATCTCTTTCTATGTGCTTAGTTGCTAGTCATCAGATGACTATTCTGAAGCCCAGCTTTAAGGAACCAAAAGTCAGGTCAAACCCTCCTGGCTGGCATCAGCAGTGATAATGGCACAAACAGCAGGGTCTGCTCCAACACATTTCACCCTTTGAAGTTTAGACCGTTACCACCATGTAGGTACAATGCAGTTACGAAGTCTGGTTATTAGTCAAGGAGAAAAAAATGAGTAGGAGGACATCTTTGAATGTCAGCAAAAGTACAGGCTGCATTCTGTGATGCAGGAAACCTTAAAAGGACGAAGTATTTGAAGAACTATGAGTAGATTCATAAAGTGTTTTGGTGAACATATTAGTTATTTTGGAGAGCAGTAATGTTGACTTAAAATATTTAGCTTTTGAATTTGACTAAAGTATTCACATAGACTGAATGTAGTCATGTGTTTGGGGAATTAATAACTTTACTTCTAAGTATTTCTTATTATTCTTATATACAACAGCACAAGTAAAATTTGTTCTGCTTATCTACATTTTGGTCTCTCTGCTTAGGTTTCTTCTGGGATCTGACCTATAAAAATTATGGTACACTAAAGTTTGCAGCAAACACTTAACAAATACTCCTATTTCAGATATGAAATTAATAGTGTTTAAATATAGTCTCTGGTGTTAGCGTTTTTGCTGTTTACCTGAGTGAAGTAGTTTTCTAGCAAATGTCAGGGAACCAGCTAATAGGTAAATACACCAGGGAAAGTAACTGCACACTGCCATCTACGGTGCAGGCTGGGGCTACTGCAGGAGATTTTTGTCACTGGGAGACATGAGATGGGGTATTCATAACCAAAAGATGCCACAGAATCTCCTTTTCTAGCAGCAGTTTCTGTTGGTGCAGAGTATGTGTCGCAGAAGGGCCGTTACCATAGAGAACATGCATGGCTGTTGTGTGAGGAGTGAGAATGAACGCAGAGTTTGGAGTGCAATTATTTCTCTGAGTGATGTTGGTTACAGGCTCAAGGACATATGTGGAATGGTCAGGTGAAGCCGTGCAGGAGAGCAAGAGGAGATCACATCCCATTGCTGGTGGGAGAGGTCCTGCCACAGGGACACCAGCTGTGGGTGTCCCAGCTGCCCTGCTTGCATGGTGTGATGTGAGAGCACCACAGGTCTTGGCTGCTGGTGGAAGTGGTTATTTCAGACACCAGTGGTCCCTCCCTCCCCACTCCTGCTCTGGCTCTCTTCAGCTGCCTCTCACTGCACCTTGTCTCACCTCATCTCATCTCACCTCAACTCACTTCCCTTCCAGCATCCTCTGCCACTTGCCTTTTCCAGGAACAGGCTGGGACAGTCTGCACTGTCTTGCAGACCGGGGTCACCCCCAAGCCCAAGTCATGTATATAGCAAGTCTGCAAGCATTTGCTCAGGCACAGTCAGCAGCTCCATTGGGACACATCACATGGTCCTGGGGAAGAAAAGCAGGAGGGTTCCCATCGTACCATACGCATAGCTTATATACAGAGCACATGGGCAACTTTCTTCTCTCTCTCCAGGGCAACCTCTTGGAAATGAAAAAGCTGAAGAGAAAATCCATCACTACAGGGTCTTCCTTTAGCTCCCCACCTATGTGTTCTAACCTATGCACAATCATTCTCTTCAACAAGCTTTTGAAGGACACTAGATGGTTAAAAGAAACTGGGAACCATTGCATAGAGCAAAAGCAGACACAGAAGAAGAATCAGTGATAGAATCATAGAATCATAGGATCATAGAATAATTTTGGACCCTCAAGATCATCGAGCCCAACCAGTAACCTACAATGTCACTAAACCTCATCCCTAAGAACATGCAGCTTCTGCTTTTACCACACACTTCCGTGTGTCTTGCAGACTGTCAGCAGCCCATGGGTTGTCCCTTGAAAATCCCCAGTGCTCAGCAGAGCATAATCTGCTCATAACCTGTCTGCTGAGATCTTTGCTACTGGATGGCTGAAAACTGAGCACATCCCACTGTATTTATTATTTTATTACCAAGGCTGTTTTTTCATCTCCTGTGCTAACAGACTGTTGGGTTTTAGACTGAAGGGTAGGTGGAGCAAGGGCTGGCACTAATGTGTGCTGGCACACAGCCTAGCACAACTGGGTTCAACAGTTGGTTTTGGTAGCTAGCTGGCATCTCGATATAAATCTTCGAAAACATCAATAATACTTAGTAGCCTCAGCTGTACATTACTGTTTATCCAGTTGTAAAACCAATCCTAAATTAGCCGAATCCTGAGTCCCCATTAGCTTCCCTCTCAGAAGAGGAGTTTTTATCATACAGGCTGCCTGTAGTCCCCTGTATTATCTACATCTGGCTTCCTCCAATGAGCTTATCTCATCTCAAATTGATGATAAATTATTATGAACTTACTTTGGACTTCTTACTTTAGAATTCTGGCTCATGGCCCTAGAAATTTCTTCCATGCCAGATTGTTGACTTCAGCCTTAATTAATGATCGCTTGTTATCAGTTTAGTTCAAATGTTTGGTTTCTAACTTTTGCTTGTGTAGTCTAAACTTTTCCAAAGTCCAGATAGATGGCTTTAACTTAAAATGTTATGATTTTGATATTGACTTGATGCCTTCCTGGCTGAGTGTGAAGATTTTATTCTTCCATCACGTTGATTAATAGACCTATTGCAAATCCTAGTACTTAGAGTACCAAGGAGTGAAACAGCTAAACACCATGTAGATTAACCTAGGTAAGAGTTAATCTTATGTTTCTGTGAGAAATAATTCATTTGGTTGGAAGCTGCTTCACTCTTTTGTACAATTTTCAAAGTATGATTTATTGTACTTCTCTGCAGTCACCTATTTGTCTTTTTCTTAGCCTAAACTTTGGATCTGCAGCTCAGATGCTGTATGATTAATCATTATTACTCCATCGCACAAGCATTTGAAAGTTCAATTTAAGTATGAGGAAAGTATTCTACAAAACTCTCTGCTAGCAAATGGCAAGGTCTTTACTTCTAAGAATTCAGGCAAGATATAAGCTCACATCTTTATATGAAACACTGGTAGTTCTCCCATAGTTACCCAGTCATCAGACAGTCTCAGCTGCAGATGCTAAACTAGTCACAGGCTTCATAATGGCTCATTCCCACATCCTCCATCAAATATCCCTTAGGTATTAAAAATACACTTTGGGAAATCACAGTCTTTAGCAAAGTAAAAATAGAAATCCTCAGGTTCATTTTTACAAATACAGCTTGCTTTGCCATATTAGCTTGTAATCAAAGATGCATTTGTGTTTGCAGACTCACTCTAATACCCTCTTACTAACTAACCAAGCAGATTTTGTCAGTTGTTTCCTAAAATAGAATTTAGGTAACAACTGCTTAACAGAATCTGTGTTTGAAACTGAAGATACTTTTCATATTCTCAGGTTCATTGTACCAGCTAGGGCTTTTTATTTAGCTGGAGAAGTTGCACTGAGACTAAGACACTAAAACAGTTATCAGTTTTAAAACAAACAAACAAACAAACAGACAATTTGTCTGTTTGTTTGTTGCATTCATCTGAGATCCTTCAAACACTCATGGAATATATAAATGTATGTTCTGGGATGGATGTACATGTGTTCTCTGTCTTGCATTTACCAGCAGCTATAAAACTGAATTAACATCCTGTCTTATGGCATATTTCAGGTCTATGCAAAGAATACTGTGCAGTATTTCCATCACTTTGGGATGAAAGATTAGATATGTTCAGGTTTTTTGTGAAGATTTCTTTATATATTTCTCTAAAGAAATAGCCTAACAGCTAATCTAGTTGTCAGCTGGACGAGAAAAGCACTACACTTAAAACCATTGAAAGTGTGAGGAGCAAACACGTCTGCTCAGCTCCTTGCACAGCCATGTGGAGACAGCACAGACACAAAAAGAATTTGTAGACATCCTGAGACTTATTTACACCCTAATCCAGTTAGCCAAAATAATAGCATCCATGTGATCAAACTTGCACATCCCACTGGTGAATTATTGGCACATGAACAACAGGGAACTGGTGACATAAGAATCTCTATGGAAAATGTGCAGGTGCGCAGAGCAGCAGCTTCCTTACTGTGCCAGAGCTAAGACTTCTTTATTCCAACGGCCTCTGGTCACCACTCTCATTCATGAGGCAACTTAATCTTATAGGTAATTTATTTTTTGTTCCACTCTCATCTCTAATAAGTTCATAAAAAACTTTGACTTCTGCCCCCCTCTACAGGTTGTGGACATCAGATACTTTCTCTTTATGTGTGCAAAACTCATGACTATTATCTGCTTATTAAATAGGAACCCTGCCTTACTGTCAGTTGTCCTCATTAATTCCATGATGAGAAGTGGGATGAACTGTTAAATCCTGCCTTTATTGGAGTGCTTAGACCTCTGTGCACGGGCAATTCATAAATGGAGGATTATTTTGTATCTTGGCTGCAAGCATGTTTGCTCTGGAAATCACAGTAGTTGTATGAGTGAATGTGCTCAAAAGTGGATGCATAAATGCAGTTCTGTGAGTAAAGTTATAAATTCTGTCATTCATCAAAAAGTGCAAAGTTACACTAAGGTAATGCAGAGATCACTTTCCTTCTGCATTTATTTATTTATTTGGTTATTGGTTAGTTGAATAGGTAAGATGTCCACTCACAATCTTATAATGAAATATCTCATAAGTTATGATACTTGAATTCTTTTTTACTCATTCAGATGTTGATTTGAATATCATAGAGCTCAGGAGGTCTCCTCTGAGATAACTTCAGAGCCATACTGATCTTAGTCACATAATCTGTCCTGAAACAGCAGATAAACTTTAATGGATATCAGATTATTTTTCTCCTGGCTAGCTGCGCTCCATACTATAATATTTCCACTGGGGGTAGTTAGCAAATAGGCTTTGGTATTGATGTCTGAGTATTTTATAAATATCATTGACTAGCTCAGCAGTATAATGGAACGTTATATGATTCTGTGCATTTTTTCCTACAGAGAGCTTTCTCTGTCCTACTGGGATGCCTGTAGAATTGAACAAGTTCTCGAAAATCTAAGTGATTTACAAACTTTCCTATTTTTTTTGCTGCAATTCTTCCCGAGAATTCAATATCCATTTCTTAAATGACATCATTCTCTGATAAGATCTGACATTTACTACTGTGAATTCAGTTTAACACCAATAACATAATGAAAATAATCATAATGTGCAAAAGATGGGCAGCTCCAATCACATGTGCCTCCTGCCCCTCCGTCTGAGCCCCAGAGAGCCTGGCTGAGTGTCCGCAGTGCATTCAGGACATTGCTACCAGACAACAGATGCTTGCTAATGTGCAACCAAACCATGACCAGTCCCAGGGGATGTAAACCTCCTTTGCCCAGTAATACACCTTATATAAAGGTCATTCATTCTCTAGAAATGACAGAGTTAGTCTCTCAAGGTACCTCTATAGATTCAGCCATCCCATCTCTCCCTCACTCCAACAACACAGCTTCCTTGGAACAGCCTTTTCTTTGCAAAGCAGCCAGAGCCCTTCTCTCATTGAAGAACACAGTGGAAACTCAGTGGAGACAGGCTGGTTGATCAAGCTTGGCTACTTTCAGGACAAGGTTCTTAATGGTGCATGTTCTTCTAAGGTCATTCCGAATATTGGAGAAGAATCCTACAGTACAGACTCCATCATTAACATTTTTCTTTAGACTAAGTCATATCTATCTGGAAGACTCAGAGAAACTGAGTGAGAATGAATCATTTACCTCAGATTCAGTGCAGACAGAACCAATGTGATAACAGGGAAGTATGTTCCTCAACACTTCCCTCAAGACTGTATGTTCCCTGTGAACTTCAGTTACATTTGTAGCTTCTCTAGACGAATAGCTGTGGACGAGATAGCTGCTTCCTGGCTAGATACAGACAGAAAGTAATTTGTGCTAAAAAAAATAATTGCTACTATCCATCATCTGTTTGTCATCTCAGGAATGGTCTGCCACAACCTTGGGATAGCCATGGGAAATAATGCTTGAATCTTTCAGGACCTGATAGCAGAAAAAAGTATCATGGGACAACTTAGTGGTGGATACCAACACTTTTGGCGGAGGGGTCTACTTGAATTTCTGGGTAGAAGAAGGATGGATATTTTTCTTCCCTACATCTGTCTCTCCTCTCATTGAGCACCAGCCCCTGAGACACTTTCATCCTGCTCTTCACCCAGGAGCTCTCCCAGAGGAACTAAGTGGAGTCTCCAAGATTTTCCCCATCCCCCACCCTCAACAAGCCCCTGAGGACCTACAGACCATTAACACTCTAAACTCATATTCATGGCAACTCTGCTCTGCTTCAGCACCTTGCTGGGGGAAGAAGAAAGATCCTGGCCAGAGGAAGAAGAAGCAGAGTGCCCTAGTCACTGTCCCTCCACTGCTGGAGCATCGTCCCTCCACTGCTGGAGTATTGTCTCTGCATGGGCAGGGCAGAAATACAGCACGGCTGGGCAAAGTGGTGCAAGGCAAGTTACTGGTCTAGGATGGTGAAAGCCACTGTCCCATGGGATTTTGGTATTAAGCAGGTTAACATGCACTTGAAATCACAGTGCCCTGATCATTGTTAACTGCATTGTAAAGGTGCTCAGAGGTGCAGTTAGTGATGATGTGTGGGCTGGCCATGGAGGAGGGACAAGGCTGGGGCACAGTCTGGCTGCCTCTTCCCAGCCCCTCTCCAGGAGTCCCCACAGCACCATGGCTTGGTGGAGTCAGGGGGAAGCTTCCTGCAGACACAAGTAGGCTTTGCATCAAGCAGCCTGAGCAGATGCTCAGCTGGGAAGCCTGGAAAGATGCTTTTCCCTGACTGACCACAGAATGACTGTCTGTCCTCTACACAGGCCTCGGGGGACAGCAGTGAAAATTTGAGGAGTGGGGAAGACAAATTCATGTTGTTGCATTTTTGGCATTTGTGTGTTTATGTGGGCAGCTTAAAAACTGATCTATTTTGCTATTCTCTTGCCTGCTTTTACTAACTTAGATTATTTTTAATGCTATGGTAAGTACATTAACCTTCAGTTTAAAAACTAGCTTGCTTTTGAAATGAAAATCTTATATAAATTACCAAACTAAATCCAAAATATTCCTCAGGCAGTTCAATATTTACTTTTTTAAAAAAAAAAATTACATTAGCTAGAGGCATACTTTTGGATTTCTAGGTGTTTGGATAACTTAATTTAAAACAGGAAAACAGACTAGACTAGATAAGAGAAACTTAGGTGAAATTATTCTGGTTGTGACATATGTGATACATAATGCTGTGTAATTAGATATTAAAGTGGTTGCTGTGCAGCAGGATGTTTTATGAAAATGAGGCAAATGTTTTTTTAAATGTACTACTGGAAACCAGACAGATGTTAACCTATGTCCCCAAGGAGGATAGCTGCATTCCACCAAGTTTTTGATATGAATCTGAACTGTGGTGAACAGGAAAGGAGGGAATTTGTGATTATAGCTTAGCTCACCATTAGTCAATATTTGGCTGCATGTGCAAAGGATGCTTATATGATGCTTAGTCTGGACAGTAATGATTTCAGGGGATTTGTTCTTTCTTGAGCAACAGCAGAGCAGATGGTGACAAAGCAGATCTAGCAATAAATCATGGAGACAGGATACTTGAAGCAAGCAAGATGAACTAGTGGAACAAAACAGAAACTGGGGGATAATTGTTACACACATGCAGAGTGTATTCCCGCTAATTTTATTAATGCTGAGAACAGTGCTTAAAGGCTGAGCATTTTCATGTAGCTTGGCTGTTAAAACCCATATTAACATTTTTAATCAACATCCTTTGGGACCAAAATTTTTCAGGGCACGTATAAAAAAACAAAACAAAACAAAACACCACAGCTATGCACTGAAACTTCTGCTGACTGCACAAGTTAAAGATGCCTGACAACCTTAAACAGCAACAACATTTTTGAGACTCACCAGTTCTGTTGCTCTGCAGGATTCAGCTCTGAAACCACATCAGGCTTCAGCAGTACCTGGTGCACATAACAGTAACAGGAAAGACACCTACAAATATTCTATGAAGCCTAAAGGAAGAAACAGCAATTCCTCGAAACAATATCTTGATGGGCTAATTTTAGCACTCTAGCAGCTGGATGTTGGTGTTCCCTCCACCCCCTACCCAGGAGGCAGCCCAAATCCCCATCCCTGCCAGCCCAAATCCCAATCACTGCCAGAACCTGCTTCTCCTTTCCCAGCCAGGCCACAGTCTGATCCTGGGAACGGTGCTTCCTCCCCATTCCCTGCTGTTTGCTCTCCTGCCATCACACCAGCACCTGTGTTGGCATGGCAGTCCCCCTCTCTCTCACATCTGTAGCCCTGCTTAATATTTCAGCTAGAGTGTTTATAGTTCCTGTCCCCAGGTTGGAGGCTGCTGATATAGAAGGCGGCAATGGTGAGTGGTCCATGGCCTCGAGTGGCAAACGGACCCTTAGGCTCCCATTCCTGCCCTAAAGCTAGGCAGAACCTGCCGTCCAGGAAACACCATAGGATTAGGACATGGCAATTCCCAGCTCACCAGGCTCAAGTAAAGGATTGCCATTGCATTTTATAGAAAACACTACATCTTAGATAATCCGATAAATAGAAGGTATCAATTAATTCAATGAATATTTTTCTCATAGATCTCCATATCAGATCGTTCTCGGTGCCTTTCACGATGCACCACAGCACAAGCAGCAGCATATAGCCTTGGTGTGCAATCAAACTGCAATGATCTTCTCATGCAGCAATTAGCAAGTGTTTGGTAATCATGTGTCCCCTTGGATTGTTTGTCATTCAGTTAGAGTTAGCATTTCCTCTAATCTGCCTCATCTCAGTGACACTGTGAGACAGCCCTGCTACAAATGATTGCTACACCAAGGTGTATTTGTGTTCTGCACAAAAGAGCATTACACAAAGGAGCCTCTTTCAGCAGATGAAGGACTAGGCAAACTAAAGGCAGGATTATTGAGCAGTAAGTATTGGCATTTTTGGCGCAAAATGTATCATGAAAATGTATTTCAACAGCCCTTAGAGAAAGTAATTTTCAATCAATAATAGAGCTATTAAACTCAGATGAGCAATTCCCCGATATCATAATGCTACCATTTTCTTTTTCTGATCATTGGAATGAGTTGTTGTAATGTGAAAACAGGTAGAAAAGTGAGACAAGCCGTTAATGGGAAGAGCTGAAAGCATGATATTTTGTCCAGTTTTTCAATAGTTTGTACTCAGGTTTGAACGAAAAGAGCAACAAACCCTTACATCTGCACATATTCTTGCATAGCAGCTGGAATTAAACTTTACATCATACACTTTCAAGAAGAAACAGCCTGATTTCCTATGTACCCATATGTATTAGGCTCTATATGATCAAGGCTTGTATACTGCCATCTATTTGTGATGTGATTGCTGGTTCGTCCATTTCTAATTACGGTCAGGACATTTGGGTATTAGTTAGGTACTGCAGAAGTAGTATCAAACTAGTAGTATCTATTATTTTGAATACTAGAATGTGTATAAGGAGACAGGATTTCTACTAAATTATACAAACAAATTATTTTGATTGTAAACTATGTAGCAGGGACATATAAATAGCTAGAAAATGTTATGTACTAGACGAAGTGGTGACAAGACACTTAGAAAGACAAAAGGGCAACTGGAAGAGAAAAGGGCATGATGCCAGGAACGGGTAATGAGGGTATCTCCGTTACAAGGAGTAACAACAGACTAGGGTTCTTTAGCATGGAACAGAAATGGCATGGGCAGAATACAGCCAAATTGTGAAGAGCATTGAAAAAGCGGATGGGGAAGAGTTGTTGTTTATGTCTTCTAATAATAGAAGGTGGTAGCCACAAAATCAGCAAAATGCTAGTCAAGCTTTGGGATGGGACATTTCAAGTGCTAAAAGTGCTTACTTACACAAGTGCTTGCTTACACAAGTGCTACATGTGTAAAAAACCCAAACCAAACAACAATTAGACAATCTTGCAGTGAAAAAAATTTCCACCCGAGGTAAAGATCAAATTGCCACCTGATGTGAGTGGAAGCACAACTACAAGCAATGCCATAAACAACTTGACTCTGGTACAAGCTCGCCAGGCATCAGAGGGTGTGGTTGCACTCAAGGTATGTCTGTATGCCATGATTTTTCCCTTGCACTTGTTTTTGCATGAACATCTTCTTAATCCTCAGGGGTTTTTTCTCTCTTCTCTCCTCTCCTTTTTCTCCTCTTTCCTGCCAAAGAAAGGATGAAAATAAAATGTGAAACAGTAGAATGTACTTATTTATTTTCAATTGTAGAAAACACTTATGAGAAATGGTGTCAGAACAAAAAGCTTAATGAGTCACATCCCAAATGCTTTACTTAATGTTTCCCTCCTTATAACATTAAAATATCATCAGAGCAAGGAGGCTGAAGTACCTGCATCTGAAACCTTGTACATTGTTGTGTTATTTAATGCTGTACTAATCCAAGGCCATGTTAACACCTTTGATCCTCTGGGGTCATTCATTCCATGAAAATCCGTGCAACCAGACCTATTAAAGCTAGACAATAGCAAAAAAATTACCAAATCAGGAGGTAAATGCACTGTAACATGGTGGCACAACCTTTTCATTTGTGAATAGTACTAAAGTTTGGTGGCAGAGATGTCTTCACTCTTCCTAAATTTTAATTCTTCATCAAAGTTAATATAAGGAAAGGAAAGGAACAAAATGTCTGGATCCATATCCAGTATTATCTGTTAGAGATAGCTCTTTTTGACAGGGGTTACTTCTGTGTTAAAGCAAGGGAAGAAAGCTTTGGGACTCCAGGCCTGGGAGCCCATCAGCATTAGTCACCAGTAGAGTTTTGGTAATTCTTGTTCTAGGACCAGAGGCAACATCCTCATTTCATTCATTAATGAGACCACTGTCCTGTTGCTTATAATTATCTTACAGTTCTGTAAGGTGCAGCATTAAAATTTTTAAAAGAGAGGCCATATAATAAATAAATTAACAAAGAATCTTTTGATTTTAAAAAAGTGTTCTGTTAGTCTGAGACATAATGATAACAGAGGCTACCAAAAAAAATTTGCCCATAAATAATTTTACTGAATAATTAAACTTACTTCGTCTTACTGTTAGAAACTGGAAGAATTATTGCTTCTTTTGCTAGGATTTTATATTAAGGTTTGATTTGAAGGGCGTTACTTCAATGAATGAGTAGTACAATTACCAAATAAACTCAAATATCCCAGGAGAACTATCCTTCAGGTCTGTTTCAGTAAGATATTAGTTTCTCGTATAAAATTTCCAAGACTATCTTGTGCACAGATGCTATTTTTAAGAATAAAAAAACCCTTCTGGTACTAGAGCTGTGGGAATGAGGCCCTTTTCATGTCAAGAGTGATGTATGATGTATGAACTGATTGCTCATGAAAGGTGGAGCTTTGACTAACTTATCAGACGTCTACCTTTAGAGTTATGGCTGGATGAAGTCATTTGACCAATTACCTTTACTGATGTCCTGAGCAGTCTGTGAGCTTGTTTTTGGTACCAGTGACAATATGGTCCAATTTGATGCCCTCAGACCAACATAACTAAACAAATTAACTTTCCATTCCAAAGAAAATGTAACCTAAAGCAAGCTATGATTTATGTGAAACAAATGCTGGCTATAGCCCATGGGGTCTGCAACTCTTACCTCTTGCCAAATTACTTGTAAAACCACACAGGAAATCTCTGAAGTTCAATGAATGAGTAGTACTTACTACCAAAAAATAAATCACCAGGGCCTGCGCAGACACTGGCAAACATATCAGACCTTCCAGAAGTGCAGCCTTTTATGAAATCTTCAAATGACTGGAGAGGTTCATGAGCCGGATGACCAGCTCAGATCAGTGAGAGCAGCTGAGGGAGCAGCAGCACAGAACCTGCTGCTCCAGGTTGACTTTTCAGTGACACCATATATCGTGTCATTAAAAACTCTAAACGTGTACCTACCTGAAAATGTGTCTGTTTTGTTGGCATCTGATACAGAAGCAGAAATCATTTTGCACTTCTCATAGTCAAAATCTCTTCCATTTTGCTGTTTTCGCATTTAAGGAAGGTCAGTGTTTGCTCTGCAGAACCTTCTGGCACCAGAGAACGGACTCCAAAGGGAGAGTGCTATGAAAAGTGTTAGATTTGTAGCCAAAAGAGAGAAGAACCCACAGTGTAAGAACCAAACATTCAGCAGTGGTCCACATACTGCCTCACTGTCCATGCTCAGGTCTGTCCTCATTCATCTTGGATTTACCAGCACTAACAAGATGCTTTTGTCAGAAGATCCTCACTGAATAGAGAAGGCCTGTGATGCGGTCTTCAGTCTCCTGTGGGATGGTGGAGGTGAGTGGGACCAGCACACAAGGAGGACCAGGTCAAATCCCATGCTGGTCTCACTGCGCTAACATTGCTTATCTTGGTGTAATCTTGCCTCTATCCTGGAGCACCTCTCTGAAGGTATCCACATGGTGGCAGGCACCCTAAGAGAGAGACAACAGCAATGTTAACTCCTTGTGACAGCACTACACTGCCTGCACCATTTCCTCTGTCTAGATCCAGCTATGGGTTTGTGTCCTCATAGCAGAGAGAACAAAATCTTCTTTATAGTACATGAAAAAAAAGTGCTATTTGTAGAGCAAATTAAAATAATATTTGGGCTTTCCATGAAACCCATTCAGTGGTGATCCTTGTTGTACTTCTCCTATTCTGTTTTCTGTGTTTAATAGTCCTATAAATCCTTTGGTACATTCTCTTCAGATTATATCCATCCCTCCGGCATCTTTTCTCTTTAGGTTTATATTTGCCATGTTTACTATTAATTCAGATTTGCAGTGCTGTTTATTTAATTACAGATTGAGGAAACCCTGAGAAGTGCTGGGGAAGGTTCCTCTGGTGGAGCATTTGACATTCAGGAAAAGGCAATGCTATATTTGCTGGTTGAGGAGTGAAGGGTGAGGACGTACAGGGCTGCCCCAGTCATGGGACTGCCTGAGTCAGTTCCCTGCTCTCCTGCCCATACCTTCCAGACCTGAAATCAGAGGTGTAGCAGAGACCCTATGTCTGGAGGAAGCCCATATCTCAAGGGTACTCAGTGTGTGGTGCTGAAGGCAAAGTTACGAGGAGGGAACACAGTCTGTGCTGCAGGCACTCTCCCCCGGGACCTGGAGAGACAGCAGAGGACACAAGGAGGGCTCTGGGTGTCCTGACCTGGCAGCCCTTGAGACACAGAGAGTTAAACTTGGGATTCGTCTAAGTGTGTGTTACCTGACAGGCAGTAGCTGCCTGTCCTACAGAACCTGCTTTTCATGGAAGTGGGTGATGCCAAACAGTCTCTTATTCATTAGATAATTTCTCAGTGAGTCGGTGTGTTGCTGTTGCTGCCCTCAGAAAGTGGAAGGTGGCAGGGTGGTGTAGGATAAGGATTAATAAATAACAAACCATTGCAGTTGCAGCTGAGTCTCTTCCTCTCATTCCATTTTGCCAACTCTGGTTTGAGTGATAAGGAAACCACAAAAACAAGAACTTCAATGCCTGTTGTCTTTTTTCCCATTTGGTATAAAATTAAAATATTATATTTTTTTTAAGTGTTTGGAATGCCTTTATAACATGGAATAAGAAATGTTTTGGCAATGTGGAGAACAGACTGTATTCCCTGAGAGTACAAAACACCGAAGCTTTTTTTCCCACGTCTCAGGAGACAGAAGAGGAGGAGAATGGACAGTGACTTTCTTAGAGCTCCAGCCCCTGGGATCATGTCATTTTTTGAAAAATTTTTTCTTTTTTTCTTTTTTTAAGGTAGTTGTCTAACCTTGGAGTGTTAGAACTGGGTGACTCATAATAGTTTGCTTAAGAGAGGAAAATCCAACTCAAGATTTTAGAAGGGTCAAAATTGCTAAGATACTGCAGTGCCTCTTTTCCCCACTTTTCTTTGACTCTTGAGGACCTCCCTAGAATTAATACATTTCCTCACTAGTAGCAACCAGAACTTTTTTAAGCTGCACATCCAAGAACAGAGGGATTTGCACACATCTCTCTTTAGGATCCTTAGCATTAGATTAATGTAAAAAATTACTCTTTTTTTAAAAGTATCACTATACTTACTTGTAGTTCTTCAAGAGAAACTGACAATGCAAGTTTTTTATCCTGCTTATCCTGGGCTTGACAGGATGGCATCAAAATTATCTGGATATATTTGACACTCATAGGAATCAGAACAATACCTGAGTAGAATTACATGCCAGGTGGGATTTCCTTGTGACGAAAATATCCAGTTGTATGTTCTATGTCTCTTGTGTCTGTCATTCTTACTGTGAGCCAAGTAGTCAGTATCTGCAGCCGCATGGATGTACTCAAACATGTCGACTGGAGTGTGCAGGACAGGCAATTCATAAACTGCTCCACTGAGACCTCCAGATATCCTCCAGAAATTTTTTTTTCACAGGGACACCATGAACTTCAGCTGTGTGCAGTGGCTGCACTGAATAAAGAACAGATTTCTCACATATGCCTGTGTTCTCTGAGAATATGGTGTGACATTCACCAAATGCACAACCCCATGCACAAAGTGTGAGTCTATAGTTCCTAAGTGTAAACATGCTTGGGATTTTGCTTTTGATAAGTACTGTCAATGGATTTACACTGCTGGAGATTGAAAATGGATTCCTGCATGGCTCAGGGCTGCCTTCATGGCATACAGGAATACAAACATATTTCCAAAGATCGTGTAGACAAAGCTCTAATACTGAAAGACTTGCAGGGTTGTATTTCCACTCTGAGGTGAAATTATGCTTTTGAAAAAACCCTTGTTGTTTTCTCTTATCACAAATAACTCCTCTAAATTCTGAGACCTGGTCGAGACTCAAAATGGAATCTGTGATCCCAGCTCATTTATTTCTGTGCACACATTGATCCCAGACATAAAGTTCTTGTAGGTTAAACTGGGCCTTCAAAATTACTCTTCTGTAATTCTGTGACTTACGATTTGGCCTTTTCCAATCATCCTTGTAACACAACTGCCCTCCAAGGTTTCACAGAGGAGTGACTGACTAGCATGGAGAACAGAATAATGGGATCATAGAATGTCCTGAGTTGGAAGGGACCCACTAGAATCATCAAGTCCAACTCCTGTCCTTGCATATGACAACCCCACAGTTCACACCATGTGTCTGAGGGCATTGAGAAGTCTCTTCTCGAACACTGTCAGGCCTGGGGCTGTGACACCTCCCTGGGGAGCCTGTTCAGTGCTCCAGCACCCTCTGGGTGAAGAACCTTTTCCTAATGTCCAACCTAAACCTCCCCTGGCACATCTTCCTGCCATTCCGTCTGGTTCTGTCACAGGTCACTAAAGAGGAGAGTTCAGTGCCTCCGTTTCCTCTTCCCCTTGTGAGGAAACTGTAGCTGCAATGAGGTCTCCTCTCAGTCTCCTCTTCTCCAGGCTGAACAAACCAAGTGACTTTAGCCGCTACTCATACAACTTCCTCTCCAAACACTTCACCAACTTCATAGCCCTGTCTGGACACTGTCTAGTAGTTTAATTTATTTTTTATACTGTGACGCCCAGAACTGATACTGTGGAGCCCAGAACTGGATAGATAAATCATTCTGTTTTGACTAGATAAATTATTCTGTTGTGGTGACAAGGAGGTGATAAAATCCAGTTTAGTCACTCTGATCTGGAAAGCCAAGGAAATCAGAAGAAGAAAATAGCAGTAAAAACTGTATTTTGTCTAAAAAGTCAGTGAGTGTGTGACTGTGAATACCTACAAAGGGCAGTCCATAGATGAAGAAGATGCCATTTCACCAGCCACCTTTAAACACAGACAAAAACTAGAAACAATGGTTGATATCTCCATTACATAGGACTGTACCTCATTAATTTTATTTGTGACCAGAAGAATATTTATATAGCAGCTTCCAGTCAGGGACCTCAGGAAGCTTTAGAAACTCCAATTAGTCACACCTCTGAGTTCGGGCAACGCTATCTCTATTATACAGATGGAACAACGGTGACACGGGGAAGTTGTTTATCAAATGAGCACAACCAGCCTGTAGAGAAGTTAAAGCATAAGGCCTCAAATGCCTGCCCCTGTTCCTGCACTTCGACCATCCTTCTGTCAATGAGTCCTAATGAGCTTTATATATGTAAAGAAATATCAATGCATAATAATCTGCCTTAGCATTCTGAGGTAGAGCTAGTAAATGTAAAAATAAGACATAAATCATTGATTAAAATGTCAGAAGTGATGAAAATAAAAGATTGCTCCTGCCTTTGCTGAATTACATACACAAATTTGCATAGACTACAAAATGAACATCTTTAAATGAATGAATTAGAACCTCATGTAGAAATGACTGAGCCATATTTGCATACAACATTTATTAGGAGGAGATATGCTTATTTTCGGAATAAATAGGCACAGCAAATCGCTGGAATCTACTGAAGCAGCCTGTGCCTGCAGCTCATCAGAGCACGCTGTCTCCCCTGCCAGGGTCTGCAAGCAAATATGAGCTGTGCTCTGAAAAACTGTAGCTGGCAGATTCAGGAGAACATTGACGCATCCCAAACACTTACAGGAGTTTACTGCATTGTTTGTAGTTTGAATAAATTAAAGCCACTGACTTTTTCTTGATATTCTTTTATTTTCAGACACCCAGGTTAGTACTTCGGCAGACTTTAAATTCACCATTAAGAAGAGACTGTTTATGTTTGTTTGAGACAAACCCTATATGCTATTAGCTGAAAGACAGGACAACTTTTCAGTGACATCTGCCCCAAAGGTATTGATGCAATCAAAAGGTATTGCAATTGGAAAGTATAGCATACTCTACTTATAGCTCCATCACCCAAAATTATCTGGTCTGCAGAACTATTAAAAAAAAAAAAAAAAAAAAATCCCTTGTGAAATCTATGTTATCTCATTTGACACAATTAATTCAGGAAATTGCATGCTTCGCAAAATTTCATTAATTACTGGATCTTCTTTGAGGCTTTGTTTCACACACAGCTCCTTTATTTGAAATAAAGATGAGAGCGCTCAGTATCCGCATTTTCAGCAATGCTCAAACCTGTCCAAAGCCTAGAAAAGACTTTTAACTGGTTGCAGTTAAAGCACCGGGGAGAGAGGGGAGACAGAGGAGAGCAGGAGGAAGCAGGTCAAATCCATCCTGAGTCCCACCACAGGCATCCCATGGGGGACTCTGACCACCCTTTCTTCTCCCTTTGGTGCTGGTTACGTTTTGAAATCAAGATTTTATGGACATACATGTTTCAAACGGGATCCGGGGGTGCCCTCTAGGGGCACTGCCACGAACAGCACCCCGTTCCCTACAGGGCCCCCCCAATCTGGTATTCGCAACTGCAGGCTGGTCACATTGTGAGAAATCTAATCTTCTAAATCTAATCTAATCATGCTCGGCATCACACTTTGGGTGTGTTCCACCAGAAGCCCTGGATAAGCATCCTCTGGCAGATGCTTATTTATTCATTCACCCGGCCCCTGAACAGTCTATGTAATACTCAAGGTTTACACGCTACATAACTGGACTGCTCATCTGGTAGGACCTGGCCATGGAATATGACCTAGAGCTGCTCCGAGGGTCATAAAGCCACTTAAGGAAGGCCCTAAAGCCTTTAGGAATAGTGGGAACTTTTTGTAGACAGTAATGCATGACCTCCAGGTAATGTTGCAAGAAGAAGGAAGTTAATGTTTGTAGTTCTTTTCCTGCAATAAATGTCTGTATTTGACTCACGAGCACAAGAAAAAACAGTGACAACAATCTGTCTAGTATGGATCTGATAAGCAAAGATTTAGAGTTCAAGCATCATCCCCAAAGGTCAGCACTAATATAATTCAGGTATAATTCAGCACCATTTAATTTAGACATAAGATTTAAAAGAAACCTGTGTTTTGCTCGCCAAAGACATTTTACTGTGATATTCTCAGTTCTCAGAGACATAGTACCACACAGATTGCCTTGGTACAAATGAGTTTTGGACAGCTGGCTACATTTTCAGTAACACTATCTACCTCATATCACTTCAGAAAAACTGTGCATGAAAAGGAAGCCTATGGTCCTGTGGCCATTTGTGACCTTCCATTTCTTTGTCCCTCTGAAGAGTGAGACACGAGACAGCATCCTGAATAAAGCAGAGTCACAAAACACCAGCACACCTCAGCAGAGTAACCATCTGGCTGCACATCCTAGCTTCAGATCACTCAAAGTTTGCTTTTAAAAGATGTAAAGATACATCCGCTCACACATAGCAACCTTCCTATCTTAGCAATTCTATCTTACGTTTGGCAAGCTTCAGTATGCCAGTCCCTTCAAGCACACACATAGCTGTTATTTGTTATTAATTTTTTAAAAAGGAGAGCAAAGCACAGGTTTGAGCAAGGAACAGGGCAATGCTTTTCATTGCTGTAGCATTTCAGTGGCTTGGTCATAACCTTGACTCCTCTGTACAAGCCACTAGGCCAGCATAGAGCAACAGGGTGGCTCCTGCTCTAGGTCATTGGCCTTCCAGGGACCCAATTTTATAAGTATTAAAGTTTAGAAACCTTGAGAAGTTCACTTATAAACAAGTATTTTTCATTCCAACTAAGAGGATTTGTTCTAGCTTTGACTTTGGCAGTGTCACCAATATATCTACTGGCATTTCTAAAGAGTTTCTCAAGGCAAGGTGCAGCCTGAAGAGATCTTTGTCATCTTTTGTAATGATATCAGCTTTCACATTTTACTTTATGTTAATTAAACACCTACAGATTCCATACTTCTTATTATAAATAAGGCTAATTCCTACAAGAGACCAAAGAAAACAAAAAACTTCCCCTGCCAAGAGGAACTGCCCCTCAACCTATAAATCCATAAATAAATCAGAAGAATGGAAAACGTATCCAAGCAGCTTATTTTTTAAAGGCAATCATATTCCTGAAAATACAGTGTGCACTGTTGTGCACACATTTTGGGGTGGAAACAGCATGTGCTAAAAGTAATTTCTCCATCTTTAAATACAATCTTGTAACACTGGCAAGATGCCAATCAGCCTGCAGCCTCTGCTCTCCATAATGGACTGAATATATCCCTCGATTCATTCCTCTGAAGTTAAACTCTGGCTGAATTTGTCCCTTTGTGTCCACTCATCGGGTTTTGCCAGACAGCTGTTAACAGGAGTGGGGAAGGAAATATTGGCAAATGTGTCAAAAAGTGGTCATATCTATCTGACCATTCTGAGTCTGAAAATAATAACTATTGACTTTTTTTCATCTTTCCTTTGTATTTGGTATTATTAGCTTGGCATTTTGTTACCAAATAATTATTAGCTAAAAACCAGAATCAATATAAATACAGCCATACAATTCTTATGTTTCTGTGTTATCTACACTCATTTGTTCACTGGCTTTGGAGGTATGCATTTTTGTAAAAGTTCTGTGTTACCATTTTCAAAGGTGGGGGAAGAACTACATCCCATCCTACGATTCCAGAATTTTCTGGTAAACTCAGTAAGGGAGGCACTAGGCATTTACAGTGAAGATCAGACTTTTGCTTCAGGAGCTTCAATCTCAGCCTGGAAATCACAAACTGCTGTTTACTCTGTGGATTCATACGAGACCCAGACTGGCAGGGTTCTGACGCAGCAGTCATCCAGAAGGTACTGAAAAACAAGTGTTTCATAACAGAAGGAAGTTTCTTTAGAGATCTATGTAGAAATTAGTGAAAATTTTATGCCGTTTCTGTTGCCATGGTTGTCCGTGCCCAAATGACAAAACCTTTAAAACAAGTCCCAGTGGGACAGGATCCAGGCAGTGTCCCGTACCCTAGGCCCTGAGAATACCTAAACCATCAGAATCAGGCCCTCAGAGTAGTTGACAGTGTTTTTCTACACCACAGTCAGAGACAGAGGAGTTTGTAACCAACAGCCTCTCAGTTAGGTGAATCTTGCTAGACTGGAGCTGTGGATTTAAGCTAAATGGGGCTCTCATTCCAGACCTCCTGCTTCTCATGTTGTCACTACAACCACAGATCATCGCTGAAGAGCAAGCAGGTCCTCTGACTGATTTTCGTGCTCTAGGGGCCATGAAACACCCAAAGAGAAACAATGATCTCTGCTCTACCTTTCTGAGAATGAGGTGTGTGTTCTTAGCAACAGAAAAGACTTTGAGATGGAAGTACCAGCCAATGGCCCTGAATGGGTGGCCTGGTGGTCTGGAAGGAGATAGCATCATTTTTTGAGTGACCATTAAATGGTCTTTGGCATTACCCTGTTGGATAATACATTTCCCTCTCCACCCCCCTCCCAAGTCTTCAGTTTTTTTAGAAAAGGTTTTCACTACACTTAGCTGCTGAACAGTTAGTGTCTGAATTTTGAACATCTGCAACAATACTGCCAAACCTAGCAAGTAATTACAAGAATTTCCCAAAGCCCTGAAAACCTTGCCCCTCTGTCAGCAACAGCTGTTCCATTAGTTTAATAGTCTGCACAGTGCCCTCAAGATCCTCAAATTACTGCTTTATATTTCTGCCTTTGCAACACTGATGTACTTTGAGTGCTCCTTTGTCACCAAACCACTCTCCTCCTTCCAAATAGAGATATATGAAAACAGGAAACTCTCTTTTATGGTTAAAAGCAAATAATACAAATGGTCCATGAGATGCGAAACTTCCCCAGGAAGTTTCACCCTCCTGTGTTCTTCTAGAGGGCTCTTTTGTTTTTTTCCACAGTATTGTCAATATAAATTAATGAAAACACTGTAACATCTGAACATTGTATAAAATAAGTCTGATAGCTTACAGAAGCAATTACTCTTCAGTGTGAAACAGTAGGAGCATACAGGCCATTTTAAAAATACTTTCTGGGTTTGCACTGTCCATTATTACTAAATGTTCTCAGTCCCAGAAAGACTTTCTTTTGCATTTATTATTATTGTTAATTGGCTTTAAAATTATAAAAATGCATTAAAACCACATGTAAAACAAATACAGAGTGTGCTCAAAATCTTCTGTAAGAAAATCTTTCAACTCAAAAGATTCCATAACTTGATACTGGAATATCTCACAGGTAGATTTTCAATAACATTTCGTTTCAGTTAATATAACATTTTTTTAAAATTCTAACATCTGTTGCAACATGTTTGGTCTAGAATAATTTGATTCTATCCTCAAGTTATTTAGTTCAGAAATTTTAAATTAACAATATAATTGTAAATGTAAGTCATGCTAAAAAAAAAATTTGCCTATCATCTTGCTTCACAGGAAATGTTGAGGTTTTGTGTCTTCCACAGAAACAAAATTCCACTGGAAATTCCCACAGAAACAGGAACCTGTGCACAGCTCTCGCTAAAGACAACAGCCCTATAGTCAAACCTGTAGGAATTTGTTGCTCCTAGCTCCTTGGCATCACCTCTTTTCTCCTTTCAGTAGCAGTGTTAATGAAAAAAACAATGTCTTGAAGGTCAATAGATTTGGATTTAAGGCAACATTTTGTCAAAAGGTGGCTTGACCATAGGATACCAGGTTTCAGTGCTTCAGGATAGAGTTGGCCCCAAGGCAGGTTGGGTCCTGTACTACACGCAGAGATACTCCAAGGAAGATGTCTTTGGATGCCAGCTCGGATGAGGTCATCAGCCCAGCCAGGTGCAAGATGTGAGCAGATGCAGCAGGGCTCCAAAGACTCTGCTCCAGCTGAGGCAATGTGGATGAAGACAAGGAAGCATTTAGACCAGCCCTCAGGAAGCCTGTTCTGGTGGCATACCACATAGGTTCCCTGCCTCTCCTTTGGATCAAGGGCCGTGAGCTCTTTCCCACAGCAGAACACTGAAAACTAAGCTCTTCCATGAAACTGAATGAGCTGTGGGCCCATTCATCTCCCTCCAGTTTGTGTCCACATGAGTGCTGTGAAGCAAAAACTGCCTTTCTGAAGTGCTCAAAGTACAAAGTTGGGCTCCATGACAAGGTCAGATGTAGAGTGAAGGAACTCAGCACTGAAACTGTCCCCAGAGCCTGTCACCAAGTGGAAATTCTTGCTCTGCGAAATTGACATCATTCCTGCATGCCAAAAAGTCAGGAGGAAGGGGGTCAAGGAAATCAGCATTCTTTAGACAATAATAGGTTTCTTAGCCAACAAAACGGTGTTAAAGATCAAGCAAGCTGGCAAGAGAAGTGCTGGGTCTGAGCCGGAGTCCCCATGACACTGGCTCAGGGGAGGCCAGCAGAGTTGTTGCCCTCCTGCAAGGATGCACCAAGATGCCTTGCTCACCAGGTTGCTATAAGGATCATGGGTTTGTCCTCAGCCTTCAGGGGTAAGCTGCCTTGACATATCTGGAGCCTCACATCTCACATCTATGCATAGAAACTGCACAGTTTTAAGTCATTGTTAAATCTGCATAATTCCGTATTAATGCATGAATTAAGAGCTGGCCTAGGTTTAGACTGTCCATCTTCAAAAATAAGTTCCTGTATTTCTCTTGAGAATGCAGCATATGGAAAGAAACAATAGCAAAGGGCTGAGAACAAAGAGAAACTATTTTACCACCATACAATGGTACAAGTCCACGGTATACACAAATTTTGAAGACAGAGCAGTTAAGTCTTGGTAAGGAGATGAATGGAGAGGAAATATGCTAAAACAGTCTTCATTCACAGACATTCATCATACACAGTTACTTGCATGATGACCCACAACTTCACTGATAATATATATCATGTGATTAATCATTGTTATGACAATTCTCATGTTTTCACATAATTATTCTCTCTTGGAAGTCTGCAAATCTAGCAAGGTCTTGTACAGTACTACTATTCCATTCTGTCAGTCCTTTAGTTTCCCAGGCTTTTGGCATTGCCCACTCCCACATTTCAGTGTTCACCTCAGACATTAGATCTATGTGATCTCCTTCATGAATTCCCCACTCCATTTTAAAAGCCTTATTGATAGCCATGTATGTTCATTTAGAATTAAGAGGCCCAGATCTACACAGGAATCAAAGGAAGTACTTTTTCCTCACAAAGTACAGTGAAATTGTGTTTAATACCAGAGGATGTTACAAAGAACAAAAGCCTAAATGAGTTCAGAAGAGATTAAACATATTCAAAGAGGGTGGTGTTATTTGTGTCTATTTAACATGGGTTCAGAGGCAACCTTAAGAAATTCCTTCAGTATCTGAAGGAAAGTGTCATGCTCTGTGTGCACTGTTATTTACGTGCTTTCCTAGGTATCCACGTATGGGCACATTCAGAAAGCAAATATTGGGCCAAATGAAGGTGCCTTCTTCCCAGTGCAGTGTCTCTGATGTCACTAATTTTTGTGCAGCAGGATGGACACACTGCTCATCTCCTTGTTCACAAGCAACCAGACAAGAAAAGTGCAGTTGCCTCTCCTTGAGCTGAATGGAAGCTTGGTTCAATTTTGGGTTAGAGCTGCCTTGAACAGCACCTGGGGGGGTCTGCAGTGCCCACTACAAAGGCCCAGCAAGGCTGCACAGGAGCTAGGACTCAACACATTTCTCTGCTTTATTTCTGTGCTCAGAGCAGGTGGAATGTGTGATTGCAAAACAGAAGAAAATCCAGAGCCTTCAGTTTAATGCTGCTAAACACTATCACCAATTCAAACTACATCCCTACTTTACAGTCCCCTGTCTGCATGTAGAAGATAACTGGTTTCAAAGACACCAAAGGATCTCAGGTCCAGAAGCATGTACATGATCAGAGCCTAGAATTGTACCTGCAGCTGGACCTGGTTGACATCCTCATCTCATCCCAGTGCTGGTGACATGCTGGTGACACCTTGGCCCACCTTGCCTGCTTGGAAAAACACCTGCAGCACAAGCTGGTCCACACCACAGAGGAGAGCCAGCCCAGTCTTTCCTTTTCAAGTCAACCATTAGAATTTTGACAGCATTAATCATCGCTCCATGACAACATCCTTTCTTCTCAGGAACGTGTCACCTTCAACTTTCTCCACATTGGCAAAAGCTATGGATTTTAAACTTAAAATCTTGGTATTTAATCTTGGCAGCTCTGCCCTGCTATACAGAAAATATACCACCCTTTTTTGATATCAAGTCTTGTATCTCTAGCTGGAGCCCTAAATCCTACTTATAGCAATAAATAATAATAATAAATACATACCATAGGCTTTCTTTCATATTCTCATGTATAAATCGTCTATGTCCCTTAAGAAATGGTGTGGGAAAATATATTCTGTAGCATTCTTCATAACAAAGTAGTTACAGCCTATTCTACATACTAGGAATTCAGCAAGACACAGCAAGAAATCAATAAAAACACAAATTGCTCCATCAATACGTACATTCATTTATACTCTTCAAGGTTATCTTTGCTATGCTAGCACAGAGACACATTTTCTCCATATATAGCCATGCATATTAAACTAGGCAAGAGAGAAAGGAACGGAAACAAAAGCTATCAGTACAAACCTAATCTAGCTAGCACGCACGTTTAAAGACTTTAGAGTTGGTTTTCCCCTCTGTTCAGAAAGCAGGCTGAAATCTGGGCACATCAGCTGACACCGACTCTCCTTCATTCCCTGCAAAATCATGTCCTCCCAAGGCAGGTATGTTTAGTCGTATGAAACATCTACAAATTTGTCTTATGTTTGTATCATTCTACCCATTAGTATAGTATCTATGAACAGGACTCTCTTTGCATTGGTGACAGATGAATGGGTTATGACCAATGAATTGATAGGTTAAATATTGGTCAAGGTCATCTGCGTCAAAGGAGAACAAAGAACACACACATAGCATCTTTCGGGAAATTCATGTACATGGACTTGTGCTGAAGCCCATTGATCCAGGAATACCCCCACAAAGTTTATGTCTGTACTGATGTTCCCATTCATAGATTATGAAGGTGATAATTTCAAAGCAGAACTGAGCCTGTTATGCATAAAATCAGATTCTGCCAATTTGAGCTTTAGGACCAGAAGGGTTCATATTCCTGGTCAAAAGTGGAAAAATACCAGGGAAGATGTGAGGAAGGACCTGCCTGATGTAACAGACTTTAAACAAGCACGGTAGTGGCAGGGAAATGTTTCTTTGCATGAGGTCTCTGATGCAGGCTGGCTGTTGCAGAAGATGTCTCTTTTTGCCTGTAGTAGTTAGCCATTGCAGAGAAGCAGCATTTCAAGAGATTGCATTGGTGTGCACATGCTCTGCTGGTCTGGCACATTATTAATATTGTGCACAACAATATGGTACTTATTTGCAGAATTCTTATTGCACCATTTATTATTTGTACAATTCAAACCAAGTTCGGCTTGCCCGGCCAGCGTCAATGGTATTTTTCCATTCTGCTCGGTCCTGATGCAGGACCTGCTCTGGAGACACCTGAGTATGTTTCTATGGCCTTGCAACACTGAGCCCATTCCTCTGCATGTGAGGTGCATTTTTATTCCTCTTTTCTTTAAACACCTGTACAGGGAAACCACTCTCCGAGCATTCCCTGATAAAATCTCAGCAAATCTTGAGAGTTGGCAGAAGTCAGTACCAAAGAACCCAAACATAGATATAACACAGGAGATGCACAGCAGCACAGCCTTAGAACTGTAGAAACTTTTTGTGCTGGAAAAGTTAAACACAACAGTGAGAAAACTTGTTTGTTTCCCTCTCCAGAGGCTGAAAGCAAACTTCACAAGTGTTTTCCCCTACATGGGGTGCCTCAGCAATACATGTGTTGTTAAGTTTTTTGCCCAGTCCATGTTCAATATGGAAATGAGAGTCTTGTAATTTTTGTAATCATCTCACAATCTATCTCTGGATTTCAGCATTTAAGCAGACAGGGGCACTGTAATGTCCCATGATTAGCTTTGATTGTGAAACTCCTTCCATAGCAAAATGATAAAAGTGATCAATCACCTTAACAATAGTTAATAGCTCTTATCCAAAGCCATAATAATCCCACTCTGCAGTTTGACTATAGCAAGCTATTACCCTATCAGCTCAGCCTTGTGCCTGAAGAGCACTGCTCTCTCTTGTCTAGCAGCCTGAAAGGACACTTTATTTCATGATCCCATGGGCTTATTTCTACTTTCCTCCACTCCTGCATGGTAACTCCTGCTCCTTTCTGATTCCCAGCCACCATTCTAAAATCTCAGCTCCCGTGGGAGGCTTTCATAGGAAGCCTCCAGTGCTTGAGACCACCTCTTGGTGCATGGCAATTGTTGTTTACCTTACCATTTGTCACATTGGTACTGGATTCTTCCCTTTTCCACCATCTTTTTTCCTAGTAAATTGGAAAAATAACATGAGTCTATACACATTACGTCTTGGCATTTGCATGCCAATAAGGAGCAGAGAAAGTAGCTTGTATCATAACAAGTGTGATCCCACTGGCCTTCATGCCAGACCTGGAGGCCTGCAGCGGGGCAGACACAACTTGTAGCATCTCATTGAAGGGTGCAGTGATGTAATGACTCTACCTTTTCCAGTCCAGTTACTGCCTCTCTCAATGAACAAGCAGTTACTGATGATACCACAGCTTGGAGGAGAAGAAGAAGAAGAAACTGTCTCTCTGGTTTACCTCAAACCTCTTTTTGTTCATTTCTAGTTAAACTCAGCTGAGTACATTGAACATTAAAGGCCTTTTGTTTTTTAGGGTACAAAAAAAGTGAAGACATTTATAGGGTTGGTGGAATATGAAGATATGACACTTTTCCATGCAGAAGCAAAAGTGATTAGGCAGAACACAGGCAGGATGGTCATCACCATTTGTGTGCCAGAAAAGACTCATCTTCCTTCTGCTGGATTCAGAGAGCAGCAGGATCTTCAGCATCCTGTAAATTACTGTTCATTATTGTAATCTACACATGTGCTGAGACTTACTCCTATTTTCACACAAGTCTGTAATTTCATTAGTAAAGGCAGGCATGGCACTTATGATACCATTCTGGGGACAGAGTGAGTTTTCAGTTAATGTTCCTTGATCAGTTTTCTGCAGCTTTATGACTGTGAGCTAGTCCAGCTCACCAGCCATCTACAGGGCGAACACACAAAAGAAAAAAAAATACTACCTGCTGAGATAAGACTTCTTCTCTATAACCTTTGGAGAGCCACACAGACCTGTCCTGAGACAAAGCAGCAAAGGGCACCATAGAGTTGGGGAAGGTCTGTAACTCAAGCCCCAGAATGAATCAGGAGCATTCACAGTCTCCCAAGTCTTGAAGAGTAGCAGAGCTTCAAAGTATGCTCTCATTAAATACCTTTTCATTAGGTAATTCATTTAACATAGGCAAGAAAGAGGAAAAGAAAAATCAATTCATCAGTGCTGTAACATAGGTAGGATCATAAATAAGGTAGAGATAGGGCAAAATGACTGTGAAAGTGGAGACAAATTTCTCAACCAAGATGAGAAAAACTGGGTGTGGGACAGTGGGGGTGTTGCTGAACTCTCCTTAGGAACATAACCTGGTCCTATGGGCACATATAATGATCTACTGCAGTCAGTGGCTCCTTGGCTGCTCCTCAGGAGGGCACAATGTGGGGTGAGCACTGTTTCACTATGGGAGTTTCCCAGCTGGCACTTGTACATCACACACACAGCATCTTCAGCAATGTCCGTGTTTCCAAAGAGGTCACTGTCTGGCAAGCAGACTTTACCTTTCACAGTGTTGTTTAATATATCAGTAAGTAACCAAAGGTTCTCTTTTCCTCTGCAATTCCCAGAAATTGTATCCACTCTGGAGGGATGCTTCACTTACTCTGGGATTCTATAGCAACAACTTAACTAGCTGCACTTTTGCCTTCCAGTTTAGAATACGAGAAAACCCTGTCTTGGAGTCATTAGATGTGGGATAAATAGGTTTATTCAAATTTAGCCTGAGGTTTTTTACTTCCTTCCCCACCCTCTGGAAGGTCCCCTCAAATTCTTATCAAAGAGATTTAGGTTTTTTCCAGCTTAATAACTGTACATTTTTTTATTACATTTTTTAAAGCAAAAAAATAGATCCCCCAACCTTTGCACATCTGTCAATCTTTTTTTCGTGATTTATTATTTGCTTATACATTTAGCTCACACACTCTCTCAGTAGAGATAAGTTTCCCACTGTACGCCTCAACATTTCCAACTCATTTCCTACTGCCTGTGGCTGTTATCTCCATGATAATATCTGTGTTTCTGGCCCCACACCAGCTTGTCTACCTGTGTCCAATTAAAATTCATAAATGTTCCATTTGATTTCAAGCTAATATTCCACTCACCTTCAGCAGTGTCCATTGTTCAAAGAAGGAATTGCTCAGAGCTACTGATTCTGTTGTCATCTTCTTTGTCCATGCTGTACACACTCTGCTGGCATATGCACTCTTGCAAAGTAACCTAAATCATTTCAATTTTGCATATCTTCCCAAATATCAGGCATTATCTTTGATTACGTTAGTTTTCAGTGCATCTCTATATGCTATTTTTGTTGGTCATTACTTTCTGCCACTCTCTTTTCATCTAATATTCTGAATTTCCCTTATGAGTCACAGAGTCTTCTCATGTAGCCTCCATAAGGGAAAAAATGCAGCTTCACTTACCACCTTTCAGAAATGTTATTTCTTTGCCACATATTAATTGTGACTTCTCAAACAGTTATTTCTGTGAGTATTTTGATCCAGATTCCTGTCATGATATTGTCTCTTACTAAAGACTTTGTACTCCAGGATCAGTCTGTTGGCCTTAAATGAAGTCACAGATTATATTTCTCTTTTCTCAGTCTTGGATTTCTAGATATAGATACACATATGCTTGCATGTGTATACATACTATGGGGTTTAAAATATATATAGTATATGTATGCAATACTAGCACCATGTTTTTCTTCTGTGATGTTTTTCATCATTCCCCAGTGACGTCTCCAAAAGACAGTTAAGTGAAAACCATCAAGCACATGAGCTGTCTCAGATCAAAGTGTTACCAGTAACAAAAGTGCCTTCTGATTATCTTCTTGTTTGCCTGCATCCATATCTTGTGGATGCTGAAGTGAGATTTAAACCATCTCCAATTGTCTGGCACATTTTCAGAGTTTCAAGTGATTCAGGGAAATATAAGTTACTCATTTTGATTATAGACATGGCAAAGAATATCAGAGAAGTCAAGAGCTCACTGTTTACAAGCTGATATAGAGAAGACAATGGAAACATCTGGCCACTGCAAGAGGATTGTAGCCAAAAGAATCCCTCCAGTGAAGATTTAAGAGACGTAACAACATTGTAGGCATAAAGACAGTGGCCAAGAGAGGGCTGGTGCAGTCATATACATTCCTAAAACTGAGTGATTTCTGAAACATTCGGAATTACTTGAATACTAGTCCTCTCACTACAAAATCACAGAGACTTCATCTTGAACAAGCCCGACTCTAAATGCAGTGTAGGCAAGAGCTGCTCTGATGCACAATGCTTCTCCAGAACTTCCGAAAAGATGTGCCACAGGAACAACTACAAGAATTCACTGTCTCCAGAGGACTTACATTATTGCATTGATTCCCCCACTTTTCTTTAAAACCACCTTCTTATCCCTCAAGAAGAAAGGCCACATGAGACATTGGGCCTTGGGTGATCATGCTGGAACTAATCTTTCTGCATCATTATTTAAAAAAAAAAATCTGAGAAAATATGTCTTTTAGCCTGAGCAGATCTTATTTAATTAAACTTCTCAGTAATGTCGTTCATAATAATGACGGTCCAGTGGGAACTTGCAGCATCCTGAATTAAATCAAGTAGTATATAAATACAACCAAGGCATTCTCAAAGTAAATACAAGTAACCAGTTTCAAAATGGCAACTGGCATTCCCTTTTTAATTGGGGTGACATTTTGCAAGGCCATTCCTTGGTGAGTTTTGTATTCTTCTATTCTGTTCTGCTTTTCTTATTTGTATAGTGTTACCAAGGCATATATGAAATACATTTCAAAGTACAGATATCAGCTCATTTACAGCTAATTATAATAGGCAAGTGGTGCAGTAAATGGAACACCCGATTTTCTCCCCTCTTTTTTTTCCTTTTGGTTGAAGCTTTTGTGATGTTCTCCAGGTGACTCCCATGCATAATGTAACACTGGCAATGCTGTTTGCATAATAAGCTATTTTCTACCACAGAAGCAGAAACATTTTATCACTATAGAGAAAGCCTGGATTATGAATACATTTTCATATAAGTTGATTTATGTGAAAATTACCAATAAATGCATTCTAGCCATAAGTAAAATGTTTGTTCCTACTTTAAGGAGTAGTATTATTTGAAACTTAGGGGGAGGGGAAATGCATATCCCACTAAGGGAACCTATTTTATTAATACGATTCAAATGTCAGCACTTGCAATCACCTTCCAAGGTGCAGAGCTCCCTCAGTTTCCTCCAGCAAAGTCAATGAGAATGGAAAATGCTCAGCACTAGACAGAAGTACTTTACTTCTCACCACATTGAACCACCAGTTCTATGGCATTTAATGCAGTATAAACACACAACCAAACCCTGCTGCAACCTTGTTTAAAATGCAGCCCTATTTTCATATTACGAAGTATACATTTCCTTACTAGTTTGTTGGGGTTTTTTAACATATTTAATTGATTAAAGCAACTTTCTCAATAAGACCAGCTCTGGAGTCTCACCTACCTGCCAGTGCTATATGAACAGGACTACAAAACCTGGGTGCAGGCCAGCAAATGCAAACAGGTATCAGCACCCCCACGCACTTGTGTAGCCTCACTGCACTCTCACACCCGCGCTGCAGCAACTGGAACAGTGGGGTTAAAAACGGCTACACGTGGCCCTACACCCATTTGGAGATCAGCACAGGATCACAGCTCGCGTGTTTGGTCACAGATGAAATGTGACCTAGATGCATATAAAGCACCAGCACTAGTCTCAAAACTTGACACCCTTGAGACTAAGCTGGTGCCCTTTGAAGCCAGCAAAGCAGAGGGCTTTGGATCTGGCCATTTGCATTGGAGGGTATCCCAGAACCAATTAATTGCCATTGCAAGTGTGGTTTTGATTGTCTAGGGTAAAGAGGCATTCCTCAGGAAGTGCTGGAGTTGCTCCTATTCAGTGAGGAGCTGATCCTGCAAAGTACAGGTTGTAAGCAAGCCCTGGTCCTCCAGAGCCTGCAGACCTCAGTGGAGCTGCCTGACACAGCAAGGCTGTGTCCTAGCAGAGCACATCAAGCCTCTATCTTTAAAACAATGAATAAACGTACACCTCAATTTTTCAAAGAAATACACTGCTCAGATCTCCTGCTACTGTAAATCAAGGTGGTTTTATTGACACCAGAGGAGTTCTGCTGATTTACATGAGCTGAATATCTGATCCAATGCTGGTGATCAAGATTGTTTCTGCTTAATAGAGATAACTCACGGAAGAAAACTTTTTATACAATATGTCAATGGATTTCAACTCTACAAAATTAAAAGGCTAACACTCTAGTTGGAGGGGGGAAATTGACTACTACGAATGAATAACACATAACATTTTTTGCTTCAAACACCATTCTGCAGTTGCAAGCATTGCTTAATGTCATAATTTCCCTGCAGATTTTGTGAATTTCTGCAAAAACACTTTCTGTAGAAATCCATTGATTTCACCTGTGTTATACCACAGAGGCTGGTGTGGATTTTTTCCAAATATGCTTTTTTGCCTAAATGCCTTCCAGTGTTACTAATTAACTTCCTTCTCTTTTCCCTGCAGACCTGCCTGTGAGGAAGAGCACTGTTCAGCAAACAGCCCTGAGCACTACACACTGTTCTTCAGTTCAGCGGCTGAGAAAACACTGTGACGCTTTAGGAGGTATCACGGAAACTCAGTGAGAAGCTGAGCCCTCCCCAGCAGGCTCGGTGGTGCTCAGGCCCACACCACTTGCAGCCCAGCCCTTGTTGATGGCAGGATACACAGTGCACTACCTCTGTGCGAGATCTGACAACACTGCTGCCCTGGGTTGCCTCCAGTCAAAATCCAGCATCATTCATTCCCACTCTCTGCTGTCGGAGAAGTATCTGTGCCTACCTCTGCCTCTCATTTACATTTGCTATTAGGATCACCTTATAGAGCCCAGCTTGCTGTATTTCTCACTTTAGAGAGGGATGTTTTGTATAAAAAAGGTAAATTAAACCCTTCTCCAAAGGGGGATATTCCCTGGGCACACTTGAGTCCTGGCTTCCCTGCGGCAGCACTGCTGTGCCCTGAATTCTGCTGCTCTCACCTGCTCGGTTGCTCTTCCAACCATCCAAAGATGCCTTAGCAAATTCTCTTCCTCCTTGAGATTTCTATCTGTTCTCTGTCACTGTTACTGCTGGCACTGGTGCTGTGATGGACCCATGGGCCCCAGCTGTGGTCACTGAGCCAAAATCTCTTGATGTGAAGATGCAGCAGCTCAGGTTGCCCAGCTGCAGATATGCCAGGCTCTCCTACCAGCAGGTACCACCAAGAAAGCCTTGGATAAGTTAATTTGTCACTGAACCTGGGCATCCCAGCATGAGGAGTGTGTTTCAATTCCCCTCATCCTGTTCCCCTGAATAAGATGACTGATGCCAGTTCACTAAGTGACACTGACCACTATATCTTCGTATTTTCAATTTGAAAATATTTAAAATTATATTTATTTTACTACCATTAAATAAATTCATATCTATAAGATAGTAACCAGTACTACTGTTGGAGCATGGATTCAAGAAATTAAAGTAATTCGTATTCAAATAAGATGGCGTGGTTATTAAAAGCGGGAAGCAAGTTACAGAATAGGGGTGTTAGATCATGCATTCTTAGTTACACATTTACTATATCTATAACAGCTCACTTTTCTATTTTAAACCCTGCTAAGTGGAGACTATTTAAATGTACTGCTTTAGCAATAAAGAAAAGGTCAATTCAATGTCTACCTTGGCCATTAATCAATCTTTCCCATACTTTGCAATTATCTTGATTGCCCAGTTGAATGAAGCATGGGACACTGATCATCTCTATGTTCCTTAGTTATATTTGCTCTTGGCACCTTTTGTTTTTGGAGACCAGAGAGGATATTTTCATATCATGACTTTTTTCCAAAAAAGGTCTCCAACTTCTTCCTCTGATAAGCAACTCCTGTTCTGCCTTATCTCCTACCATTTTCTGTAGCAATTTTGCAGGCTGTTCCACATAAAATTTTGAAGTGTCTTTAATCATCTCAGGCAGCAATTTTGTGTTGTTGTTTTCCTCTCTTTTTCAGTAATCTGGGATTCCCAGTATTATTCTCTCTCTCTCTGATTATGAATTGTAGCGTTTTATTTTTAGAAGGAGCTTAATGCAATGCAATAACACACAAACACAGGAACAAATTATAGACATGAAAAGATCAGATTTTTTTATAGTGATAATTCCATTTTACTCCTGGGTGTCACACATCCTCGAGGGACCCCAGAACTTCAGCAAGAGCAGCTAGATAGCTCATTACCAAGACAACCAGGGCTGCACAGCAGGTCTCCATCCCCAGGTGATGGGGAGGGCCTTATGGAAAGAGTGTGGCAGGGGACAAGCAGCAGGTCACATGCGAACTGCTTAGATCCATCTCAGGGACTGGAAATGCATGTAAAAAATGTCACACAGAATGAGCCAATTGTGCAGCTCCCATATGAGCTCTGGGACATGATTTAGTCTCAGTTCTACTGTACACAAAGTACCGGGGAGGCAGGGGACCTGTAAGGATGAAAACCTCATCTTAATTCTTCTGTACTGAATTCAGTGGGAGTTTGGGATGTTTGAAGAATGCAGAATGGGATCCTTTGGAAGTATTTCTCACCCCCTTTGATTATCTCTATAGCTTGACTGAATGAGTCATGCAATTGAGCTCCTTCAGATATCCATTAATGCCAGGCAAACAAAGCACATTCAAGCAACCACTGTTTTTTAGGAGTTTGGTTTGGTTTGTTTTTTTCCTGTTAATAAATAGCTTGAGAACAAATGTATTCATTTTTCAAAATCTTTGGCCAGTAATTTTCGCAACTTACACAGAGCCTACAATTTGCTCAGGTAGCTTATGGGGAGCAGTGTCTTCCTCCAAAGCTGCATGAGCAGACAGGCAGCCCCCATAGCCTTTCAGCAAGAGGCACCAGCAACATCAGCAAACCCCTGCAAACCTCGTCCCACGCTAGAACTAGTATGCATTGCTAGTGTGAGGCTCAGGTGCTCCAACCACATCCCCAAAACCTGGATCAGGCTGTTTTTCTGTGTCTTGATATAAAAATTGAGCTGGAATATTGCTGGCAATGGGGCTCCTATATTTTCCTGATGCAAAGATTGTGTTACCAGAGAGATAACCCAAGTGTTCACATCTCCATTCTTTACATACTGACACCCTAAAAATCAAGGTAATTTCCTCAACAGCTCAGGGACAGCGGGCTGAAGCTGGGGAAACCAAAGCCCATCACAGTCCCCAGTGCACCACAGCGATCTCCAAGCCATGGTTGAGCAAGCTTGGACCTTTCCAAAACAGATATCACCTTGGGTCCTGAAAAAGATCAGATGAGGTTGCTGGAGTGTTACATCCCTTTCTTCTCCACTTTTTGATAGCAGAAATAATTTGCAAGGATGTTTGAGTAGACCCTGCTGCTCAGTATATCCTACTGGCTAATTCCTGGTGCTTCCCCACTCAGCATATTAACCACCTACCAGATGTACATACCTCTCCCTGATGAAGACCTAGAGACCCTGGCAACCTGATTTGCCCCTTTTGTTTGTTTGTTTTTAGCACTTTTTTTTTGAGCCAGATACTGATTTTATACATTGCAGAGCCATGTGGTATCCCTTGTAGTACCTTGTTAGATCTCAGCCCTGGGAAATGGTGCACACTGCTAGAAATAAACAGTACAGCCAGGTTAGCATGGGTTAAGGGAGATTATTGTTATATGACTTTGCCACATTTCTTATTCTTCCAAAAAAAAAAAAAAAACCCATAGTGATAAATGAAATGATACCTCTAATAGAGAATTACTAGCTGCACAATTACAAACTTCAGTTTCAGTAATAGTGCATGCAGGCAATATTTACATGACAAATAAGAAAAACCTCTGACAGAAGAATCTTTCATATACTTGTCTGGTTTTATCATTCAGCTCACAGTTTTATCTTGCATTTAATCATATTGCCCTTCATCTGCCATCCAGTAGCCAAAGTACTAAAATAGCCTTAATCTCTCTGTATCTCATTACAATGTAAAACTATGGTTTTGCAAAACTTTCTGTTAAGTATGATATATGCCCAAAATGTGTACAGGACATGGAATAGTACTATAAATTCTAGAACCATCTTAAAAGCAAAAGCACTAGATAAAATGATACAGAAAATAGAGAATGATACCTATGTAAAGTGATATTAATAGATCATAAAGGCAAATGAAAAATATCAAACACAATCTCATCTAATAAAGAACACAGAGAAAGGCACATCAGTAGGTCTGATAGCATAAGGCTTACCTTGAAGATTGCATCCTTCCTTCCTGAGAGCTTATAATCAAGGGCTCCATGACATCTGTTTAGGGCAAATACAGCTATGGAAAAATCACTTCGTTTTGTTTTTAATCTCTAAATCTGTAGCCAGTATGATACAGCATGTTTTCAGGCTAGCACAACATGATACAATAAGTCAACAATATTTATAAAGATCACTATTTACTTGATTAACTCCTCATCAGCTTTAGGCCACAGATACCCAATACCACATAGCGATAGGTCCTTAATTGGATGTGATTGTTGTCACACCTTGGTGTTAAATTTACTCTTCACCTGCCTGGCATTTACAAGTGGAAATCCCCTCAGGTAAATGTATGTGTGAACAACTAATTATTATTATTATTGCCGTTATTTTAGCTTCAGCCTAACAGAGATTTATACTCTGAAAAATAGCAAGTGGCACTGTGGAAGTCTCTGGAATGACTGAATTTGGGCTGTAATATTATACTGCAGATAGCTGGCAATTTATTAGTTACACATTCCATTTGTCTACACCGGTTTCTGTATATTTTAAGATCTCTGCTTCTAAGTATCTCTGAGACCCCTGTTGTTTCAATTACTTGTCACTGTGGCCTGAGTTATCATTACTACACTGAGGAAAATAAACAACTCCTCCTATTTCTGTTGCTAGAGCTGTGACTACCTTAGCATGATCAAGAAGCAGCATAGGAAGGAGAAGTGAGTGCCATATGGTAGGTGGTTGATCCTAAATCATATTCTGCTCTGCCAGCTTTGTTATATGGTCTTAGGCAAACCTTACTTTTTGGAAGAGGTGAGTGCTATATAAGGCCACAACATATACTGACTACACAAGATCAAATAGTGCTTTTGAAATTATGTGTCCTCTGCAGTTTCTTTGTTGTAATAGAGTTGAGACCCGATGCTAGGAATACTGGGAGTCTCTTTGACATGGCAAATTCAGAAATGCAGGATAGAAAGAATAGGCATCAGAGCCATTTAATTTGCATTACAGTGTGTGGCAATCAATGTCAATGTCAGTGCACGTTCTGATGGGGATAGCTTTAATACTTAGGGTTTGAGATGTTTGTCTTCTCACGTGAAGTCTTAATGCTTTACTGAGTATCGTTTTTGACAACTGTCCCACAGCCCTACTGTTGCTGTCACAGTCTGGATACAGCTTTAGCTGGTTCTTTCTGTGAATCTTTTATTAATGCTCTCTCCACGGTTTCTTTTTATTTTCTCACAGCCAGTACTAACATTTGACCCATTTAATATGGAATTTGGACCATGTAATTTCTGCTAATTTATTATAACCAGGTTCCCCCTGTTGATTTTAAAAGTCCTGGTCTACAAGAATTGCATCAGCCCTGAAGAATGCAGTAGTTCAGAGTTATATCTCGTCTGCGTCTGTGCATCACATAACTTAAGTCAATTTTAATGGCAAAGAATTATGTCTTCTTTTATTTGTTTACAATGCCACAGAATTTATACATTAAGAGGTCTTTCCTTTATGGAGGAGCAGAAAAAACACTCTGCCAAATGCAAAGCTCATACAGAATCCTGCTGTTACCATTCTTGCAAACATATATTTTGTCTAATTTTTTCCCGTTAAGTGTATTGTTACAGAGAAAAACTGCTTTGCAAACATTTAATGGCTTCTATCAAATGAATCCATAAGTTCTTGCCTCTTTAAATACCTTTTTTTGCCCTGATATTCAAAGGAAGCAGTCTCTGGTTGCTTTTTCATGCAGGTGCGAGACTGTGAGGTCTCAGGCATTTGAACAATGCTTCTTCTGCTCCCATGTCATGGACTAACCAACTTGCAGGCTCAGACTGCAAACTGCACAGCTACATCACAGGATGATGTTTTTCCTTATTCTGCCTATAATAGGCTACAAGCAAAAAATCTCTGGTGGTAGGACCTGACACAGGGCTGAGATCAATCTTAACATGGCCAGTGTGATCTGTTAAAGGATGATAGTCAGAGTCCGAAATCTTTGATGCTGCCTTCCCCTGTGAGTTTTGCTACCCCTCATCGTTTACTTGGAGGGTGAACCAGGAAATGAAGTATCACAAAACAAAAGAAAAACAAACAGGAGAGCAAATGTGAAAAGAAAAGGAAGAGATGGAAGAAGAGGTGTTAGGGAATAGACTGCCTTAGCTTATTGAATTGTTGGGTAGCCGTATCCTGCTTCTTATAGAACTTGTTTAGAAACTGTTTATATAGAATTCACTTAGCATAAGTAAGCCTGCTTAGCATAACTTCTGCAAGCTGTGAACCTTTGAACTTTCTGCTTCATTAAGTAAAAAAGACCACAGAGTCTTCAAGCTAGAAGATAAAGGGAGCTGCATCCTTGGAGATAAGTAAATGAACAGAACTGCATCTAACAGAAGACAAAATAGAAGAATGTTTCGATTTGCCAAGAACTTATTTTTCTCCAGCTGCAGGTGAAAAATAGCAACTGAAGGTCAAGACTTTGATTGATGGCCTGCCTGATGAAAATGAAGGGATCCAATGAAGAACAGGGACACCCCAGACTCTAATTTTGCAGTTGGTCTGGAGTGATGCACAGTGGGTAGAGGCTTGGATTCTGGGGGTATAATTGTCTATGTTGTTTTTCTTTGAGGGCCTCTCTTCGGGAGGCACCCAGCTCAGGCTGCTCTACACTGTACCTTGCAAATAAATGATTTATTTAAGAAGAATTTCTGGAATCCATGCCTGAGTCACTGCTACGGGAAACCTGGGGAAACTTCCCTGGAAGGTAAATATGCATAGGTTCAACTTGTTGCTTTACATTCTGGAACAAGGATTGGTTTGGTCTAAATAGGAAATTTGACTAGTACCAAGTCAGAACTGCATTTATAACACAGCAGCTAACCGCACATAAACTGTACAAATGGTGCTCATGCATGGCCCGTGCAAAGCATGTTTCCACCTGAAAAGAAAAAAGTGTGAAACCCGTCCATGCTTTATGTGAGATCTTTTATTTTCTTAAGTCTGGATGACCTAAAAGTGGATTAAGCATCCCAAAAATCTGCAAATTCAATAAGAAAAAAAGATTCAAAACACAGTTCCAGTGCTCCTATACCTGTGCTTGGGCATGGCTAAGGTTTGATCATGTTTCCTGTACCCTGTCTTTCACCAGCAACTCCTAAAGAAACTACTTTGTCCCATCACACCACTTGTTCAGGCTTGTGGACCTTTCAAAGCATGCTGGGAAGTCATAGAGCTATGAAGGGCTCCTTCTGAGGCTGCCTTTATTCCTGCTCCACTTGTGAACATCACCATTGCAGTAACTGCTCCTAGCCCAAATGTCGTTGTGCTGTGTAGGTTGTGATGTTGTCACCTGCAAGTTGAGTGCCAAATCCTGCATATGGGCAGGCACAACTATAGTGGCACACAGTAGGGGACAGGCACTGGAGACATATCTTGAGAGACAGAGCTGTTTCCAGCCTTGTCTATCCTCCAGGACAGCTGCTCTCCACAGATCTGGCCCTGGAGGGAATATCATCCGTCAGCAGAGTTGAGTGTTGAACATCTCCAGGGTCCTTATTTTGGAAGGAAATTCTGCTGTACAAGATGGGAAGAGTCCACAGAGGACTCACACAGGTCACCATGGATGGATTGTGAGCAGATCAAGGCTGCTGAGCTCTCCAGGGACAGCAGCTGCTGGTAGCTGGGTCTTATAGAGATAAAAAGGTTGGTGGCCTCTTGTCTATCCATTACTGAAATGATTACTCTCCAATTTGGGAAATAAAATAAATATTGTTGAAAAATAAAACAGAGACAAAAAGGTTATTTATGATCTGCACACTAAAGATGTGTGATGGGATGCAGAGTTACATTTCCTAGTGCTGGGGTGTTGTGCAGAGATTTGCTCCAGCGTCAAGTGCTTCTACAACGCTTGTGTTTTATACCCTACCTAAATGGCAGAACAAAAGGGAATTAAACACCTCAAATTACTAACGATCCCTTTTCTACCATACGGGTAAGTAATGGGACATCTGCACATAGTCAGTACTTTCAGTTTATTTCCTTACCACAATATTGTAATTCTTCTCACACTTACTTTTCCCCTCCCTGCTTGAAAATCCTATTGTATGAGCTACTGTAGCATGGAAGATGTAAGCATCAAGCTTGCTTTTCCCCACATACAGAAAATAAACTCCTCCCTTGATAAAGACAGACCAGCTTTTTTATTTGGTACCTCACCCAGATGTAATCTCGAGATGTTACAGACAGATCAGCATTACAGACAGTTACAGACATTTTACAGAATACAAAATTAAGAATTCAGGTCTTTTAAAATGAAAACTGACACTGTTTTTGTATTGCTCTATCTGCAAAGGCATGAAGAATCTCAGACTTCAGAGGGAGTAAAAATAATCACTCATATATTTTCTAAAATATCATTAACTTCCCCAAAATAACCTTTATATATGCATAATGTTGTAATTGTAGATTATTTGGTGTTAATTATACATAATACCTTGCTATCTGTCAAGACTTCCTCAGAATCTAATTCCCAGAACTAGTATTTCTTGATCTTTAACTACATAAAATACTGACTTCTAGACCAAATGAAGAGTAAAGTAACAGACCTTAAAACCGCCAGTGGAACAACACTGTCCTTTCAGGCCTGTCAGGGAGTGAACGAAGGACTGTTCTGCATTTTGGGGGAAAAAAAAAAAAAAAAAAAAAAAAAAGCCTGTTTCTTTAGCAACTCAGTGAGTTTTTAGCAACAATTGTTTAAACAGAACCTCATTAGCATAAGAAAAAGACTCTTGGTAGAAATGAATTAGCAGTCACAGTGCAGGTGAAGCAGGCAGATAATATATGCAAGGTAAATGGAATTTATTGTGAATATGGTCTATCACATGCCTGTCATCTCCACATGCTTTTTTTTTCTGACATACACTTCCTTGTTACAGGAAAACAGCCCCACTTAAGTTTCCGACTTCACATGGAAAGAGCCTGTACCTGGAGGGTGTGTCGTCTCCTATGGCCCTTTGGGTACCTTTGGTCCAGAGCTCCAAGGGATGCTCACCGTCACTGGCTGGGCCACCCAGGGCACTCCATGCCAGCCAGCAGTGGATTGCAACAACCTCATAACCAACACCTCTGGCACCTGAGTCAGGGAGAGAAGTCACTGAAGCACAGGTACTTGTGCCTAAAAAATGGGGAAATACGAAGAAGGATCCAGTTTTCCTCTGCTCAGTGCTTAAACACCCTGGTGTACAGACCTAGGGCAAGATCCTGCTTTAGTGTGAAACAGTGAGTTTTATGTTGTTATCACTGGATTATTTATGTGCTCACAAACACCTCCAGTAAGGAGTGGTTGAGAGGATGGTATTCTCAGCTGTTAAACAGGGGCCACATCTTTCCTAAAACAAGGGGTCACACTCACCCCTCATTCCCTTGTGGCTGTACCCAAATACAGAATATTACTATCATCATGATCATGATCATGATCATTACTTTGTATGGAAACACTGGTAATGGCTGCTCTTCTGAAACCATGGATAGCAGTGGTTGTTTGGAGAAAGAATAGAAGAAAAATTAAACAAGACCTTCCTTCCCAATGTTAGGGAATAGACTGCCTTAGCTTATTGAATTATTTGGTATACTGTTCCTTATAGAACTTAGTTAGAGACTGCTTATATAGAACTTGCTTAGCATAAGTAAGTTTGCTTAGACTGCAAGCTGTGAACTTTTGAACTTTCTGCCTCCTTAAGCAAAAAAGACCCCAGAGACTGTTCAAGCTAGAGGATAAAGGAGCTACATCCCTAGAGATAAGAAAAGGAATGGAATGGCATGTCTAAAAAAAGACAAGAAACAAGAATGTTTTGGCTGTGCCAAGAACTTACTTTTCTTCCCAGCTACAGGTGTGAAGTAACAACTGAAGGTCAGGACTTTGATTGATGGCTGGTCTTGTTGGTAAATGGCAAACAACTACTTACAGAGATAAGAAACAGACTGCCTGATGAAAATGAAGGGATCCAATGAAGAAGGAAGAAACCCTAGATTCTAATTTTACAATTGGCCCAAACTGACATGTGAGGGGTGGGAAGCTCAGATTGTCAGGGTATAATTGCCCAAGGGTTCTTTATTTGATGTCCCTCTAATGGAGGCACCCTGCTCAAGTTGCTCTATGCTGTACCTTGCAAATAAATGATTTATTTAAATAGAATTTCTGGAATCCACGCCTGAGTTGCTGCTTCAAGATATCTAGAGTGAAGAAACTTCCCTAACACCAGATAGAATGTGCCAACTTCTAGTCACCAACAAGTTACTGACTTCTTGGCACGGGCATCATTCCCATAATTCACATATAATAGTTGACATTGGCTCTATACACATTTCTCTGATGTCTTTTGGATGCATTATACTTCAGACATCTCCAGCAGTCTATGGTGGTGAATTCATGCATGTGGCATGTAAAATAAGCTTGTTTTAAACTTGCTTGAGTGAACGTCCCCCAACTTTTACAGTTTAAGGAACAGTGAATCATCATTCTGGACTCACCTTTTCCACATTACCCATGGTTTTATAGCCCCTTGTTATAATCCTTTTCAGTTATCCTTTCTCCAAACTGACTAGTCCACATTTATTTGGAGTCTTTTCACATGGAGGTCTATAGGAATCTAGCTGGGTCCTGCCTAATTCACCTCACACTTTGCAAGATGAAAAAAATGTAGATATTATACTGTATAATCTAAGAAATAATATTTGATCATGTAATTAGACTGTTTCATAGGCAAATGCACTAGGGAACAGAGTTAATGTTGCGTGTACAACCTTAATTTTATTTCCTGACTTTTTAAATGCTGAATTAGGCAACTTTAACATTTTCTTAATGCAATTTTTGTATGGAATTTTATATAGCCTATTACATATGCATGCATATTGAAATATGGAATACATTAGGCTGTAGCACACAGACTGTGGCACACACATCTGAGTACTAGATGTCGGCACTAGTCTTGACTGGCAATGTGACAAAGTTACACAGGTCATTTCAGAGTAGTGCTCTCCATGCTTTTGGGTGTCACTGCCCTGTTGTTTATTATCTAAATACTATAAGTCTTACAGATCAGTGATACAGAGAATTAGCTTGAGAACGTTTTTTTTTAATTGAATAGATGCTGCTTTTTACAACCTCCTCCTTAGAAAGCTAGCCTTATTCAAATATTTAAGCTTCAGTAAGTTAAAAGTATGTCCTCAGAAGCTTTAAAAATTATGAAAATGTAAAATAATACTACAAAAACATAAAATAATTTTCCAAACATAATGATACTGTGGCTTTACTTACTGATCTCTGCAGACCTCCCTGGGTATGAAGACAGTACAATCGAAAGCTAAGAATCTCCCTTTTCAAGTGGTATGTGTAAGAAGTCCTTTTCTAACTACAAAGGGCTATAAAATGACTGACTTCAAGGCTGACTTGTAAAGGATTAGGCACTGTCCTTTCTGCATCTTGTTCTGCACTGTATGTCAGAGATATCTGAAGCTACACGGCAAACTTAGGGGTTAGAAGAAATCCTTTGCAGAGACATATTGCTGAACAAACTGCAGGGAAGACACTTGGATGAACCAGAATATAGGATTGATTGATGTAGCTAATCTAAATAATTCAATATTCAGTCATCAAATGAAAAATAAAACACATCATATATGCGTTGTCATGAGTGTGTGACACAAAAGGGTGCTGTCGGACATGGGGTTTATTTCCCTGGCCAAAGACATCTAATATGTGTCAGGATTACAAAAGGTTAATATCATATGACAGGAGCAAGAAATCTACTGTCTTCAGATGTTATTCTTGAAGAATGTCACTATGGACTGGATGGAATATACCACTAATAAATCACAGCAATGTTCTTCCAATAGACTAAGTGATTTTTAAAAAGGGCAAAACCAAAAATCAAATAACATATTCAACTAACAGGATTTGATCAGCCGATCATCTAGTGAATATTTTAAAAGCTGATCTGATGTATAAATTATTCAGTAGAAGCAGGCAAAATTAACGAATTATGTATTTGCTGAACAACAGTTAAACCGTTCAGCATATATATAATTAAATATTTATTCATAAATATTTATAGATAGTTCTTACACTTTTTTTTTGTTTTGGCCAGGTGAATAAAAACTCCTGACTCTTATTTTTTTTCTTCTGAGGAAAGTGGAAACAACCTGTCTTCAGAAAGCTTGATCTCAGGTCAGCATCTCAGTGAAGCCAGCTTCATTTGCATTTTTAATCAGATGCCTATGTAAGCAAACATCTAAAATCTTAACTGTGCAAGTGTCAGATTTTGGTATTCCATTTTCCAGTTTTCTGGATGTGTGTGTCTGCAAGACAGTGTAAAGAAAGAATGGCTATGTCTGTGGTCGTGCTTTGCCCAGATTTATTTGGGTGATGTATTTTTTTTTTCAAACCTGAACAGCTATCTTTCTCAGTTTTTGGGTTTTCCAGGAGCCACAGTCTCTCGCTGTCATACATATATATGGTCTGAAAACAACAATTAGGGAAGCTAAAGCCCTTTCTTTGGAAAGCATGGTTTCTTCCATCATTAATATAGCTGATCAGAAAGAATTTTTAACCCAGCAAAAGAAAATTACAATAACCACAGTATTAAATGAGGTTGGAGAATTACAGAGGAAAACAAACAAACCCCTCAAAAAAACCCACAACCCTTTTTTTCTTAACAAGCTAAAACCTACATAAGTCAAATGGATGTTTGTGGAGGGAGAGCAAGAAATACTGTCTTCCTCGAAGAGCCATTTTCCTACCATCTGGGAAGAAGATTTTAATAATTTTTTAAATGTTAGTCCAGATTAAAATAATGTAAATTACCTAAATTCTAATCTCCTTTACTCTAACTAAAGGTGTCAGAATCAGCACCACAAACAGTAAGTATTTCCAAGGATGGCAGATGATATAAGATTTCTTCAATTATAAATTAAGAGATTCAGGGACAAAGCATTAGCTAAAGTTAACTCACACCTCTCTGTTGATATTGATTGGCAAGATTCTCTCCTGTTTAAAATCTAAACCCATTGTCACATAGCAAAAAGCCAATAATACAATAACAAGGATGTTGAATAATGGCCAGGACATAAAGAGATTCTCATGATACAGTAATCACAAAAGTAAAGCTGATAGATGCTTGGAATATTATCATATTATTATCTGAGACAACCACACACCTATCATCATCTTTTTCAGATCCTTTGCATTTAAACAAGTAGAAGCATACATTTTTATAGAACATCACTTATTTGAAGTGTTGTTCTTAGATGACCTCTGGATCACCTCTTCTGGGTGCAACTCATCTATGTGTGGAGGGCCAGAGGTGAGTGGTGCATCAGCTGAATTTCAGCATCTGCACATTTACCACTGAGCAAACATGGTTTCACCTATTAATTTTATTCTTAAGCAAATGCAGCTTGTGATGGACATGTTCCCAGGCACAAAGATTTATAGGGTGATGGAATTTCTTCTCACTTGAAACCACAGCAATCTGCTGACCCTGCTCCCACTCGATTTTGCCTTTATGTGCTGTTGTCTACTTTTTTCCACTTCTTTTAACATGGCATTCAGCTCAATTTGCGTTCCAAAGATTTTAGCACCTCTCCCAACTGAACTATTTTGTGCTGCACCAGCCAGTGTGCAATCGAGGTCTCAGAAGACTCCAGGTTTTGTCCATTGCTTTCCTCTTTTCTGGACTCTAAGTAATTATTTTACCTCTGAGGGTGGCTTTTTAGGGTTCCCCACAGGATTACCAGTGTTACTTCTATGATATTATTAATGCAGAGAAGTCCTTCATTTCATCTCCATGAAGTGGCTGAACTCTGAATTTAAGAATGAGCTGTTAAGTTGTCATGATTTAATGTAAGATTTAGGAGCTGCTTGAGAATGAAAGAGTGATGAAGGCAAATGCAAGGAAGATTTGATACCGTTCAGTTTCTAGTAGGGCCTCTTTAATGCTGGGAAAGGCATCTCATATGTCCTGAAGCCTGTCTTCACCAAACAATCATTCCTATGCTTTCAACACAGTTGCTATCTTCAGGCATCTGTCAGGCCCATGTTTTTCTTCAAATTAAGCCTAGTTGACTCTGCTTGGTAGATGCCACATGGCTGATCACATATATCCTGTTTTGTTTGAACCGCAGTCAGATTCCCCATCTAGATGAGCTTAAGGAAGATTCTGCTTCCAGCTGTTTTCCCCTGTCCATCCCATCTGCGTTTTAACTGCAACTGATACACACAGCTTGCTTGACAAAGTTTGATGGTATTTCTGAATAGTCACTAAGCTGTGTAAGTGCTGGGCCCAAATGTAACATTCCAACACAAACCATCAATAACTTCCTTACTTGGGGAAACCAACGTTTTCTGCTCTAATTGAGTTCTAGCTCAGTGTGACTTCTCCTGCCCTGTAAGGACCACCTTTTTGCAAGCCTGGATAACTGAGGTTGGTAAGCACATGAAAGGCAAGAAGTAGAAGTGGTGAGAGCTGCACAGGTTTGGCAAAGCAGCTGGACTCCAACCCGTGGAGCATCAGCTCTCCCTTTCAGCACACACCAGCAGACCTTCTGAGGTGCTGCTCTCAAATGGCTAAGTGCTGTAAGATGGCATCGAAATGTTGCAAAGAGTGATTAAACATTATAGAGCAACTCTACGTTGCATGGTATGAGCCAAGATGAGAGCACCAAGCTTGGGTAAGGGCTAGGGCAAGAGCTAATGCTCCAGGGAGTTGAAGCTGTTCAAAATTACTCCAATGCAGACATGAAGCATTTTTAGGGCAGAAAACAGCCTGGAACATGTTATGTCATCTGCTTTATCCATGACGTATTTCTACAGAATTCTCAGCAACAAGTGCCCTATACTATTTCTCCTTCTTAAAACTGCTTCATATATGCTGTCTTTAATTAAAACAAGCTTTTCCATGTGTCCACAATTGATTCTTTAAAACATTAATAATTTTCCCTATATTGGGTGTCAAAGCCATTACTTTTTTCTGTGTGTCCTTTAACTATATTTAAATAATTCATTTATCCATTTTCCAGCCCTGGAGGAGACCAGTCCTTTTTTTTTCTTCTTTACACAATGTGATTCCATTTGAAACACAGGATTTTTTGATTTTTCCTACTCCTAAAGTTATAGGATATTTTCTTTTTTGCCACTGTTTACTCAGCACAAGAATCCAGTTAGCTACCATTTAGCCACCATTTTATTAAGACACAAATGTAGCATGGAAATATGTGTCTGCCTGTGTATAAATGCCCTTTCCACTGCTCATCAGTCTTGCACTAATTAGAAAGACAAAAATATTTTAAACCCAATTAATGTCACTGAGAAACATTCCAGTAATTTTCAAAATACAATGTAACCATGATAGATACATTTCAATTATTTTAAAGCATTTTCACAAAGCACTGAGTAAGCGTGAGGCTAAAGCGGGGACTAAAAGCCACATCACTTGGTTGATGGATCTCTGACACAGGATGTGGATTAAGGTTTAAGTGAGACCAGCAGTTCATGTTCTCTCTCAAAAAGCTTCTGAGTCACCTGATTAAAGTGCAACCTTGACAAATATGCACAGCGTTGTCTCTCACAGTTGGAATCACCAAAGAGGCTAAAAACAGCACCATGCGCCGCATAATCTCTAACCTCAGGGGACAACAAAAACAGAGAATTGCTGTGTCAATCTCATTTCCTTGTTAGGCTCATTATCATAAATGCAGGCCTTTGGTTTTGAATGCCACACTTCAATAACATTTACCTATCAACAGCTGCTGAAATATTGAATTCCACAGTCATCTTTTCCTTTTGATGCTCTCGCTTTTGTTTCTTTATCCATAAACATGAGCAACTGAGCTAAGCTTAAATTAACTAGCTGGGGTTAAATGTTTAGGGCAGCAAATTATGGCTAGCCTGCTTGCAGAGTGGTTTAGATTACAGGGGAGAGTTGCCAATCTTAGCTCTCATCATGCACTCCAAATGTGCAGAGCGATATTGGCAGTTCATGGCCAAATCCTGCATGCTTTAGTTATCAGAGGAGCACTGCTCCCATGAATAAGCGGAGCAAGATTTAGCCCCAGCTCGGAAGATAGAGATGAATCACACTTTTATTCTTTGAGTACCTCACAGTACCTTCAACACAGGCATGCTCAGTGATTGATAGCCTGTGTCTAGATTGGGTATTTTTCTATATACTGACAAATATTCCCTTCGCAGTGATTTCTAGGAGCAGAGTGTACACTGCAGCAATGTTGGGTTTCTTATTTTTCATTGTGCCCTTTGTTTTGATCAGGTTTTTTTCCAAGGGTCAGTTACTTCCCATCCTTTTTCTGCTCAGGGTGCTCTGAAATAATCCTGTTACAGATCTCCAGATCTTAGTATCAGTAGAACAGTGGAAAGTTGCATCAGTAAACAGGTAGGGAAAGACACAACCTTCACTTCAGGGTTAAATCCCAAGGGGTGGCAGTCTAAGGAAAATAAAGGTGTTTGGCTTTCTTGAAATGAGATGCTGCTATCAGCTAAGGGTTGGGTTTTTTTTTTACTTGATCAAGGCAAGGGCTATGTGTTAACTGTTTGAATCCACTGTGCAACCAAAATGGGACTCTAATTCAGAGATAAATATTTGGTTAATAGTTATTTCATGACTACCTGCAGTTACTCGTGAGGCCACTTGGGTGCTGTAGGATGTGCCACAGGGAGCAGCCATGGAAGGGGCAGCCCAAGCCACTTGTAGCAGGTACAGCAGCATCTCCACGTACTCTGAGACCATCACCTCACCCCGTTTGCCTCTTTGCCAGTCAAGGGCCACACTCCTCAACTGCAAAACGACGTTAGTCGTCCTGCAAGAGCAACTGCATACCTGTACACAGCTTATGAGTAAAATCGTGTTCCCCTAAAAAAGTGCATCCCACAAAGCCAAAGGTGGGACCACCAGAATTAAACACTTTTGTTCCACAGGACGGAGCTGCAGAAGCCCCTCAGGTTTGGCACAACACACAGCCTTTGGGCCATGGCACCAGTGTCCCTCCTCTGAAACTCAGGGGAAGAGCCATAGAAGTGAGGGAAAAAAAAAAAAAAAGAAGAAGAAAACAAACAAACAAACAAACAAAAAACAAACAAAAAAACAAACAAACAAAAAAATCCACAACACATCATTTTTCAGGTCTACATACCTAGAAGGAGCACTGAGAGCAGAGCAAAGGAAAAGCCAAGGTTTCCTAAAAACAACTGAAGGGGCATTTTTGGTGGTCCAGTGACGGGTACTAACATAAACCTCAGCAGAAAGAAACTCAGTGCATAAAGTATCTATTCCATTTTTTTCGTGGATAAGGTCCCTGCTTCATTTTGGTGGCTTAGGACCCCATCAGCCTCAAACTTGCTTCTCTCTTCACGTCCATAGAGATCCAGCATTTGCCTGAGGAGCTGCAGGGACCCTCAGTGAAGGAGGCAGCTTGGAGGACACAATCTGCCGATCCTGGTTTTCCCTGTTTGTAGGAGGCTGGCGGCAGGCAAGGGTTGTTTCCTCCACCAGGAGCAGAGGGACAAGCATGAACACTGAAGAGTAGTGAGCTCCTAGGAATGTAGTTGACACTGGAGCAGGCAATTTTTTGCTGTTTATTTGAATCTAACTATTAACAGCCTAATATTAAATTTGTACAATTTTATTACCATACTGACCTCAGACAGCAGCTGGCCACAGCTGTGGCAGAGGCCAATCAAATGAGACAAGGTGGAGGACACAGTTCATTTCTGAGTAGAAGCCGAATTTCTCTCACACTTATTTCCAGTTTCTCTTTGGTGTTACAGTACAATATTTTTTTTTAAAGCACAGATGATCAGAGTCAGTCAGAAAACAAAAAAGAGTTAAGATTGATTTTGCTTAAGTAAAATGGTGATTTCTATTACACTAGCCTTTACTTAAAGGCTTTTGGCTGCTACAAGGAATCGATTTATTCTACTTGTCAAAAAAATCAAAATCAGAAACAACCCAGCTCCTTCTACACCTTGCACGAAACAAATGCCCAGCTTGTAGAAGTTAGCTGACTTTTTGCAGGAGGGGGGCCAAAGACCGCAGGAGTTAATTACATCAGCAGAGAAGGGCTGCTTTTCGTTTCCAGCAAGCCCAACTCTGACTAAATAAATAAAGCTGAAATGGGAGAGCAATGAGCACAATAAGTAGCCGAAACTCCACGTGATGACAGAGGAATGATTTCCCACCGCCACTGCTTAAATATAACTAAGGTGTTCTGTAATTTTACTTCCAAAAGCCAGAGGGCTTATTATAATCCTGATAAATTATAGCAGCAGAAGCAGGAGAGAAGTGGGACAGAAGAAGGGAAATGTTAATGCAAAATATAAAATTGCCTCACAGAAAAGAATGGGGAGAGCAAGCAAGCGGTTTGTTATCGTTTATTTTTCTTCAACATATCATTCAGTTTCAGCTGTCTCCCATTGCACCCAGATCACCATTTCTCAGAAACGTCTCTCGACGGCATCTCATTCTCTTCCTGTCTTTCACCAGCGTTTCATTATTTCTTAACCGTCCCTGAAAGGGTCTGGGCAGGAGACGGAGGAGAGAGGCAGGCAGACGGGAGAGGGACGAGGCTTCGCCTCACGTGTCACCTTATTTAAGCAGCTTCCAAAAAGCAGGCGGGGGAAAGAGGGGAGGAGGAGATGTTGCAAATAATGTTAAATGTGATTAATCTCCCGGATTCCTGGAAATCTGACATGCATGACTTACAGCGAAACCTCCTTTATTTCTCCATGAAATGCTTTTGCATAATGAGAAAGAAAATGTCCTCTGTGCCCTAATCAACTCTGACAGGTCCTGGACTCCCAAATACTTTTATTTATGGCATTATTTATTTTACCCCTCATAACCGGGGAGGCGGGCCCTCGGCTCGCTCCGGGCTGGCAGGGGATGGGATGGCCGGGCGGCCGGCGGGGCACGCGCGGCGCGGCTCCGCGCCCGGCGGAGGGGCCACAAAGTTTTTGCGGCGGCTCCGCGCCGCGCGGGGCGGGGCGGTACCCCGCGGCCCCGCCGGGCAGGGCCGGGCCGGGCCGAGCTGGGGGCAAGCGGGGGAGGCTCCGCGGCCGTTCGACCCCCGCGGCGGGTCCCAGCTGCTCACCTGCCCCCGCGGGGGAGTGCCGGGGGCGGTGGCAGCGGCCCCGCCAGGGCCCGCCTCCCCGCCCCGCTGCCATTAGCAGAGATTACCCTAAACACTTGCCGGTCGCCGCCCGTCTCCCTCCAGGCATTGGCGCGGCCGCCTGTCAATCAGGCCGGCGCCCCGCCGCGCCGGGGCTCCGCCGTGCCACAGAGACGAGCCGCGGCGGCGGCAGACACAGCCCCGGAGCGGGGCCGCGCCGGGGGAGGCGGCGGAGGATGGAGGAGGAGATGCAGCCGGCGGAGGAGGGGCCCAGCACCCCCAAAATCTACAAGCAGCGAGGCCCCTACAGCGTCCTGAAGACCTTCCCCGGGAAGCGGGCGGCGCTGGCCAAGCGCTACGAGAGACCCACCATGGTGGAGGTGCCCCGCGGGCGCGGAGCGGGGCAGCCCTTCCCGCACGCCGCCGAGCCGCTGCCCTACGCGCCGCACGGCCCCTTCCCCAACGGGCCCGCCCGCCCCGCCGCCGCCCCCAGCGCTGCCCAGGGCCGCCCGCCGCCGGCCCCGAGCTCCTCCGGCCGCTACGGCCCCTGCCCGGCGGCAGCGGGGGGCGGCGGCGCGGAGCTGAGCGCAGGTACCCGCAACTCCTCCGCCGCGCAACTTCGCGGGGCACTTTGCAGCAGGCGGGAGCGGAATGGGGGCTGCGGGCTACCCCCACACACACACACTCTTCTCCTGGGGGGGCTGGCGGCGCGCTCGCCCCCCGCAGGGTTTACCCCATCGGGGCTGGCGGTGCCGGGCGCTCCAAGGCTGGGTGCGAGGGGAACGCGGCGAGCGGCTGGGTCCGTCCGTCGGTGGGCCACCGTTAAAGTTCCCGGGGACGGGTGGGGCCGCTGTCCGGCCGGCATCGCCCCCGGGGCGGCGGGGGGGAATCGCTGCTGCCCCCGCTGCCGTCGGGGCGGTGCCGGCAGCTACTCGGGACTTGGCGGGGCAATTGGCCGCCGGCCGGTTCGCACCTGCGGGAGCGGCGCCGCCGTCTGCGGGGCGGGGGGGCCCGGGCCGGCCGCTCCGCCGCGATAGCGGCTGGGGAGGGCGGCAGACTGGGGCTGGCTGCCGGGGGGAGCTGCTGGTAATGGAGAGGCTGCTGTGGTGGTGATTTTAACAGAAAGAAAACAGATCCGCTGCTTGCCTGCACCGTTTTCCTAAGATGCAGCGAGGAACAGGAGATCAGATGTTTTTATTTATTTTTTTTCTTTAAAGGTGTAAGATACCGAGATACCGAAAGCATATCTTTCTTCTAGTGATGGCTTGGAGTTAAAAACCACGTAGATCTTGATATGCAACCTAAATTTGGCATCAGGAAATGGGAAATTGCATCTTTAAGCAGAGTACAATCAAAAATGAATTACAATAAATCCTATATAATTGCATAGGTCATTCTCTTTAATGAGATTTTATTAACCTGACTGTCAAGCTTTTGAGTCAGGCAGATATTTTATCTTCTTCAACTGATAAAAGTGTCAGCTATAAACCACCATATAAATATTCATAAATCTACACATCTGTGGCAGCCTATCAGCATCATTCTTTTGGACATTAAAAGCATTCTAATTACTTTCTGTCTAGCAGAGCTGAAATGCTGCCTGTTATAGTATGTGCTTGGCAGGCATGATTGCTTTTGTTTGCCATCACAAATAGCAGCATCCTATTTTATATACTGATGGTCCAGAATATATTCAGGGTTTGACTGAACAGGATGAATATTATGAAGCACCATCTGGTTTTGATAACATCGGGTATATTAACTCATCTGTTAATTTTTGACACATCATTGATTTATTTATTTAGAAAAATTGGATCCTGTTTTGGTATGTTGCTGTTTGCCTTTGTAACAAATGTGATGACATTTCCTTACTAAACAGGGAGATATGCTAGTTAATAGGATATATGGCTATGTTTTAATGCCTGTTTTTGCTCAGAAGCAGCTGTATACTGGATGAATTTATTATGTCTTGTTACAGATAATTCAAGTACTTTACCAAAAAAGTTTAGAATAGATTAGGCTGAAAATTCACAGCTCTGACGCATAGTCCCCTGATCCATGGAAGAAGGTCATCTTTTCTTTTTTCTTGAAACTACTTCTTATTTTAAATGCCCAAGTCGTGGTAGTTCTGTATTTTTTGTGGCCCAAAATCAAAATGCTGCTTATGAGTGTGACACCTATGTTTCTTTACAGAAGCAGATTATGCCGTGGAAAACATTCAGCTGTCTCCTAGATGATACATGGGGCCATATTCACAGTGAAGCTCTCTGGGCTTTCATGAGCAGAAGTTTGGACTTTCTCCTGCCTCTGTAGATTGTGCTAGCCAAGAGCTAAAGCAGGCTTCAGAGTTTGTCATTGATTCAGTCCTGTGCTAAAAAAAACAACCAAACAACCATAGTTAAGGGACTGCTCTTTGTGCACTGAAGTTCTGTGAAGTCCCTGTCCCATCACCTGCACATCCAGGCTTTACTTTTACTTGAGGTTCCTATATAGGTCCCAACATACCTTCTCTCAGCTAAGGCTTTTAAGTCAGAAGCAAAACAGAACAGGAAAAAACAAAACAAAAACTTACTATGGTGTGCTGAAATGGAATTTTGAATAGAGTCGAAGTTTAGACCTTTTGGGTGTTGTAGTTCCTGAGGTGCAGGTGCTTTGCTGAGCTATGGACCTATCATTACAGCTTTGAGATTAAGAAATAACAGGTGCCTTGTGTTGGAGGAGCTGTAGCACAGTTAAGCTGAGCAGGGAGCTGTCGAGGGGTAGCAAGTTGGGGCCTTGAGGCTGTAGAATCATTGAATGTCCTGAGTTGGAAGGGACCCATGGGAATCATCGAGTCCACCTCCTGTCCCTGCGTATGACAACCTCACAGTTCACACCATGTGTCTGAGGGTGTTGTCCAGTCTCTTCTTGAACACTGTCAGGCTTGGGGCGGTGACACCTCCCTGGGGAGCCTGTTCAGTGCTCCACCACCCTCTGGGGGAAGAACCTTTTCCTCATGTCCAACCTAAACCTCCTCTGGTACATCCTCCTGACATTCCCTTAGGTTCTGTCACTGGTTGCTAAGGAGAAGAGTTTGGCACCTGCCCTTCCTCCTCCCTTTGTGAGGAAGCTGTAGACAGCAATGTCTTAGTCTCCTCTTCTCCAGGCTGAACAAACCAAGTGACACTCTTCATAGGTCTTCATCTCCAAACACTTCACCAACTTTGTAGCTCTGTGTATGTATGGGAAGTACTTCCATCACGTCATCCAGAGCCCTGAAATCCTCTTAGCAAATGTATGAGCCAGTTTAATTGCTCAGGCTGCTGCTGGGGAAGCAGAGCTGGGGTTTTGCCCCTGGGGATGGGGTGCTTTGCATGTGCTCCATGTCACTCTGTGCTTTGCCCAGTGCCTGCAGGGTCTCTGCCTAGCCATCTCCTGGGTTCCCCGCAGCAGCAAGGGGCACAGGTTTGGCCCTTTCCAGAACACCTTGTTGTCAGAGGTTCACCTCCCGAGTGGTGGCTGTTGTAGTGGGGGAAGGATCCTTCCCTTAGCAGGTATCCAGCTGCAAGTCTGCTGGGTTGTTCTCCACAGAGCAGACAGTCACCATCCATGACTAGTGTGATTTTCCCACTTAGCTTGGCCATAGCACTTGGCAGCTATTTACTTGAGTGAAGAGGTGTAGGGCTGTAGGTCAGTTCTATAGGGATACCTGTTTCATAAGCTCAGTTTCAGAGATTCTTCCCTGTTGCTGATACCTCTTCACTTGTGTGGGCAACAATGAGCAAGCTGGCAAGTAAAGCACCATTCCTGGGATGTCTTAATTCTGCGTTAGCAACTTAAACACTTAATGCAGTTGATTCTTAATCCTTAGGCATGACATTTCCGGCTGCTTCGGATTCAGAATACCAACTTTGTTTCTGAGAGTTGGCACCTCAAACACAGCTACAAGTAAGGATGCTTCCATATTTTGAAGCTTTTCCTGATAGTTAGAACTCTTTCCAAGAATGAACGGTTTCTTCCTCAATTCCTCTTGAAGACACAGCCCTGATTTCCATCTCCAGAAGAATTGCAGGATGAGGGGTTAGGTGCAGGAGGAAAAGCAGGTATTCACCCTACATCATGGTGAGGAAAGCTCTCACTTGAGATCCCATCTTGTATGGAAAGATCCTGCATGAGAAATGTCATCTTATGATGGGAAATGTGGAGCTGCACAGCAACATGAGCTTTCTCTTCCAGTGAACAGTGGTTATGCTGACTGCTGCTGTGGAGTAAGCCACACAAATGGATGCATTCAAAGCACCAACAGATACCCATTTTATCCTGTAAAATATTAGTTCTTTGTTAGTCTATTCAGATTTTCCTGGATGAAAATAATGTTTGTCTTTGTGAATATTTACATGCTACATTTACATGTGTCATAGTCTACCAAAGAAACTCAATTTCCTTAGGAAATCATGATGCAGACCTTACAGTGTGCCTTAAATTTTAAGATGGAAAGCAGAGAAAGAACAGAGCTGTCTTAGAGGTGTTATCCCAGTGCCAAAAACCTCGTTTAACACAACCAGTTAATCGACCTTTATCATGTCCAGACAGAAAAAAAAGGTTTTTATGCAAACAGAGAAGGTGAAGATCATAATTTTGGTCTTAGACAAGAAGCTAGGAACCCTTATCTGGAAGTAGATCTATTGAATCAGTCCTGAAATGGCCAAACACTTGTAGTCTTCATCCGCTGGACTGCCTTGGTGATCTTCATGCAAAATGCCCCAGAAATCATCACTTAGTCAGCATGGGGGGGGTGCCAAATGCTCTTGAGCTTTGTGACTCAGGCATAGATGTTTGCAGCAGTGTTCATACCTAAAAGCATAATGAGAAAGTCTGTATGCATGGATGAAGCCATTTGAGGGGTGCAGAGCTGCTGCCCCAGGATCTAAAGTAATAATAATATTATTACAATCCAACAAATAAGGAAATACAAATCATCAGGTGAAAAGACAGAAAACACTGCAAGGTGAAGAGTGAGATGATTGAAATTGCTAAGGAACCTGGACTTTCAAATCTTGCTGAAAATTAAATAGCAATGAATACGTTCCCCACAGGCGAGAATGTACGGTATTCAGACCCACTCAGTAGTTATAAAGATGGCTTTTTAAACTTTATGCGCAAGATTACAAAGGAAACTATTGAAGAGCCATGACCTGGATCCAGAGCCATTGAGACCCAACACAATGCCTTATTAATAAAACTGTCTGGTCTTAAGTATTGAAAATATCATCAGGTGTAGGAAAAGCTGATGTTATACCTGCCAGTCTTTCCAAATATCTTTTCTGATGCATTGGTGTAAGTTGTCAAATTGAGTTTCAGAAGTTTGCTCTTTCTAAAACCCTGGTTTTAGTCTGGCAGTTGGATAGCGAAGAAGCCCCTTAGTTCGGCATCAATGAGGAAGAGATGTAAAGATGAATGCTATATCCAGGAACTGGTACCTGATTTGCCATATGATAGTGTCTTCTGGTTGCTTGCACTCTCAAATAATCTAGTTAGGAATACTTAACACTTTTAGCAATTTAATCCTGATCTATTAGCACTTTGTGGGTTTGATCTGGCAAGTCTACCTTCAGGCAAAAGTCTAGTTAAAGTCCTTAAAAGTTCTGTAAGACTAAAGAGTGCAAGGTCTGAGTCATTAGAATTACATGGTTGGTGAGCATCATAATAAGGAAAAGGAATATCACAATAAGACTTTAATAAAGTGTTTACACTGTTTTAGCCTGGTGGAGTCTTCAATAGAATCTTCCTTTCCTAGAAAATATACACATTACAGTAAATCAATTAAGAATCATAGATCAGTGATTATTCAATAATATTCACATAAAACCAACTTTTGTCATTTCTTAGGGACTAGATGTTGCACAGTGCCTGCATTTCTAATGACAGTCAGCCCATAAAAGCTGAAATCCCAATTTCTATGATAAATGCTAAATGGCCAGCATTTGTTTTTTCTCCTATACAGGAAATAACCATAACTATCATTCTCATTTAGGATTGTTCACACTGTGGGTACGTGTACTGTTGTTGGTGTAGAAGTCACATTGAAGTAGTACCTCCTTCAGCACAGAGCTGGATGTTTCCAGAATGTGTGCTGAGAGCATCCCTCACTATTGCTGCCCAGTGGCACCCACAAAAAAAGCATTTGCAAATCTTTCTGCTAGCATTTCAAAATAGCCCTGCCTTGTCATGACTTTCATTTTTGTATCTTTGAGTATGGGTTAAAGTTAAGAAAAAGAACAGTAATTGCTGTTATTGTGTCTTTGTAGTTGATCTGATACTGAAGATTAAATCAATACTGTCATTTCTGTATAAAATTTCAGCTATTATCACAGTGGATGTGCCTAATGCATTCAGTTTTACAACAAAACTAATCATTAATTTTATCTTTTCTGATGTTAGTGTGTATTACAGCATTCTTCAGAACTGATATTTGAAATGTCAGGTTACTTTTCACTATATTTTAGGAGAAACCATAATATTAGTCTAACATATCTTACACTAATCTAATCCCTTTCCAGTTTCATTCATATTTTCTCTCCTTGCAACAAGGATATGCAAAGAATGAGTAACTGTTTTGTCAACAGGGACCATAATGATTAAAATACAAACAGTAAATATGACTTCAAATCTGGAATCGGATTATAGGATTAAAATGAATGAAAATCTGCTCCGTAGTAGGATTGCAAAGTTCCAATCAATATCATCCTGTAATAATTTTAAAGGGAAAATGTGGGAAGTAAAGAAATCGGGCAAAGAAAGCACAGCTTGATGTTGTTAGTGATGCTTGAATTTCTTCATTTTCTTTTGGTTTATCAGTAAGTTCAATCTAGGAAGCTACAATGTCACTGGGGTTCCATGCTTTTGATTTACATTGCACATATTGTGCTGGGTTATTTTGTACTTGCATTGTAAAGGTTAAAGGCAGCTGGCCTTAGGTGAGTGCAGTAAGAGGGAAGGAAGGACAGCAGGTACGGAGGCTACAGAGCACCTGGCACCAGCATCCACTCGCAGAGAGCATTGCTTAGTATTTTGCATCAAAGATGCGTCAGGGTAATCTTTCCTGGTTCATCTGAGCCCATCTGTAAGGGTGTGGTACGACTCATTAGCACAGGAGGCTGATTGCAAGGATGCTTTAAGGGGTCTTAGGGCCACCCCAATCCTTCAGGTGCCAGCGGGCTCTCTCTGCTTGGCCCCGGGCAGCCTCATTGCCCAGTGCTGAGCCTGTGCTTGTTCTAGCAGCCTCAAGTCCCTCTTCATACAGGTGAGTTCTCAGGAGGTCACATCCATGGGTTAGTGCCAGGGAGGTCTCCTCGGGCTGCATTCGAGATGGAAAGCATTTGTATGCTGCTTCAGCCCTGCCCTCTTTACAGAGATCTGGAGAGTGGTGAAAATGCCAATTAGTGTTGTTTCGAATATTCTTCAGGCCAGCTGTACTAACCTCAGTGTGAAGTAGATTTTCCACCAGAAGGTATGTCTTTTGGATCGTGGAGAAGTACTGTGGGAAGTGCCACCTTTTAAAGGCCTGAATTCTGAATGTTTCTGTTCTTTATGTATTATCAGTGTGATGAGGCTGTGCTTTCATCTCTAGTGATGAAGTTAACATAAATGAAAGTCTGGGGTGCTTAGTCTCATGCATCTGTAGCAGGTTGGCTTTTCGAAAGTCAATGCGTTTGTCACTTTCTAAAAGTCAAGCCTGCCTGAGAAGAGCTCTCCAAATTTGGCAGCACTTAAATCTACCTTCTTTTTTTTTTTTTTCACGTTTTCTCCTGCAAAATGCTAGCTGCATGATTTTAGGCACCTAGAGGAACTCAGCCAAGAATAAGCTAGGAAATTTGTGAAAGGCATTATTTTTGGGGTTGAACCTAGGAAGTCATACCATCAATTAGAGCCAAATGTCTTGGTCATTTTCCATCTGGGTCTGAGAATTGTTAGAACAGATTGACTCTACATACACAGACACTCAGAAATGAACCGTCCTACTATAGAGGTTTAGGCTGTAGCCGCTATTGCTCCCTGATATGTGACACCTCATGTCACTAGAGGCAAGGCTGACTCGGTGCAGGGTGGCATCCTTAGCCTGTTTCCAGAGCTGAGCTGCTGCTGCCAGAAAGTGCTGCGCAGCCCCAAGCAGAGTTTCCTGATTATGTCCAGAGCAGCTTGAAGAAGCCTGCACTGCTCTCCACTGTGTGATATTGGCCTACACACAAACTCTCAGGAGGTCAGCAGGACCAAATTCCCCCTCTGACCCCAGGAGCTTCAAATTGTACATTTTATACCTTTCCTTGGTGTAAGAAGAGGGTTTTGGGCTTATCACTCTTGAGTTGTTCTTGCACAATCCTGGAACCAAGAGGAACAGAAGCAAAGTCCATAAAACTGAGGGTGGGTCACAGGAAGTGTCCCACATCCAATGTCATGCAAGAGCAGTAAAGATGAAAAGGAGAAAAAACAACACTTGGAAGTCTTGTTGGAGAGGAGCAGGGCATGGGAAGAAGTTGTAGTGCAAAGTCCTGCAAAAATGTACAGGTAAAGCCCACCAGCAGCTTGAAACAGGCTTCCAGAGAAATAACAACTTAAACTTTTACTTGTAGCAAATCGGATGGAATTTGTATTTTCTTCCTCATTTTCCTGTCTTAATCCCTCTGAAAGAAGATGGCAGTAAGCAGTGACTATCATCACAATGCATTTCTGATTAACAGCAAGGGCACAAGGGCACTCTCAAAATAGAAGCAAAGTCGGGATTGTTTTAAATCACAGTGTTGCAGAAGTATTAAAGCAGAAGCCATATTTTTAATGTGTTCAGAAATAAAATGCATGCTACTGTAAAGGGTTGTGTACATTCATCTAGCTGCTACTGCCTGGTATAACCTTTTGCATCAGGTTTCTGTGATTCATCTTTTCTTTTGTTTCAGAGAGTCGAATGATTCTGGATGCCTTTGCCCAACAATGCAGCCGGGTTCTAAGTCTCTTAAATTGTGGTGGAAAACTACTGGACAACAATCACTCTCAGTCCATGATTTCGTGTATAAAGCAGGAAAACCCAAATTATAGTGAAAGACAAGAGCAATGTCAGCTTGGGAAAATGGTCCATAGTCAGACGTCAGACATTTTAGACATAGAGATGCAGTATATGCAAAAGAAACAACAAACCTCAGCCTTTCTGAGAGTTTTTACCGATTCCCTTCAGAACTATTTGCTTTCTGGGAACTTCCCTTCTCAGAACACCTCGTCAGTAAATGATTTTAGCCATTTGGCAGATGTGGATCCACTTTCAACCTCTCCAGTACACACTTTAGGTGGATGGACATCTCCAGCAACATCTGAATCACATGGTCACCCATCATCTTCTACACTTCCAGAGGAGGAAGAGGAGGAAGAGGAAGAAGGTTACTGCCCTCGGTGTCAAGAGCTAGAGCAGGAGGTAATTTCATTGCAACAAGAAAATGAAGAACTTCGTAGAAAATTGGAGAGCATTCCAGGTAAATAATCCTCTGCCATATAATATTGTCACTCACTGATAGAAACAGTTTAGAAAGGAGTCTGTTTTAAGCTCGAGTTGTCTTTTAAGGTCGCAGTCCTAATAATCAAACACTGGAATTTGTCTCCATCCAAAATTCGTTTAGCTGTGCCCACTGGAAAATCTGCTTATACTCATCCATAAAAATTGTGAGTCCTATACTAGTGAGCTGTGTTCAGGATGAAATGTACTTGTAATCCCAAATATCAGGTGATTTGTCATGGCAATTTCAAACATATGCTTTTATACTTAATTATCTGTATTATTCTTTAAGTGTTGTTGCAGTTTATAAAGCTAGTTCATTTTTTTGGGCTCCTTTTTTTGGTTACTTCAAGAAACTATTCAAAGTTACATCCATATTTCTATCCAAAATAGATCTGGCTTCTGCCTCAAACAGTATCTATCTCTTAAATTGTTTGTAGTTGAGTGAGAAGCATAAATACATCTCCTCCCATTCATCTTCAAATAATACCTGAAAAAAGGTTTCGCAACAAGTTCTCCAGTTCAGCAATACCTGGTTGCCACTGGGGGAGAGAAAGCAGACAGAAAACCATCTAATTGAAACACCCTCTGGGAAAATCTTCTCTTGCCCCTTTAAACTTAGGACTTCTCACTGTTAAGTTCCTCTGACATACTTGAAGACTGATATTGGATGAGAATGAAGTATCTTGGACCCCTATCCTCTAAACTTTAAACAGGCAAAAATGGACCCCAAATAATACAACTAAAAGCAAACTGAAGTTTAGAAAGGAAAATAAGTAGACAGCAACTTCTGAAATCTCTGTAAGTGCTACAGAGCTGCACTTTTGCTAGCTAAGTTTGAGATGCCTTGGGTAGATCCATGCAAAGTTCACTGAACTAATCCCTGAATAGTGAGAAAGCCATTTTGCATGGGCTGCAAGAGAGAAAGTACTCCAAAGCTGCTAACTATGCAGAAGGGAAGGTTGCAGCGACCAACCACTGTCCAAAGATGGATGCACAGTTGCAAAGTCCGAGAAAAAAGGAAGCAGTAGTTTTCATTATTCTTTTCCCCAGCTATCAGTGATGTATTATGAATTATTTGTATTACATTGTGGTTTTCTATTGTGCATTGGTCCCTTGGCAGTAGCAGCAAATCCCATAACCAACATTGTGCAGTGCAGAGAAAACCCAAAGTTTTACAATACTTTCCCCACCCCTCTCAAAATCTAGAGTCTCCATAACTCTCACACTCTCACTGGATTCAGTAGTGGTTTGTACATCACACAGAAACACTGTGTGACCAAGGGAATTGTGTGGACTTTGACTCCTGTTGGGTCCTAGCTTCAGTAGAATAACACCAAAAATTATCATTAGGGTCTATAATCTCACCTACAGCTTTCATTCAATGACCTGTATTGAACTCAGTGATGTTTTCAGTTTTGGCTAAAGCGTAATTTATATTTGGGTCAAGTAATATCTCGAAAGGCCTCCAGTCCTGGGTTGGAGACTCTGGTAAGCAGTGGCTCTACCTCTTACTCTGACAGTTGGCTCCAGTGGAATTACACTGGTGAAAATGTGTGCTGAATTCCCTGCCTGGCTATCTGAAATCAGCTTCTAGTCATTGACTTGTGCTTTGCTCCACTAAATGAAGTGCTATATAGGACTGCGTGCTTTTTTTTCCAGATTAAGGTACTTACAGATTGAAAGCTGACTTTCCATCTAAGCAGAGTTGTTTAAAATTCCTCAAATGAGTTGAAACCCTTTTGTAGTTCTTTCCCCTACTCATTTCTTTGAAACTTGGGCACTGGAAATACATGCCTAAGTGAAGGTGAGTAATTTCTTTGTTCCCACCTGCAGTCACCCTAGTCATTTGGCCATTGGTTGTGCAGCTGCGCTGCTCATTCTGTGTGCATTTATTTCTACACGTATGTACTTTGTATTCAGCTGTATTCGTTTACTAAGTGATACAGATTGCTTTGGCTGCCCTTTTTTCCCCACTGTTGCTGGTTCACCAATTTTCTGTATAATCCAGAATTTTTTTGGTTGTTTTTAAATTAGCTTTGTGATCCTGGTTAGAAATGTTGAATGGTATTGAGGCTGCTGTCAGTCCCTGATGAGCCTTGATAGAAACACCTCTGTTCATGATGATTCCCCCAGTGGCAAATACTTAAGGTGTCTGTAGCAGGTTCTTAATCCGTGTGTGCTCTAGTCTACTGATGTTATGTGTTGCCGCTTCTGCAATCAGATAACTCATGGTAGTAAGCTAAATGTCCTTCAGGAGTCTAGTTATAGTACATCTCTTCAACCCAACTTTTTCAAGCAAACCTATAATCTCATCAAAGAACGACAATCAGGTTAGTCTTGACAAGATCCACTTTCCATAAGACCGTTTTGACTGGCATTAATTATATTCATGTTCTTTAGCTCTTAGTCAGTTGAATCCTGTTGCAATTGCCTGTATTTTACTAGGATTAACGTGAGGCTAAGCAGCCAGTATTTGCCTGGGTCATCACAGTTACCCTTCATCACATTCTAAAAGAGAGAGAAATATACATAAACACAGTCCTTTTTCACCTCTTGGGAGTAATCAAACACCTTGTTAGTGGTATATCAAAGGAAGCAGACAAACATAAAATAAATGTTCAAGGATGTATGACCTCATCAGCCAACATAAAGTCATCAGCAGCTGCATCTGCTGCCATCTGGGTGACATATACAAATAGGTCTGAAGTGACCTATGTGTTTGGGGAAGTGTTGAGAGCCACAGAAGGTGCCCTCAGATTTTGCTACATGTTAGGACAGAGGTCTGAGCTCCCCAAACAGTCCCACAGCCACCATTGAGAAAGGCTGATCAAACATCTAAACGAAGTCTCTGCCTCCAGTGCTGATTTTGCTCCAATGAGCTTCTGCTACCAAAGAAGCTGGCAGAAATTTTTGTGGGACTTGAAACACCCAACTCTGTATGTAACCAGGCACAATGCTCATTCTGTGAGCAGGCTTTTTTTGCCACTCAGGAAGGAGCCAGAAGGCTCTCTGCAGAGGGTTTCAGTGGTGTTTGCCACCATCCATCACATCAGAGGCATCTCAGAGCACAAACTTTCTTCCTTGCTCATCCACGTGTCTCGCGCTGGGCACCTGGCAGGCCAGGCAAGGCAGTTAGCAGCTGTGATGATGGCAGCCAGATGAGCATGGAGGCTGCCGTGCTGTCCCGTCAGGCTACTGAAAGAGCACGTATTTTTGATGTAGGTGATTTCCCTCTCATCCCTGGGGGAGCCAGGCCAGAGCTGCTCGCTGAGGCTGGTCAGGGAGCCCGCGGGGTGCGGGGAGACGTGCACCGTGCCCTCCCCATGGGCTCTGGGGCTCCCGCCAGCAACTCTGTCAGCAGCAGATAAAAGCACCAACCCTTCCTTCTGCTCTGTAACTGTCTATGAATCACTTTATCCTTTTCCTGAAATACTTTGCTTTTTTTTTTTTTTTTTTACTTTCCATATGCAAAAGCCCCTTTTAAAATCCATGAGAGTTTGAGGTCTAAAAATAGTTACCACTGTACATCTCTGCCTCAAGCTCTGCAAAGCACCATTTGTATGGCTCACAAAGAGACAACTGGGAAGAAGCGTGTTTTCTCAGCAGATGTAAAGGCAACAACTTTTTATTTCTTCCTCTTTTTTTTTTTTTTTTTTAATGAATATTACACAAAACATCCTCCTGTAGCTTTTGAACAGAGAAAATAAGTTTTTTTCTGTTTTCAAGACTCTGCCCTGTTGCTGTAAAAACCTTTTAGTCCTGTAGGTTCTTTTTGCCCTTAGCCTAGCATGACTCTTTGGCAGACACCACTGGAGAACAGCAATTACATGGGTGAAATATTGTATATGCTTTGGTTGTTAGGGTGTTTTTATCTCAAAAAATACCCATTTGACTTGACTGAAACAATACTTAAATTTGTGTGAAATCTTAATTGTTTCAGCTATGAAATAAATGAAGTAAAATTCATGTTTCAGTGGTTTGGTTTTAGAGCAATATGACATCTTGCAATTTGTGCAGTTTTCCCCAAATTTTTTTTTAAGGCAAAGACATTAACTTGAAGATTTTCAGTTCAACTGAAAAAAAAAAAAAAAAGAGAAACATTTTTGTTCAGTGTGGTTTTTTTGTCTTGTTTAAAAACACTGGAAGATTCAGTAATTTCTGGAAGAAGTTTGGCAAAATTGTCATTGTCTTTTCAGGGTTTTGAGACTGTCAAGAACAGAGCAAAGTAATCTATCTATATGAGCAGAAAAATGTTTCCTAATCTCTTTCCTCTGTATGAAAATTACTAGGGCTCTGATACATTCCCAATAGTAAAATTAAAGACTTATTTGTGAAACTGCATGTAAGACCTGGGTGTAGACCGTCTAATATCTAAGGATATTAAGCAGTTCTTCTTTGCTATTGTCAGTATGATCTTCTCACAGCTTTCAGCCTAGAACGGAGAAAATATTTCCAGATGGTTAAAGCAAAGGCCAGGAGTCTTGAGTGAGGGTTTGCCTCCAGGTGCTCCCAGCTTTGCTATATGGTTTGGGTCCAACCAGCTGGAAAGTAGTGAAAAGGTACAAGTAAGTAAAGTAAAGCAGTGTGTGATACAGTAATTATTCTTACCTCACAAGCTTGGCAGCAAAAAATACTCCCCTGAAAGATGGAAGAATGAGGGTGAAAAAAACCCTCAAATGTAGAGAGGTGATAACCTACAGAGAAGATGTTCATGGTGGCTGGAAGCAGCCAAAGCAAAGTGGGATCTGCAGATAGAGTTAACATCAATGTAATTGAAAAAGTCAGACAAGTTTTCTAGAAGGTTTTGTGTGCCAAAGGCTTGACTCTTTTTCCTGACTATATCGGATAATCTAATAAAAGATATTACTTTTCCCTACAAATCCTGTCTCCTTTATACTTTCAGAGCATCGCATTTCCAAAGAGCCTACCACAGCCACAGCGTAGATAAAGCAGCCATCAAGGGTTGTGACAAACACTTTTTCATGTGCTTTCTTTTTTGTCCTTTTTCTTGATGTTCACGTTTAACCACTTCTTTGGTTTCCTTTGATGTTCTGGATGTTTTGGTCTGATCTCTGGCCTTGTTCTGCTGTTCAGCTTCAAAGTGTTGAAGTTACTTCGGGAAGAGGGAGCCTCGAGTGCAGTCGCCCAGTGTTTGGCACGAGAACCCCTTTGAATTTGTGGCACACCTTTGCTGGCAGCTTGGGGGTGCCCGCTTAGTTTGCTAAAACAGTCTGAGTACAAAAACTTACTGGAACACATAGCTGCAGCAGACTGGGGCTTAATTAGCTGTTTTTTCCATGCTTCTGCTTAAAAACCCGTGAGAATTCGGGGAGGCAGGTTTCTTTGCCTGCCTTGGGGAGAAAGCTGGTGGGAGCTTTGTGGAGGGCAGGTCGTTCAGCCTAGCAAAGCTGCACTTCCTAATTTCAACTTTGTGTTTTGCAGGTCAGTATTTAGCATTTTAGTGACACAAACTGCTATCCCTGCTCACTGGGGGCTCCCCTGTTGCTTTATCAGCAGTATGAATGTGTGAAGAGGTTTAAAGGGAATGTCCCTGTCCTGAAAACATCATGGCTGAAAGGGAGAACAAGAAGAGTTACTTTCTATTCCGCAGAAGAAAAGTTAGGGAGTGCAGACAAAAATAAAAGCCACAGGAGCATGTGGTAGCATCACTTAAATGAGAGGTGCACAGTTGCCTTGTTTTATCTCCTGTTGTTCAGGCAGAGGCGTACATCCCAAGGCCGTATGGAAGTGGCACATTCTTTCTTTATTTCTGGAAGAAATATTCTTGCAAAATAAACCAGAAAGAAATACAGTCGTTTTTCAGATGCAGATTAACAGAAGTAAAATGGTTTTCCACTCCACTTGGAAAACACAACTGAGAGGGATTTTAAAGGTAATGGGATATTTGCTATAATTTTTTCTCTCTTCCCTGCTTTTGGCAGGTGCACGAGGTCAGTTTAGGCAATCCTTAACACCCTTCTGCACGTAATGCCAATTCTTCTGCTTTCTGCTGGCTGCTCTCATTAAGAACGCATGCTGGTTTTATTTTACCATCTAATTATGAACATCCAAATTTGCAGAGTCTCGGGCACCAAGATCAGTTCCTCATTACTAACACTATCTCTCCTCACCCCTCGCTCTTCTTCCAGCTCACCGCACCCCAACAACTTGTCTTCACAGGCTGTCCATGCAGATTTTGCTGGCTTTCAGCTGACTATTGAAATAAATGAGCATATGAGCTAAAGTGATCCAAGTCGTGTTATACTGCACACTTGTCCAAATCTCAGGCAGAGAAGGCATCTCTGTTAATGTTACAAGAAATTCACACTGCCATCTAGTTCGTCAGCAGTTTCCCTATCATTTGTTACATCTTTTTGACAGTCGAGCATCAATTTAGAAATGCCCTGCAATGAACTCAGAGTGAAGAATTGCTCAAGGTCAAGCAAAGGAGGATGCATTGCAAAGCTGAGCCAGTCTTAACTAACAGCTGCCAGTTTGAGTGAGGTGGGTGCAGATGTACACCCTTGCCAATCCTTCTCCTCGCTGGCGAGTCAGAAGTAAATAGTCTTGAGTGCTAAGGGATTCATCTTCTGCTGTGGAAAACACCAGGAGGAATACTAGCCAGTGTCAGCTACAGAGCACAAAATCTCATTAATTAACAGAATAACCAGATTTCTTATTGTCTGCATATGGGGGCTAAGGCCACCATGGGTAGAGACACGGCTGAGCCAGGGGTGAGGTATCGCTTCTGGCGAGGGCTGTCTGATGCCCTGGGAGAAGCTGGAGATATGCCTTATTTACATTGGCGATATGCCTTACTTACAGCAAGCCCAGGCATCTCTTTATAACACTGTACTCTGGCAACAGAAACAGCTCCAGAGTCTGTTACACTGGAGATCGCATTTTAGGGAGAATGAATGAGCCTTCATTTTGACAGATACCAATACGAGTGGCTCAGTAACATACGTAATGAGTAAAACCCCAACCTAAACCAATAATAGAGATGGGTTTGGCACTTTGTAAACCGTTGGAAACAATTATCAGAGCCAAAGGTTAAAAAAAAAAGAGCGGCTGGTAATTGGGAAGTGTTTAAAGCATGTTGTTGAAGGCCCTGAAAGAGTATCTGGGAGAAAAATTTTCACAATGGTTATAGAAACAACCAGTTTAGAGGCAAAGCAAAGGAACGGTGAGGATCGTAACAAGTGGAGTAAAGTGGAAGTTGATGGTGATGAGTAAAAGCAAAGGTTAGGATCTGTGGAAAATTCCACTCTGTAGAGAAGATATGGTTTCCTTGGCAAATTATAGGACAAATATTGAGTCATAATAACAGTATTAGGCCGTTACCAGATGGAGATAGTGGGTTATGCCAATAATAGAGGACTTCTCATTGCATATTTCTGTTCTGGTATTCATGAGGAGTAAAATGATGCAGTCACACCACCATACAATGATGATGGTAACCAGGTAGAAATATTTTCCATTTCCAGCATAACTCTGGGTGTTAGTACGCATTCAGTAGTGGCTTCAGGTGGGACTGCAACCTCGGCTGTCTTCTACAACTTCTCCCAATGTCAGGGACAACCTAAGAGCTTGTTAGTCAGTGCCAGAATTGCTGGCCCTTTTAGAAATGTTGAAGACATGCTGAGCCCAGCTCAGGTTGTAAGACAGAGTGGTTCAAGAGCAGAGTCAGAAGTCTCACTTTTAGAGACTGGCATCGCCAGGAGAGCCTCAGCACAGGCCGCTGAGAGCAGCTACTACTTGGGCACACCAGCTTTTTGTCCGTAAGAGCCCATCAGCTTCTTACCAAAAGCATTAGGCAGCTGCTACCGAAGTGTGATGTTGCCAGAATCATGAGATCTGGACAACTCACTTCACGAGCTAGAACAAAACCAGTAGTAGACAAAGAGGGCTCTGACTATGATTTTCTTTGTGCTTTGGAATATTTGGGATGATCCAGAAGACTGAAAGACACAAATACTGTATGTTTTCTTCTTTAAAAAGGACACATAAGGTGTCCCAAATGATTGTCAGCTCGTTGGCCTGATCCTGTTCCCAGATGAAGTAATTGCACAGCTGATGCTAGATTAATAGAGTACTAAAAGAGAATAATAGTTAGTACCAGGCAACATCTTGCCGAATTATGGTTATGATGAGATGAAAAGTTTGGTTGATGAGGGTATTGCAGATATTCAGGGTGTTACATAACATTACATTTTTTTAAAAAGTTATTTAAAAAATGCAGATGCATTTGTATTCAGGCCATGATGCAGATGAATTTCTGGAGGAACTCACAGCCTGTGTTTTTAATACTTCATTGGTGAAAGAAAGCATACAGTCATTGCTCACGGCTTGCGGGTGGTGCAGAGGCAGCAGTGCATGAGGAAGACCATGAGAGGTGACAGACTCAGCCGAACGTGGTGTGGCTTTAACATGTACTGAGGCACAGAGAACATGGTCTGTTCTTGGTTTCAGCCCCTGGAAAATGGATATTGAGAAAGACTTTTGGAGGCTGCGGTGGCTGAGTACTGAAGCACAGAGTGTGGTCTTTGGCTGCCCAGACGTGTAGGTAGGTGTAGGGACTCTGTTTTTAGCATGAGCCCAGCATCTCAGGAAGATTAGTGTTGAGTTCGGCAAAGAAAAGACTGATAAATTATTTGACCACTAACAGGCTTTTACAGTTTCTTTTCCGATAATTTATAAAACCTAATTGAACAAAATGCAGACTTGAATGAAGGTGAATGTCTCTGAGAATGAACTAGTACATACTGTAACAACAAACCAATGGTAGAATCTGCATCTAGGAAATGATGACTTGAGTTGTACTGTGTTTTACCTGCTGATGTAAAGAGGATTTAATCTGGGGAGTTGCTGCACCGTGTGGCAGGTCAGACTGAGGGATCACACTCTGGCTTTTGGCATCAGCACAGTCAGTGGCCTCCACACCGTTCAACTGTTTATTAGGAATTAGGATACTCTGCAGAGAAAGCTGTGACAAGCTATGCCAAAGCAGCACTTACTACAGCGTACAGATGCCTAGAATAACAACGAAGTCTTACAGCTTGGATCAATAAACAACAAAGACCTGCTACCTCTTGTGTATGTCCTGCTTAGTCACTGCTTAGCATCTTAGCAAGGCCAGCCTTCCCCAGCACACCATGTTCCCTGGAGCATCTCCTTCTCGCCTTCAGCTCCTGCAAAGATCGCACTCTTCTTTCACTCGCTGCAGGCCAGGTTACTTTGCCACTTCCAGTGTCTTTTCTGAGAAACTGGCACTTTCAGAAACTAAAGGCCATGGAAACTTCTTCGTAATGGGCAGGAAAATTACTGCCTCCACACAGGCTTTCTACTAAATTATGACAAGCAAGTGTGGTTTCTACATGAGCATCTCTCCCGTTGGTTTCAGTAGGCACAGATCCCTGTTGGTGGTGTCAGTGGATACATGCATAAGCACACAGAGAATCCACTCTCGGGGTTACGGTCTTCTTAACTCACCAGAGACCACATCAGAGTCAAAGAAATACAAAATAAATAAGCTAGTAGGTTCAAATGATTATTTGTACTCACAGCAGGGAGCTGCAGGCTCTCACAAAGTTATGTTTGCTGCAGGGTTTGGAGGTAACAGTTCCTCTTACCTCTCAGTGGAAAGGATGTTTGTAGAGCCATCAGAAAGACAGAGAAGCAAAACTGAAGCTTTGACTCTCAGCCTCGTGTTACCCAGTTTGTGGCTTCCTTTAGGCTTTAGTTAATGTGGCAGCCCAAGCAGCCTGGCTTTGTAAATAGCATCTGGTGTTTGAAGGGCTGAAGTTATTTGTACCAACAGCCGATAGTGTGATGTATGGTGGCTTTACAAGTCAAAAGTGCTCAGAGTCCTCCAGTAACTAGAAGGAAAACAAAATCATACAATGTTGTGGTTGAAACATGAGTGCTTTTGTGAAGACAGAAGTATGTATAAGCTTCCTCCAGCTTTTAGTACCTTTGTATTTCTCACCAGTAATGAGAAGCGTTTTATTAGCAGAATACAGTTAAAGTAGAGATGTACTTCATCTGCTAGGGACACAGCAGGTTAAATGGTTTCCTGGTATCTTCTTGCTTGTGCCTCATCCCTTTGGAGGAACGTAGGTAAGTACATCTTTCAGATAGCCTGCAGTGAAATTACTTACTGTAGGTAAAATACCATCCTGCTGTGAGATCAGCCCCTAAAAATTAGAAATTTTTTTATGCATTATATTCTGTTCCCTTTCAGGCCCCACATTGTTTCACATAATTACAGGTAATAGTACCAAGTACAGCTGAGAGCCATCAAGACATCACCAGGGACTTTTGCTAATAGAGATAACAAGACAAGCAAGTGCAAACTTCAAAGACTGTTTTAAGGACAGCTTCATGGGGACCAAAGAAGTCTAAAGCTTCCAGGTACCACTGATGCTTTGGCAGCCAAGTCCTTAGTGAGCTTGCCAAATAAAAAGTAGCATATATAGAGCAGGAAAGGGACACTTTGCAAGTGTCTCAAGTTTCCCAAATATCACTCAACTGTACTCCAGGTCCAAGTATTGAGCATCTTTTCTTTCAAGCAGTAATACAATCACCCATCGTAGCACAATAGTCCATTGAGCCACTTCCATCCTCACAGGGGATCCAGGATCTCACAGGAGATGCTCGGTACGCACAGTAACTTCCACCCAAATGGGAGGTTTTGCTGAGCTTGTCACAGGGTTTCTGGTGCTGCTCAGGATGAGATTTCATGATCCTCTTTCTTGGACACCTACTTAATCAGTGAGTAACCTCTGCATGAGAAATCCTAGTTTAATCCTCATTTTGGACATGCCAAGTAGCAAACAGACAGTGTAAGAAAAGGGTCTCAAAATACAATCTTATCCTTCAGCCCATCCACATGGAAAAAGAAATATTTTCTTTTTTCCACATATGCTTTCCTGTGTATAAAAATGGGGGCACAGGAGAAAGTCAATTCCTTTTTTGCCACACCTTCTTATGAATATCCAATGTACTATTATAAACCATTACCTGTGGTTATTTTTCTCCTTTATTCCATGTGAGAACTTGGTTGGTTGGTTGATTGGTTGCTTGTTTGTTTTTTATTGTGGCTATATGCTGAATAGAACAGCTCTCGTTACAGGAAGGCCACAGAACGAGTTGGTGGGACTATTAAGCTTGACTGCCCTTCTGACTTTATCATAATTGAAATGTTTTCTAAAATCATCCATGGGTTTTTTTTCCTATGGAAAAAAAGTATCCATGCTCACGTACTTGGGCAGAATCACTGTGTAGCAGCTACATCACCAAGACACTGCCCTGGTCTGGCCATGAGCAGTGAAGTCACTGGAGAAATTAAACAGGTACAAGTCACTTGAAATCCTAACTTCTGCCTAGTGCATAACCTCCTGCAGCAAAGTGTGATATATCAAATGGAGCAAGGGTAAATACACGGTGGCTTGTCTTTACGGAGGAGTCAGCATGGAGTGAAATGACACAGGACTTTATTCTCTGTGCGAGGCACTTTGCATGACTTCTGTATGTAGAGTACTGTATGTAACACTGCTTAGCCTTTAGTAAAGGGTCTGTTTTGCACAAAGTAAAGGTGTTTTGCACTGTCTGCCTAGACAGGACCATAGTTATTGCACAGTGTCAGGGCACAGGAAAGAGTACAGAATATATGTAAATCCTGCCTTGAGACATTCACAGAGATTTCAGTGCTTGCTTTCAGATTGCCAGCTTAAGACAAAACCTAAAATGCCACATTTTTCCAGGTGTAAAGGCTAAATGCCAAGATTTTTTTTTTTAAAGGAACACTGAAATATTTTTTCAGGAATTTTAGCTGAAGCTAATATTACCTCTGAATATTTTACAAAAGCAACCCATACAAAATGTGAGAGTGATAAGGTACCTTAAAAACTGTGCTTATTTAGTCTTGCACGAATCAGTCATAATGGTGGGTTAATATCTGTTTAATTCTCCTATGGTGTTTCAGGCTCAGGAGAAAAGCACTGTATCTCAAAAATACTCCAGAGTTAATCAGGGATGTGGCAGCATCTGCTTAAGAGAGACCCGTAATTGAATCATCCCTAATTAACCTATCACCTCAGCAGAAGGGAATAGGACGTTGATACCACTACTGAAATGGATGAGAGTGATGGGAATGGAAAGGGGGGGAGGTTGTGGGAAAGAGAAATAAAGCAATTTGCCTAACACCTAGTTCTGTAACAAATTTGGGAGGAGGGAGGGAAAAGAAATTAAAGTATATGAATCATTAAATCTGTTCAGTATAGTTAATCAGACTGTGGTTTCAAAAACATTTGAGCATATTTACATGTTAATCAGTACATGATTTAGGTCCAAGAAATGTTTTCTCCTTTGTATGGTTTGGGCTGTTTACAATATTTACAGATTTTTTTTTTCTTATTATCATTAGTGCTGACCTAATTTGTATTTGTAATAATTATAATTTCAAACTAGGAAAATAACCTTCGAAAGCTAGTGGGCAGAAAATAAAAGCAATATCAGAGATCTCAACATAGGAAATACAACATCTGTCGTATATTTATTGAACGAAATGACTGCACAAATCAAAATGAGAAGTATTTCCTATTTGAAATAAATCTCACAGATGTACAAAACAGATCCTGAAGAACACTGCTTGATATAATATTGTTGTTCTATTTTGTGCTAGATAGCTAATATACAGTAATTGCAATTTGTTTTGTGCAGTGCCCTGCCAGACTGTTTTAGATTATTTGAAGACTGTACTTCAGCATCACAACCAGCTTATGGTACCACAGCCAACAGACCATCCGACTGAGGTAGTATACAGTGAAGATGAGCTACATCTCTGTATGTTTGACAATTCATTGAAAACATGTAGGCAAATAAATCAGCGGGTGCTGGAAGAATATATTTAGTAGTAAAAACATAATTTAAAAAAGGTAAAACCTATTATTAAAGTGTTGTTCTTAGCTACAGTAATCCCCCAAATGGAGTAGACTCGCCACTAGTATAATCTAGGATGAATTTTACTGAGCAGAATGTATCTCCTTCCATCAGCACCAGCTGCACTTGCCTTGCTTGGAGAATTTTTCTCACTTTTATGGGTGCACTTTAGGCTGGGGCTGGCCTGGTAAGAACCAGAGCTGGCTGATTGACGGTGGCCGCCGCGGTGGCTGTGGGTGCACAGAGGCTGCAGCCCATGCTTGGGGGCACCAACGTGTCGTGTGTATGGACACATGTTTATACACTTAGTGTAGCTCTCACGCAGCCCTGCAATAGTTAACTCTAAAATACACGTTTCCTTCACTTTGCAGACAGACCCAAATATAGACTTCTGCAAGTCTTTGGAGTGCTCTTGGTTTTCAGCAAGCATCCCAAACAAAATGTTGAGTGTTGACAATTTTGTACTTGATATAGAGTTTGGGGATTTTCGTAATTATGTTGTGTTTAAAAGCAGTGCAGTGCAAAAGCAGGAAATGTAAGTCCTCCCCTTCTCTATAAGATAGATGTATAGATTTCTCTATCAGCTCTAGCATAACACAGGCTCCACTGTGTTTCTATCCAGGCTTGTAAAAATGCATCAAATGAAGTGATTTTTGTTGAGACTTTTCTATTTTAGACTGTCTGTATTTGAGGCTCTTGCTACACATTTTTGTATATGTAGTGTATACATGTCACTACCTGTTATTCATGCAAACAGAATCAGAAGAGGGAAGATAGGTCTCGTCTGACCTCCCTTTGCACATAAATGATACGTAGTGCAAGCCTCTCATAGTCCAGCTTACTGTAGTTTCACTGAAGTTGCTTTGCAGCAATTCAGGATGTGCATCACTTTGCTCCTCCATTCAGTATTCATATTTATATATGACATCAGCTGTTATTGCTCAAATATATTCCAAGGCTTCATTTTCCTTTTTCTAATGCTCTTTTGCTTAACTAAAATTTTCAAGCACTGTAAAAAATGAGGCTTTTCTGTAACATCCCCCATGAAATAGCTTGTCATGATGTGACAGAATATTTATTCAATTAAATACATAGATGCTAATATTTTATTCATGAGCTTAATCATGTACAAATACAGCATGAATGCATTTGTACTTTGGTTATTCCTTCACGATTGTCTTATTTAATTTTTGGAAGGTTTTCTATTTGTTTTAGTTTAATGACTGCTGGACACACCAAACTGCATCATATATTTACTGAGAATCTTTTGCCCAGAAGTGTTTTACTTTCAGAGAATGTAATGAAATTGTATCTGTAGCAGGAACCCAGTAATCAGTTAACAGAGTAGTATAACACAGACTCATGCCTTTGCAGAAGAAGGAAAAATATCCTAAATTTCAGGGGAAATAAGAGAGAAGTAGAATAAAATTGGGACTGAGGAAATTACACAAAATTTACTGCTGTCTCCTCAGTTAACAGTAATGTGAGCTCTCATGAAATTTAGATGATGGGCTTTTCTGAACCCTATTTCCATCAGTGCAAAACATTTAAACACGGAGGTGACTTCTAGGATAGCTTGCTATTTAGCAAAGCCACACGTGAGCATCCATCCCTAACACACAAGAGCAAGCCTGTAGCCTTACATTACATTGCTGGTTTGCATTGTGTTCCTCCTGCCTGCCAAGGCTCCAAAGCAAGGCAGTGCCTACGGAGTTAGCTGCAGCTTGTTCTTTGCACTGTTATCAGTAGGAAAGTCCTTGCCTCACTGCAGTTTTTTAATAGGGAAAAAAGTAGGTTTCAGGAGTCTCAGGTAGGAAAATAATTATATATAAGAGATGCTGAGCTAGCTGCTGAAAAAAAATCAGTACCACTGTAGGGATCAGATGGTCCAGTGTATTGCCTCTGTGATCGAACAAGGCAAGGAAATACTAGCATTCACTCCCCCTGAGATGGAGCAGTCACAGTTGCTTCAGCATAAGAGCATCACACCCCCAAAGAGCTTCCCATGCTGCCCCCCTGCTCTTCCTCCTTCCCCAACCCCCTTTCCACGTTGGCAGAGGACGAGGAGCTGGGCTGGATGGAAGAAAAGTTCTTTCCACAGCAGAGCTCCCCAGCCATACTGTTGGCTTCCCAGGGGTACGTGTACCCAGCAAAATTAAAGCAGGTTCTTGTGTCATGAGCAGAGAGGGGTGAATTGACCCTGGCTCTTTTGCAGTGGCAGGAGGAGACAAGCAAAGTGCAAAGAGAAAGCCTCAGATTATAGACAGAGTTGGGCTGTAGGTGAAGGGTCTTTCTTTTAAGGGTTACAAGCTTGGATTTACAAGCTGGAGGGTTGAGATGTTTGGGGAGAAGGGGAGGGGCCCATCAGACAGACAGAGCCCATCTCCTCTATATTTTGGCTTCCTTTGCAGGGGTTTAGATTTGCTTGTAGCTGCCTTTGTCAGCAGTTTGCACCGAGGCAAGCAAGTAGCAGACAGTCACAGAGGCTCAGCTCCCAGTGATGCTGTCCCCACTGGGAGGTGGTGGTACCCTGAGTCACTCTCATCACAGTCTTCACTAAATTCAACCTTCCACATATTCATCAAACTTGCAAAAAAATTAAAAGCAAATAACCTGAGGAAAAACTTCAAAGATGCTCCCAAGCTGGCTGCCAGGGTGCTCTAATAAATACAGGAAAGGAGGCAAGGGTATTCCTTAAAATAGTTTTAAGATATCAAATATCTGGAACCAAGGAGGAGAAATTTGTAACAGTTGCCCATAAGTGCAGCATGTGGATGATCACCTCTGTTGAGCCTCAGACCCTTGTTTTTCCTAGATAACAGTGAGCTCCTGTCTAAGCTAGGGGCTATGCAAATGTTTTACTAATTGGGCCTCCAGATTTACATGATTTAATAAAGAGGTATAGCTGCAAAAGTGCATGAGTCTCTAGGAGGGTGTGGTTTAGGTTTTTTGTGTACTTCAATTATTTCAAGTGTATTAGCAATACCATTTTATGTTAATTGGGTAATCCTGAACTATAGCATTTTATGGGCAACAAGAATTAGATACAATTTAGGTACAATTGACCGAAGAGGGCTTATAAATGTGTGTGGATTACAGGAATTCCCCAAATTAGCCCCACAGCATTCTTTCAATGTTGGAATATTGAAGCACACAAGTTATGAAGGTTAAAAGCAGAATTTTTTTCCAGCTGACATGGTGGCATTTCTGTAAATCTATAATTTGAGTTAATATGGCGTTCATTAATAATAATGAAGCTTTTAGTTTTCACAGTTCCTTTATTTATTTTCTTTATATTTTTCACAGTAACATAACTGCTGTCAAGTTTCAGGTGTGTTCTACAGAAGTAATAAATTTATTATAAAAATAGACCAAAAGAGTCACCTCTAAAGTAAACTGTCAGCTGCAATGAAGTGATCCATTTGATCACACTCTTCAAAGACCCTTCTTATGCATTTTAACAGACTAAGAAGAAAGGTTATACTTAAATAGTATAGCTAGTTACTGGTTCTTAATTCTTTTTAACCTACTTGTTAAAGTGGAAATTATCAATAGCCACCTCTCAAAAAGTAGTCCTCGTACCTCACCAAATGCAAGTTCCTAGAAAATTGAAATGTAACTTTAAAAGTACTTATTCACAGTAAGAGCAATTATGTGTTCACTTCAGGATGTGTTTCGCTGTCAGTATTGCAGCTAGTTTAAAAGGGTATTTTTTATTGCAACTGACATCTTTACTTATTTGCCTTGTAAAATAAGCAATGAAAATATTTCACTTTTTCAGGGGAGCAAGCAGTTGCTGAACAACTACCCCGTCTACATCACTAGTAAACAGTGGGATGAGGCTGTAAATTCCTCCAAGAAAGATGGACGACGGCTCCTTCGCTATCTCATCAGATTTGTTTTCACAACCGATGAGCTTAAGTACTCATGCGGCCTTGGAAAAAGGAAAAGGTCAGTGCAGTCAGGAGAGACAGGTCCTGAAAGACGTCCTCTGGATCCAGTTAAAGTAACATGTCTCAGAGGTACTGCATCTTTTCGCTCAGTGTCCACCATATGTGATCTCATTTCACCACATTGGCTCTGCCTCAGTAGAAGCGTTTAGCTGACAGTTGCAGAACTAGAAAGGGTTTCACAGGCCGGTGACAAACCGCCAGAAACCCCCTGTGTTGTTGGTTTTGTTTTTTATTTTATACATACATAACCATATGTATGTATTATATATGTGCACTACTTTTTAATGGGAAGAAATAGCACTGCTTATTTAAAATAAGAGACAAATACAAGGGCACAACAACACACTGATATACTTGAAAAAGAAAGAGAATCAGACAATCCTAATAACGCTCTTTTAAAATAAACTAACAGGGCATTCTTTGACACTGATACACAGCAAAACTAACCAAAGGAATATTTAGAGCCTAATGTGTAGTGAGCGTAGGGCACTCAAGGCCACAGTGCATCATTGGAGTTAAAAGCTAACTGAGTTTCAGAATAGGTTTGAATATTTTGTAGGGCAAATAACATCTACTGGTTAATTACGTACAAACTGTATACCAATGCATTGTCAAGGATTTAACTTTTTTTTTGAGTACTGATGCACCATTGACTGAAAAATTTAGGGAACAACCTTCCTTGATGTTTAGCAGAAAAGGAGGCAGAGTTTTTGCAAGCATTTCACAATGCCAGAGGGCCAGGATGTTGGACAATACAGAGAAAAGGTCCAGACTGAGAATAATTATCTGTTATGGCAGTTCATGCTTTGGTTTCCTGAAATTGTTCAAAAGGCCTGATACTGAGCGTTATAATGAAACATACAGAACAGGACTTTTTAAAGGCCAATTAAAAACACGTTTGTAGTAGCATTTGCATTTTAGAAATGCATATGCTTATAATTTCTTCAATTAACTCATAGTTAACTTTATAGTATTTTGTGAGCACACACACAGAATTTTGGTTGAACGGACTTTGAGAACATTCTACTAATCAGTACAGTGTAAAAAGCTATATTTTGGTCAGTCAGTGATAAAAATACCTTTAGTTATCCAAGTGGAGTCCAAAGCTGTTACATGCATCAGACAGAGCCTCTTCCGATCTAGGACAGAAGAACCCAACAAGGCCAAGTAAATAAGACTTGGGGTACACTGATGTAACCAGGTAATGAACTCAGATTTTACATACAGCCAAATTAGGCAAAGAGGCTCTTTTTTACTACGAAGGAGCCTGATAACCTGTTCTATGATGCTCTACTAGACCAGTCAGAGCTTAAGAGAAGGGCAAGTCTGTTGCACATCATGCTGCACAGAGGTCTGGAGCAAGATTGAGGCTCCCAGAAGTTCTCCTGGAAACTGAAGGCTGAATACAAATGCATTAACTCTTTACTAAACTACTTTAAATTTCATCTAGTGATTTATGCACCAGCAGAGTGATAATACCCATATGTTCCAATTTCTTTTCCCTGCCTCCCACCAGGACTATCAGTAAATTCACCTGTAGATGGACTTTTGCTTATGGTCACTCTCCTTTCTGGTGTCCTGGACATAGAGCATGTGTGGAGCACTCCTTTCGAGAAGGAGAAAGGCCAGTTTCCTTAACTTTCAGGAACTTGAGGAGGGAACCAAAACATTAAGTATCTAAGGATGAGTTAAGAAGGCAGAGTAGACAGCTCTCCCTTTGGCCTTCCGTGCGTGGGTGGGAATGTGACAACTTTCTCCAGTGCCAGAGTTGGCCACTGGTGCTTACCCATTTGCAAGCCGAGGCAACAAGCGTCTGACTAATTTTTAGCACATCCCGTTATGCCGCCTCACCATAACACGGAGGACAAACTGCTTCTGTCCCTGCACTCAGAGTAGTTTAAACATCTATAGATATTTTTAATAGATTCCTGCAACTGACTGATATCTGGAATCAGCTTTAAAACAACCTGGCATACTTAAGTTATAGCATTACACCTTTATATAGCGGGTAACCATTTCTCTGAGAAAAACACCAGTCTGCAGAGCCTCACGTGAACATAACTAGGTAGGGATTACTGTTGCCTGTGTGGATTTCCAGGGAAATGAATTTAAAAACCAAGATAGCTATCAGTTTTGCAGACACACTGCTGGAGGAGCTTTGCAAAAATCACGTCCTCATTGTCCAACAGATGAGATAGCTTGCAGGCACGGGCACTCACGTAAAAGCACTGCATTCCATTGCCTCGAGATGTGGTGACAGCAATGAAGTTACCTTACGCCACTTACTGTGCTGTTGGCTTGTCAACAGTAGAAAACAGAATTTAAAAATATCCTGGGACACACAATACCATATGAGGGAATAACTAATGTTACAGAATAAATAAGAAGCTCAGTTTCCATATGAGTTACAGTGTATTCAATATATATAATAAGGTGCCCTCACATTTAAAATCGTATTTGGACATTTCAAAGTCCAAATACACCTATTTGAGCTGTGTCTAGCAGTTACAACTCCAGAATTGGTAAGGTGCCTTCTGCAAGCTTAGCCTATTACATGTCAAAGAATCTGAAAAAAATAAATGTAAAAAATGCAATCATCACATACAAATAGCTATATGTGGAAGCAGCAGCTACTTAAATAGCCAAATTACATGCAGTACAATTCATTTTCTCCTGCATTGAAAACTATTGCAAAGCTCCCCAAATTAGCCCTCTCATCTCATTTAGCTATTTCTAAGGGAAATTTAGTCTCTGAAAAACAGGTGTCAGATTCAGGAAGAGGGAAAGAGCAGGACTTAAAATGAAAGATATTCCAAACAGAAAGGAGCACCAAACTGAAAAATAATGGTAGTGACAGGCTGTGGGCTACTGCAGCCTGCAGATGTTGAAGCAGCCAGCAGAGGGAGATCATAAAGATCCATGAGAGTAATCACCTTAAGGTACAAATACACAACAGGTTGCAAATGAAGTACATCCTGGTTCATGTTAACTCCCACATGTTTTGCACATGCTGAATCACAACCGCCTCTTCGAATTAGTTCTTTTTATTTCCACAAGAAGGGACTTTACCTCCAGGTCCCATGTATCACATAGCTCAGGTATAACAAAATACGCTGCATGTGGAGAAACACACTTGTACAGAAAGAAAATAGGTCCAAGTGGCATTATCATGACATCCCTCATAAGGCTTTACTCCTGCTTAAATAGAGCAGTAATGCCCCTTTCTTGTTTCCCATCAGCTTTAGACACCTGGGTGGTAGCAAGTTCCACAAAGACAAGTTGTTTTTTATCCATGCATGTTTTCCTGCAGAGTTCATTAGGATGCATTGCACTTCCAACCCGGACTGGTGGATGCCATCCGAAGAGCAAATAAACAAGGTATTCAGCGACGCCGTAGGACATGCTCGTCAAGGGCGTGCCGTGGGGACTTTCCTTCACAATGGGAATTCGTATTACGAAGGGACTGACCACCCAGGATCACAGGACGAAGTCTTCAATAGAGGTATGCAAGATGGATCTGGTGATTGATGGCAGTGAGAAGATCCTCATACAACAGTAGCAGCCACTTAATTTAGGAGAGACTGTTTGTTAAACATACTTATCCTGCTGTCATTTAAGAGTCCAAAGCATGTTTGAACACACACTGCTTACATTTCAGCTTCTTCATCCTACCATGTCCCAGTTAACAAAAAGAAATTCACTTCCAGACCTGCTGTGTGGAACTTCTCAGTGCCTATTATTTGCAAATCCTTCATAGCACTCTCAAAAGGAAATTGCAGCTCATTTGATCTAGTTCTAGAGGAAAGGTCATTTTAAACTATAAAAATGTCAAAATAAACAGCAGCTACTCTCTTGTCTGCCTATTGATAACAAACCCAAGTCTGGACCCAGAACAGCTAGGTACTATTTGCTTTCCTTGAGTAGTAGATGTAAGAACAAGTCTGCGCGCTTATAACAAAAAAAGAAGTGGTCTCCCACTTCCTAACAGAAAATAAGATAATTATAAATGCTACCTTAAAATATCACACAAAATGGAAAATGCAAGGACTTCCTTAAGCCAACTCTGCCAGGAAATTAAGCTTCCCGGGTAAAACAGCAGCACTCGTCAACAGCAGAATCCTTCAAAGACCCAGAACAATAACAGGCACTTCTAATAGATAAAAATTGCTTTGTATATCAGATAGACACTATATTTATCTAGATTTCTAGGGGATTAGAGTTGATCATGACAATTTTCATTAAAACAAGATTGCTAAAAACAAATTGCCATTTCAGAATAAAGGTTTTCCTTTGTCTGTTCCTATCCTGCAGCCGTATTATGTAGCTTTAGAGGCTTTAAATTGCCTTTTCTTGGTTTTGCTTTCATTTGCGTTATATATCCATTTCTTCAAATAGATGAGGCAATGTGCTGGTCTTAACAGTCAGATGCTCAGAGTTGCATTCAGGGAGGGGCTGGGTAAGAAGCACCTAATTTAATCTTCTGTTGTAAGTAAACACAAGGTCCCAAGTAATAGCTGCAAGAAAAATTCTGATGTGCTACAGCAGAATTCATAATGGCACACAACACTGGAAGCCGATTAGAGCTTTAAAAAACAAATCAGTCCACTGAAAACCTTTAATTTTAAAGGCTTAGGACTCCATTGTCCCTCCAATTTGATGCACTCCAGAAACACACAATGCCAAAGAAACTAAACCCTTTCCTTTCCACATCAGGATGTTTCCATCTCCTTACCCCTGTCTGGTCGCTCAGGCCGGTGCTGGTGTCCTTCACAGCCCGAACCAGCTCTCCTTGAGTCAACATTTCCCTTCTAATGGGTACAGGGAACTGTTTTTTTGGAAAGAAAGTTCACTTTGCTTTTAACCATCCTTAGTGCTACCTCATCAGCATTGACTCTCCTGAACACTCATACTCCCCAGCTTTCCTAGCCAAGAGAAGCTACTAATTGCTCCTTTCGCCCTTCTCTCCTTCCCGACCTTCTCCCCATGCACCAGGCAGGAGACACCCAACCCCTTTCTCAAAGATGAGGAAGGTCCCCATGGGGTGAAGTGCTCCACTAGCTGCGGCCTGGTGACGGAGGGCTGAGGCAGTCTTCCCAAGTCTGGCTCGCCCACACGATGGTTTCTTCCCAACATCTGCCTCCTTTTTGCTTGTGCTTGTGACCGGTCTCTCACAGCCAACCTGCAGGGTGTCCCGGGACATGGGCTCCACCGTGCACCACAGTAGACGGGACCTCAGTCAGCCAGTATAGGCTTCGGGCCCTTAAATGTCCAATACCTCTTGATTATTTTTATTTCTGGTGATTTTTTAAAAGGTGGTTGAAAGGCACTCAGTTGACCCAGAATAACTCATTTATTTTCTAAAAGTGAATGAGCAGTTTAGTCACACTGGACCTCACCAAGCCCAGGGGTTTGGGACACCATCCCTCACCACAGGCAGGAGGTGACCGGCTCTGAACAGTCAATGTTGCGTGGTGGCCTCTGGCAAAGAAACTCAGTGTATAGAAATGTCACGGTACAGATAATCCTATAGTAGCTTTTCAGTGTTGAACTTACACTTTTTTTAAAAAAAGGAACTATAATAGAAGATGTTACATTGCTCAGATGGTGTAAGTCTTGCTGGTCTGTCTTTAATGTGGTGACACTTGCCAGTACTACTTGGTAAAACATGTCAGAATGTGAGTCGACATTATACTGTAAATTTGTCCACAGCAATATGTATCATGCTGTATTTTTGTAAACATTGTGATGGTTTCCTTTTAAATGTTTAATTGTATGAGGTCAAAAATACAAATACTTCATTTTTAACAGTCACAGAACAGAATTACTGGACTGGACAGACCTCTCTCACTTAATAACTTGAAGATTTGCTGAACTTACTAGTAAGCCTAGCTTTATTTTTAGTGTAACACATGTAGCCAGCCTCCTGGAACCACTCACAATCCTCTACTCTCATATTGTGCAAAATAACCAAATGTGTAGTTTCATCCTGAAAGCCACTTTAGCACTAGAAATGGCTTTGCAGGTTTGGACCTTTCTTTACAAAACTCTGCCCTTAGTTGCTTGTGTGCACTGGCCAGTGATGTGAATTGTAGTCACAGACAAGCATTAGCAGACACCAGTTCATCTTTTTTTGTTCATGTTTGGTTTTAAAATAACAGAGCACAACAACTTTTCTCAGTTGTCTTTGTTTTTAATTACCACCATGGCCACTCGACTCTTGACACACTCATTTCATTAAAAAAAAAAACCCAAACCTTCCACAACAGCTTATTTTGATTAATTTGTTCATGAGACATTTTACATTCATACACATTGAAGTGTCTAAATATCCACAAGATGTTAGGTGTAATAGTACAGGACCTGAAATAAGGGATAGCACGTAAGCCCCCGCAGAGCGAGATACCCGCATTTAAGCGGTGTGCTTTCTAAATCAGCACATCCCTTCCCAGCTCTGGATGTCGACAGCCGGCTTGCGACAGAAGGAAACTGCTATCTATCATGTCACTCCAGAAAGTCCCAGGAGGATAGAGATTCTTGTCTTATCCTTCCATACTCTTTAATCTTACTGTCATTTATGTATCCGCCTTCTCTCAAACTTTGTGTAGCAGTACCGCACTCCCATCTGTGCCAACATGCCTTCGCTATATTTTCTATGACAAATATTTGTGGAGAAACTGTGATTAAAAAACCATTAATCCTGATATTTTTATTGTTATGGTGTAGTTAATTCTATGAATACTTTCTAATGATGATTGTACTGTGTAGAGTAAGTACAAGCTAAGGATAGACCTTTACCAGATATTGTAAAAAAAAAAAAAGTGCATAGTGTAATATAGACTAGTAATGTTTTTGTGACTATTTCTATAGGATGTGTGAATTGTTTTCTATGTGGCAACACACATTTCTTTTAAAGAATATAAAATCTTAGAGAATTTTTTAAACAGTCAATATTTTTTAATTATAAAGACATTTGTTACCTACAGTTTACTATTTCAGGTGTTAATTCTAATTTGAATATTTGTTTTATTACTACATACCTCCAGTTCCATTTGTTCTGTTGCATAAAAATGAACAATAAAAGTTGGTCTCTGGTTAATCTCTCTCTTTCTATATAGGCATTATGTCAGTGTGACACCTGTCACAACTGGCTCTCTCTCTCTCTATATATATATATAAATATATATATATAAAAGTTTTAGACCTATATTTCTATAAAAGGCTAGAGTGTTGTCTTTTATGTTAAATCCTTGTTTGGTATGAAGCACCAGCAAGCACAGTGAAAGATTATGAAGAATTAAACTATGAATACAATCTAAATCATTTTCACCTCAAAATATAACCACATATATTTATATGCTGGCTAGATAGAAAGACTGTTCAGAGAAAGTACCCATCTGCAATCATAAGACCTGGATTTTCAAGTGGTGAAGTTTAAATCCCATTTTAATTCAAATTTCAGTGATGGCTGAATGTCCCATTTTCTTAAATGCTTTAGAAAATCCCGACTCCAAATAATTTGTAGAGGAATTAGGGTGACAAACACCCAGCATGGCAAACCCCTTCTGCTGGGCTGTGAAGCAAGACAGGTCTGACCGCAGGCTGGTGCCACCATCAGAAACAGTTGCAAAATATTTACATTATAAAAGGACGCTTTCAGGTGCCTGTAATGTTGCAATACTGACTAGGGTTGGGCTGGTATTTTCTAGACTGTATTTTTTGTGAAAACCCTTATTAGTGAAACCCTCACCAAATTATTTAAGGTGATTCTGCACAATCTAAGTTTAAAAAAGTGTTAAACCCTCTGAAAAAAAGGACAATTAACTTCTCTTTGTAAAGTTCTAACTTCCCAGCCCTTTGGGCAATGACTTGAAGTATCAGAGGGTAGATGCAGAGGCAGGAGTGAAGGGGGACAGGCAGAGGGAGAACGGCAGGGTCATGGGGCAGGACAGGAAGCAAACCAGCAGGGAAAGCTGGCAGGGAAGGAGAGCACAAAGGTGTGCAACTAGAAGCAGCAGTTGGGTTTTCAAAGCTTGGAAAGATCCCCACAGAGGTGAGATCTAACAGCAGAGTCTATAAAAAGCTGATAAATGTGAGAGGTAGCAGCTGGGGCTGGAGAGGCAGGGAGAAGGGTAAGGAAGGGGTCCCTGGGGTGAGGGAGAACCAGACCTGCGAAATAACTGATGTGGAAAAGGCAGCACAGCTGGGGGGGGGTGATTCAGTGTGGTTCAGTAATGGCACATTTTACCACTCTTCCACCTGTTAACCATACTGGCAGGGCAATAGTTAAACCATGCTTCTGCTCTGCCATAACACTGAGCTATTCAGAGAAGCACGGCCCACTGCTGCGAGTATATATGCCCTTTCTCAAGTGCCAAGATGTCCCCAAAGACGATCTTTATGGTCCAAGTCAACCATTGAATCTCATGCATATGAAGTAATTTAGTTTTTAACTGATTTTCTTAAAAAAAGGTCATGTGCAATTATAAAAATATTTGTAATATTTTGATAAGATCAGTTGCAAAATCTAGCCCTCAGGAGTTCAGCTAGGCAGGAACTGCTGTTTTCTCTGCTACCTTCCCTCTGCTGAGGCACCTCTGTGACCAAAGCCAGTGGAAGGACGGTCAGAATAGGAAGTGCTTCCATCACAGTCAGGAGACTGAAACATCAGCATCCCAAGAAACACAGCATGAAGTGATATGTTTCAGCCTTCAGCCCATTGCACCTAAAACCCAGATAGTTCTACCTCTCCATGGGTGTTTCGTGAAGATTAGTGCTATTGCGGAACCAGAGCTATAGTGCGAAGCACTATAGTAAAACCCTTGAAGAAGGTAACAAGCCTTCCCGCAAAGTAGTTTGAGTGTATGCAGTACACAAAAACAGGCCACAGATCAAATCATGAGGATAAACCAGAACATCAATCTCTGAAGGAGCAGCATCCTTCTGTGGGAGGCTGGGGTGCTGAACAGCTACAGCACTGTGGAGTAGATGCAAGGACTCACAGGCACAAGGAGACTGAGGTTATGTTAGCACAGCAGCTTTAATTTTGCTCTCTCCTAATATCCAAGTCCTTAAGATACTGCCTTTGCAATGTCCTCTTCTCAGAGCTTTGCAATCATCAAGCTCACTCAGCATGGATGACAATGGAAGATGAGTACTGACTTGCAAAGTTTAGCTTTGGTTTGTAAACATGCACATAAATGACATCTCAAAAGGAAGAGCAAAGAAAGAACTCATCTTTCATTACCTGGCACTTATGCTCATCAGCACCATGGGTGACTACAAATGGTTCCTGAGGGCTTCAGCAGAAGGAACACATGAATACAGCTGCAGGTGTCAATCATTTAAATCTTACTGATACAGCAAACCAACACCACTGATCAGTACTCCTTGAGGGTGGCCTTTTTAAATCAAAGGTGATGTCTTGGTTATTTGCTAGCAAGTTCATACATGAACAGCTCTCCAGGGACAAATCCTCCCTGCTGCAGCATGGAGTCCCCTGGCATACTGGGCACATCTCAGAATATGACCTTGCCCTATGAATACAAAAACCTTCCTCAATAACCTTCAACATCTGAAGTATAAAAGCAGCTTCTACTACAGATGTATGGCATTAAGGGAAAAAAAACAAGCACAACCGAGCACAAGCAGCCACCACAAACTAGGAGTTTACTTAACTGAGTCAAGAGAAAAAAAAAAAATCTGACATAAACTTACATAACAATGTTGGGAAAAATCTAAAAAGCCCCTTTGTCCTTAAAAATGCTTTACTCTCACTCATCTGACAGATATAATTGCCACTACTAAGGCAGTCTTTTTAGAAAAATGGAAAGAAATAGTTTTGCTAACGATTCGAAGTAGTTTCCCATTATAAAAGTTATTACTAGATTTAGTTCTCATTTAGGAACAGGGTCATAGTACAGTAGAAAGTCTAATTAAACCTTTCAAAAATGCCTTGTAGTAACTTTAAGTGAAAAACTGAAAAGTCTTCTTGCAAAAGGATGTGAACCTGAAAGAGCCAACAACTGAACTACTTACTGAACTGATGGAAAGAGGGATTATTTTTCTAAAGGACAATCCAGAATGAGAAGCAGAGCAGCAAGCAGTTCTAACACAATCTCTTGATAAAAAGGAAGTGTAGGAAACACCCAGGTTATCTTTCCTGTCCACAGCATCAGAAAGACAGTTCCAGTGAGAGACTAATCTTACTAATTGGTATTGGTATCACCACCCAAAATAATGCTGCTCAACATGAGCTTGTGACACGCAGTCTTCAACAATCCCAGCACCACACATTAATATCCAGTGTGTTCCTGAAAGAAAATACCTTGAAAAAGGGAGTTTCTTTTAGGAGAGAAATTCCAATGAAATGAAACATCTTCATCAATTCAGACAAAAATCTGGTTATTGACAGGTTCATCTTCAAGTCACAGGATAACCCAGTTTATTTTTGAATGCAGAAAACTGGTACCTGAAGCATTACCTGCATGTGCTGATGAATTTGAGTCTTCTAGCAACCTGAACTTGATTGTTAAGGCTGAGGTGAACAACAACCTTCTCATCTTTCCTGAAGTACATTGCTTGACCACCTTATTTCTCATAGCTGACACTATACAGACAAAAATTCCAGTTTTTCCAGTTTCTCCAGTTTAACGTGCAGGCTTCTTCCTTTTTTGTTTCCTCTTTACAACCTCATACAGACTTTTTCAGCCCAAACAGAAGTAGTTCTTTCTATAACTGTGGAGATGACCAGTTTTCATCAGGATTAATGATAAAAAAGGCACTTTAACGAAGCAGACAGTATGTTAGATCCTAAGCTGACTAATTTCAAGTCAATACCTGGCTTTGCTGGGATTGTCACGTTACAGTTTTTACCTAAGTCTAATACATAAACTCAACCTCCTCAAGAAATTCTCCATACCCTTGACTACACACCGCTAAGGAAGCCGTCTCTCTTACTCTTACTACCTTTCTTCACATCATCCTTAGATCTGGCCCAGGACAGCCAACCAACTGCAGACAGAGGCAGGAAGAGCTCGCTCTGTCCTGGGGAAGGAACGGGGCTCTGGGGGGGTGAACAGGATGAACGGCACAGTTGCCAGGGAAGTTCAGATTATTAATAAATATGGCTCGGCTCTCCTGTGCAGGTTGCTCACGTACTGAGTGCACGCTATTTAACAGTGTATACTGTCGACAAAGGCAAATTGAATAACTAGCACAAATAGATGGATATAACCTTTGTTTTGCATCTATAAAATACTGATATATGCATTTTGAATTCAGAAATGTAGCAAATCATCAACTGCCTAAAGCCATTGTTATTGCTTACCTTTATGATATACATAAAATCACTTGAATTAACAGAACACAACCTTTACTGGCTATGCAACATTTTACTGAATAATTACAACTTGCAGACATTTTACAGGCTGGACGAAAGAAAGAACATATGCAGAGAAATATTTAAATGCCTACACTTCACAAATCAAAATGACTTCCCCATACTAATCTGAAGTAACCAAGACACAGAATGAAAAAGCCAATACACCGAATGGGGTGAAGAGAATACATTCGATTAAAAGGTTGCATGGAAAAACATGGTTCGACTTTGAGATTGCCCTTTGAAAGTTCTACCACCAGTGAAAATCCTCACCCTTGACTTTCAACTTTAATACAATTTTGGCAATAACCAAAATGTTTTCCTAATGCTGCTTCTCACATAATTCTTCAGCATCTTTAAGAGAAACTTACAAAAAATCCTTTTTATTACATCATTTCTGCAACATGGCGTATTTTTTTTCTTCTGTCTCAAGGTTTGAAGCGGCTGATCACAAACTCAAAGCTTTAAACATGATCTAAATTTAGGTTACAAAAAATCAAACATATCCTTGATTGTGGAGCTGAATTCCACTATTTTAATGGACACCTTCTCCCCATAACAGCACTGGGAATGCTGGCAACACAAAACTTTGATCACACTTACTGTTAAAGTAACACTTCTAGAAAGTAAACTAGAACTTTTATTTTAATTGGTGGGTTTGATTTACACAGAAAAAGAATTGTCCTCAAGAGCATTGTGCAATATAGAACAATTTACTGCCTATCTACTATAAGCTATTTTTTATTGTCTGTGGTATTTAAAAAATATACATCCTTTTCACATTACACTTCGAATGTTTTCTTAGATCATCACATTCTGCAAAGGAGTTAAACTAAAAATCTTGCTTATCCACAGACATTTAAGGAACCTGAAAAATATGGACTGACATATTAACCAATGATCACAGTCTATTTTAAGAATTACCATAGACCTTAGAAAACTGCACCATTTTTTCCTCCCCACAACATCTTCAGTATGGTGCTTCAATCATTTTCTGTCTGAAGAATCATTTTCTCTTTAATTCACTCTGGCTCCCGTTACCACAATTAAAATTAATCACCCTCCACACCTCACCAACAAAGCTCCAAACTGAGATTACACCATCACCCTTAGCAATAAGACTAAGTTTTCAGAGGGCAAATAGGTTTATACCTGCAAAGCTGAAGACCATATAGGGAAACAGTTAAACAGAGGCACTGATTTTCATCAAAGGAAAAAAGGAGATGAGTTTTTCCTGGGAGTGGGATGGAAGAATCACCTTCTTAATACTACAAAGAGCGTGTCATACTACATCGTTTTATGCATTCTAACTAAATACGATTTCTTACTGTTCTTTTCCTCTCCAGTCATCATTTCTTATTTCCGGCCACATTTTTTTAGATTGTTCATATTTTTCTATTCTCCAGTGCTCAACACCTTAGTTTTTTTTCCCTTCCTTGTATCCCGTTCTTTTTACCACACACTTCATTATAGTTTCTTTTCTTTTGCTTCAGCAAAGCCTGATTGACTGCAGTTACTACAGTCTATACAACCTGGCACATTTTATTTTCCTCAAAGGACATCCATTTCAAAAATCTAACTATTATGCTTTAAAGCCTGTTTCCCGTTTCTCTATAAAGATATAGTCTACTTTTGATCTTAATCATTTGTGTCTCACTAACAAGAAAGGAAAAATTACTTAAGCTACGCAATCCCTCTCCACAAAAAAATCTTTTTGGTACACCTCAACTTCTCATTCATATTAAGCAGGTAAACTGCAAAAGAGATGAGTGCTACTCTCTGCTCAGAGCTAACAATAAGAATAGAGGCAGCATGTTACTTAAGCTAGAAGAAAAAAAGCACGTTTTTATTATATATTTGCTTCTGCAGTGCGGGCCTTTAGGCATGCACAGAAGTTCACTTTTTGTACAGGAGTCAATATTCATCAATCGTTCTATCAAGCCAAAATGCCTTCAGAACATATGACTATCAAATGAAATACTCTTCTTTCAAATCTTAAACAATATGCTTCTGTGGATTCTTTCATAAGAAACACATATAAATCAACTTTAGAAAATGGATTATTTAATTGATAATTTTCAAAAATGGCCACAGTTTCAATACACAAAAGCCTAAAATCCCTTTGCCGCAAGCCTGCACTGGATGCACACAATCATTAGCTCAGGTACTTCCACAATGCAGATTTTTTTCTTTGTTATGGAAAAAAGATAAGTCAGCTAAAATGATAACAAATAAAGAGAGCACAGAGTTGCAATCAGTGTATTACCTAGACAAAACACATGTAAAGCTCTTCCCTATACTCTTCTTTATCAAAGAGAGACCAGTAAAAATCTCTCAGTTAAAACTCAGTCTTCAGATATAACTGAAAAATCTGCATCTGCCAGAATCCAGAAACTGGATCCAGTTCTGGCTAACATGATTTGTAGCTTTCAAAACAGCAATCGCTATTGTCAACTATCCATGACCAAGAAGTACAGTACAAAATCCAGAGATCAAGAGTAGCATCTAGCCCTGCTATTAAAATAAAGGCTCCTCATGGCTTCCTCTTCTAAAAGTTATTAAAAAAACAATAAAATCTGTGCAGGAATTCAAGGAGGGAGAAAAGCAGAGGCTAAAAATCCTTCAGCTTGAATGGAGTCACAGAGGATAAATGATCCAAGTTGTCCTTAAAACATATGTTCTCCTGTTCCCAGAGTCTCTGCTACTCCTAGACCAGAACAGAGAGCAAACAGTCTCTGCTAATACCATAGGCCACTGAAGTAGTTATTACTACAACAAGCTTAATGAACACTTTACAAAGCATAGGAGTAGAGGGTGACCACATCAAATACTGAATTCCGCAGTGTATTAGGGAGACAATCTAGATTTGAAACAATTTAAATCTGAAAATCACTTCAGAATTTTATCTTTTCTAGAAAAACAAATTATACAGGAAAACAGGTATTACTAATGTCCAGACAACTTTGACTTAAAACGCATTAAGATCATTGGGCATGTTGGAACACCAAGACAATTTTTTCAAACATTGCAGGTATTACAGAATTATGAGACATTGCACAACACGTAAGCATCTTTCACAAAGCAAAGGACACCAGTACTTTGAACAACATTTGAAAAAATAGAACCTGCAAGGTCATTCTACGGAGATAAATTTTAGAAGATCACACCTTAATTGAAAAAAATCCTAGAATATAACTTCATTGTTAGCTAAATCCTCACTCCTCCTTAAAATTACTCTAAAAGAAACATTACATTTGTGATAAAGAGAAAAAAAACAAAACATTCCTCCACACAAGTTTTCTTTAATTCTGAGAATGCTATTGCGTGAGTGTACCAGCTGAACATTTTCCACAAAAACCACTAAAATAAAAGTAAACTAAGTACTTGGACCCACATCACCTCAAGTTTTAGATCATAAAGACAGAAAAGAAAAACTCACAAGGTACCATCAACACCAGCGTGCCTACCATCTTGTGGTACATCACCATCCAGGTTGTTTTCAAAAATGGAACTGGGTCCTCAAACTACACAACTGTTAGGTACCCAAAAACATTCAAGTTCTGGCTTCTTAAATTTAACATATTGTGATGCTATAATCAGTAATGTAACCAGGAGACTAGGACTTGAATTTTATCTTGGAATACAAACAAAAGGTCTGTGGATGGGTATGCTTCTGTCTCAGATAAGGAAATTAAGACTAGAATTCATTGGAATTACATCTCTGATGAATAACAAAACATTTTTATAAGCTCCTGGAGCAGATGCCCTGTAAGAATATAAACTCATGCCCCATCTTAAACAAGATTTGGGAACGCCTCAGTATTGAGATGACATTTACTAACCTCTCAGTGAAACTCCTGCCCTGAAAAGCGCATACTACCACTACTCATTCATCAGTAATTCTAGCTCACAAACCACTCGGATCATACTGGCTGGCTTCACTAACCTCCCCAGTAAGAGCATATTCTCAGTTTGACTTCTCTTCAGGTTTTTAAGATTTCTAGAATAATGAGTTTACCAACATGTTTATTCAAATTCAAAATCCATTTAAATATTCTAGGAAGAAGGAAAGAGGTTATGCATTATCAGAATCCAGTGCTCTTCATGAATGAGACGAACATCAGCAGAGTGCATAATGAAATGAGATGAAGTTTACATGGAAGAGTGAGTAGAAAGGTAAATGATTTATAACGTGCTAAAATATGCCTTATTTACTTGATACAGTGTTACCTTTAGACTGCATTTTGAATCATCGGGTTTAAATATGCTAACTAGTTCTACAATAGGAGAAAAGATAAAGCCTTCTTTCAGATTAGACATAATAATACACTATAAAGAAGGCACCAATGAACTGGAATTATGGACTAAAGAGCCTACTTTGCCCACAACTACTGTATGTAAATCCCCATCTGTAACTAAACCCTGGAATGTTTTTCTACTGAAAGTGACCAGCATGCAAAGTGCTTTGCAGTTGTCAGAAAGCATGCTATTAATATTTTTAATTCTCATAGTTCACTGGTGACACTTAGTATGAAAAAAAAAAAACCAAAACATTTTAAAAAGCTTTTAGTCAAATCTGGACATATTGGTCTCCACAATTACTATTTGCTGCAATGTTTATAATTTTATCTTAAATTGATGTTTGAAGATTTGTGTTTCTTATCAACATTTCTTCCTTAAGCAAGTCAGTCATTACTCAGCGACTGAGTGACTAGGAGGGTCTTACTACCACCTCTCACCCATGAGGAATTCTCATTTTACTGAAATATGTTAAAGTGCATAAAAGGTTTCCCTCAGAGTTATTTATATGCAGTGATTTCACATTTCAACTTGCATGACCAGTACCCTTGGCTTTACTAATAAAGACTGGGTCTCAAAGAATCTGGTACAACTTGGGTGCCTATTGCAGAAAGACTTGAGGCTGATTGTGTGCAGTGCTAGAATTGCACATTTCAAAGTTATAAACTCTAAGCACTTATCTCAGGATTGTTGAGGACCACTGATAGATTTACTTTCCCAAACAAGCAAGGTCAATTCTTCAAAAACAGAAAATGGTTTAGAATTCAGATAACAGAAAATGTCTAGAGGTAAATAAATTAAAAATACAATGTATTCATTTGTTTAATTATAAATAGTTCTAATACATTTTTTGCTATTGTAACTTCCAACTACATCTCTTACACCTTCTAGCAAAGACCATTTCTGACAAGACAGTCTATTAAAAGTATAAAAAGCAAAAAGTGCCAGGTAACTTTTAATAGGCGCTACCATAAATATCTCCCAGATTACATCTGAAGACATTTACAAATAAAAGAACAAGTGTCAAAGTAGAGAATAAAGAACAAAATTTAAACCAGAAGAAGTTCACTGAAATCTCTACACAGTAATTTCTTCACAGTAACTTAAGGTACTCTGGCTAACCACATACAGGTGACTCCACTGAGGAGAAAAATCTTATTTTTCTGAAGTGCAGCTGGTAATTGCAATGGTGGCAAAAAGCAGGTTTCCAGATCATGGTACTTGACAGAAGGTCAGTGCCTCTTTGAAAGAACTTATCTCATAGAAAAGAAAAACTGTGAAACAATCACACAGTTGAAATCTTACAATTAGTTTAAGATTGGCAGGTTCCACTGGAACAAACTCTTCCTAGCTAATCTTAATATCTCCCAAGAATCTTTAATGATATCTTGAAAGAAACTGGAGAAGTGCAAACTCACTGCATAGGGACACAAATGGAAAAACTAAGTGTGTTGTATATTTTCACAGGCAGCTAATATTTGCCTAACTAGACCTCAAGTTCTGAATTGCAGTAAATATACTCTGACAGACTCTCCTGTGGAATTTAAGTCAAGTAGCTTTTTAAAACTTATTTTGCCATGGAAATTTTTGTCTGTGAGTCTAGCGCTCTTCCAGAAACAGAGCAGTGCAAACAGCCCAGGAAGCTCACAGCACATGTAAGCGAGGTACGGTGCTGAGGTCGCTGCAATTTCAGAAGCTTTTCAGCCCTTTACACGACTTCTTTCCCAAATAGTAGCAACCTGAAGATTTCTTCTGCCCAGTCTATAGTATCTCCAAATCCACATGACGAACGTCAGGATTTCGTTGCTGAAATGAAATTCAACAAAAAATACATTTTTTTTTAAAATATTCAAACACTTTTGTACATGAATGCAAATAACATTTTTGGTATGATGTTGGCAACTGGATAACAAATTCCCTTTTCTGGTAAGATAGGGACTATTTTAACACAGGGACTACTTCAAAAGCAGGAATAGCTTCAACAAACACTGCCCACACTATAAGCAAGTTTTTGAAGACTAAGTCATCTTTTTGTTTGACAAATACTTTTCAATGCCACAGATAAATTAGTTCTTACGCTTTATAAATTATGAAGTAGCTCGCTTGATTTTAAAAAAGCAGTTTTTATACAAAACTCTTTAAATAAAACTTCCTTAAACTGAGATATATATGTTTAACAGATATTTTCCCGAATAACGGATAAGATTGCTGAAATAATTTTTTCTGTGCCATTGAAGCTATTTATAAAGATTCAAAATACTGTTTCTATTAAGAAATCTGCATTTTCTGATATTGCAGGAAATAGGTTATCGTCATTACACGGATTGTAAAATCCATGAGATGTTTACTGAAAGTCACTGACTTCAAAGTCATCTGGCATGTAAATCTGACTAGCATATTTAGTAAAGCATATTCAACAGCAACACAATCACTGAAATCCCTGCCTATCCCAAAAACCAGTACTCATGCTTATAAAATAATTAGTCATGATTGTACTTCTCAAAAAACACAAAGAGCTGGATCTGCTGGTACAATTAAACTCAAAAATAAATTTTGGTTTTTAAAAAGCATCACTGTAGGAACAGAAACTAAAACTAGAATATTTATCAAATATAATAAGAAAGGACAGACATGGTCTTGAGCAGTGTCTCCTCATGAATAGGAAAGGCAGTCATGACAGGACTGTATTTGTCTGGCAGTCAGTACACTTATAGTTCTGTATTCATGCCAGAAAAGGTAAGATTAACAGCCACAGTTATACAATAAAAAATGGAAACAATCCTGTGTCGCATCAATCAAAGGATATTTAAATCGCAGAAGTAAACTGTACTGCTTCAACCAGAGCAAAGTCCTCATCGCACACTGATATATTTAATACAATGCTAAGTACCAGATTTAGAAAAAAATAAAATAGAAGATTGAAATTTGCTTCTTTACAGTTAAAATAGAATTCAGTAAGTTGTAACTAACCTGATATTTTGAGAATACAGTAACAAAGACACGATTAGGTCTCATTTCACAAAAATATTGTTCTACAGTGTTATAAAATTGAACAAAATACATAACAAACAGATCAACAACAAAGCAAGGCTTTCCTGCTGGTCAGAACTTTGTTAATGATTCTATAGCAAGAAAATTTGCATTAGGATTATCAACCTCTTCCCCCTCCCATATTTACAAACAAGATCCCAAAAAGCAGATACAGTGATACTGTTTAAATTATATCACAGAATAAGTACTCCCTAATAAGCAGCTACATTTTACCTTTAAGTCCTTCTCAAGTCTGTCTACTTCAGCTCCCAGTGTGTCAATAATATTCTCACCATGCTTAAGCATGAAGGCTTCTAATTCTTCAAGGGTTTTCACTTGTTGAATTTCCTAGGAAGAAGTCAAATTTAAGAGACTGAGGTGAGTGAAAGAAAGGAATAACACTACAGAGGGTCCTGACATATTTCAAGCAGGAGAGGGAGGAGGGGAGGAAAAAAAAAGACAAACAAAAAAAACACACAATAAACAACAACAAAAAACACACCAACCAAACAAAACCAAACCACAGAACACCCACTTCTCAGCTTTTGCCATTTCCTTTCAAAGCAGCCTCAACTCTTTAGTCTAAAAGACACAAAAGGATAGGACAGCTGGCTTACCATTACATCTGCACTTGACATAAACCCTTCTATCTTTAATGGGTTTTCTCCTTTATTTTCCAAGTAAGTTTAGAGAATTTCACTCATTTTCTAGAAGTTTCTGGGATACCCCCTGCTCACAGCAAGGCAGAGCAGGGTACCCCTATGTATTCTTTCCTCATTTTCATACATTCTCACTGTTCCGTTCCACTGCTTACTCTGGGCATCGCATTACCAAGTCATCTGAAAACCCATAAGGATTACTACGAATGCTGCTGCTGTAAATACAGCTCCTCCTTAATATCAAAAAACTCAAAGGCAGTTGGTAAGAACTCAGACTGGAGACCCACAGCTTACAAAATTGAAGAAACAAGGTTAAGGAGGACGGGACTCTATGCTCCTCCCTCCAAAAAGCCATAGACATCAGAAGCACCAAAGCAGGTATTACCGCATCATCACGAGCCTTCCTTAGAGACCATACACCAAGAACCAAGTCAGCCACCAGCCATTTGCCCTGTAGTATCTCACCGTATTTTAGGTGATACAGCTGCAGTATGTTTATGACAAATAGGTTACTGCCAACAGACACAGTAATTATTAAATAGCTAATTCTTGTATATACAGTTAGAACACAAAAGCAATTCAGTATTTCCCCCCATTACTCTAAAACTGAAGAGGAATAACATAATTGAACGAGCTCAAAAGATATCACAAGCACAATAAGCTAGGATCATGGCAAGACTAAAAAGAAAAAGAAACAAGATTAATCTGAATGACAGCAATTCAACAAATATTTCACAACTTTAGAAAAAGCAAAATGTTGCTATCAATGCTAATTTTACGAGCTAGTTTTTTGAAAAAGGCAAACGCTAAATTTGCCCTTTACTTAGGGTAGCTGAGTCTCCCTGAAAGCAGATATCCTGCAATAACAGCTTCACAGCTGACACCAGCTTACTACATGAAACTACCACAACCTGTACGAGCAACAGTTGCCAACCTAGAAACAATCACGAAGAACTTTCCCAACAATGCCAGCTGGAAGAACCAGTGAAGACCGCATGCAATGGCCAAAGGAAATAGTGGGTAAGGATCAGAAGCCATCAAAGCCTTTGAAAGGAAAAGTCACGCACTGAACAGCTGTAATAGCAAAGCAACTGAGACCTGGCAATATAAAAGCAAACAAAGCTGCAGTGCCTCAGTTGTAAAAAGCTGACAGTATTCTTCCTCTCAAAAATGTATTAGATTGAAATCCAATACATTAACAGGTCACTTAGTGCACTATGTATCTATAATATACATACATTCTTATTTTGACATTAAAGGGCAGTACTTTTTAAAATCTGGGACAATAACTACTGGTTTTAAAAACTGCAGTAATTTAAATGTAAACTCAGCTTCCAAGTTGTGTTTAACAAACAGACATAGAATGCAGACACATCTGATACCTACTTTTCATTTTGAAAGGGTAGCAAAGACAGAAATCTCGTAGGTAGACAAGCAAACGTGTATAAGCATATGACTGGTAAAAACGGGTAAGCAACCAAAACATTTTGCCCACTTAAAACTCTTTGTAATTTAGATAAATTATTATTTACTTCATAGCTTTGCCACATGGAATCCAGCTGGAAGCAATTTTGCATTTCTATTTTGAAGAGAGGGATTAAGAAAAGCTACTCTGAACTACACTAAAATCAGAGACAGACACTGATCTAAGGTTGTTTAATTGCTGAATGCTGTCAAAATGCTCACTCATGCGATGCACACAATCCACATTCAAGCCCAGCCTGAATGGCAGGATCTGTAAACCCTAGCAGTGCATCTTCAGCACCCAAGGTGGATGGCTCTACCAAAACAGATGCTTATTGTCAGGTAACAGGCTTCCAGTTTTAACTACAGGCCTTGTTAATTCAATTAAAAAAAAAATATGAGAAAAATTACATTCTCATCAAAATTTTTTTTGGACAAATCTGCATTTTCTAACAAAAAATTTAATTAAAAACACTACCCAAGTCGTGCTTAACCCAGAAGTGGCTCCATTTCAGTAACACATAATATTATTCTGTGTATTGATATTTAACACATTCACACAAAGTAAAAAAAAATCCACAATTCTTCAAAATGAAGACGTGGAACGTATCTCACCACTTGAAAATCTTGTTTTCAGACATACTTGAAATTGGAAAGTAAAAATCAAATGCTAAAAGTTACAAAATCATTTTTTAAAAACATACTTGTAGCAGCTGTTCAATGTCTTGTTTTTCCAGGTAAGAACGAGTAACAACCCGTCCATCAAAGTCTACTTCTGCCTTGAATCTCACTTTGCTCATTCCCATGTCTGTAGCTTTAACATCATGAATTGCTCTGAAACACATAATTTTTGAAGAAAATGTAGAACAACATAAAACAAACAACTAGCTAGTTTGACTTCTGATGTTAACAATATCAACACAGTAAAATGATCGTGTAATTTTAAAAAGCCATTGCCTTTGACAAACATTTCCTCATTTTGTCATTTTGTCACTTCTATTCAAAATTACAACTGATGGAAGAAAAGGTTATGGATATTGTGTTTGGAATTTATTTTTGATAATACTGAACTATTGATCATGACTAATCACAATACAGCTGTTTGTAAATGCTGCACTTGTGTATTTATTTGAAGTTTTCTAATAGATGATAGAACACAAATGTTCCAATACATTTACTTTGGACATTTGAAGACTTCTGTTTGTTCTATAGCACAGTTTTGCTCCAGTTTGTTAGACAAATTCCGTGACATGAATACAGGTAATAAACAAAAAGTCCTCTTTTTCAAGGACTAAAATATATGTAGCAAAGTCAGGCCAGAAAAAAAAGACTAAAATATGGGATATAAATCTCAAAGAAGTTTCAAATTTTTAAAATTCTTTATTTATTCATTTCCAAAGCAAAACAGAAAAAGAAGTATCTGAGGTCAACTATAAAATATTGCAAAGACTTCAGTTGTATTAACAGAAAAATATAATCTTGACAATTTTTAAAATTCTAACACAAAATTTAGATTTGGCAAGAAAGCTCACTTGATGGAAAGTACTAAACATTTTTCCTGTTCATTTTACTAAGTTGTGCAATTTCCCAGCTTCTTGTAAATTAGCGTGCTCTTTGTTTTAAGCAAATTTACTCTTCCCAACTAGAAATGTTTCTTCTCATCTTAATATTTATAAATGAAAAGTGACTTCACAGGAGGCGCAAGAAGAAAGTGGAAGGCATGTATTCAAGAAGCAGCCTTCTACAGGGAACTGCCTACAAAGAACAGGAGGCAAAAATTTAAAGAGTAACAGTCACAGGAAATGTTTATGGAATACTTGTAATGCTCAGGGTGGAGGAGGGGTAGCATTAAGCACATGGAAAAAGAAACAGAACATGAACTAAATATAGAGACACAAAAAAATATGTCTTAGCAAACATTCAAGCAGATTAGAAGAACTATCAGCTTATTGGTAGCAATTGAGAATTTCTAGCTCAAATCCCATTTACACAGCTATTCTGTGGGAAGCTACAAAACAGTATTAACTGGAGTAACCTAACTGGCATCAAACAACCTCCTCACACAAGAGGATATTTAAGATAATGGATGTGGTTCAATGACTGTTCTCAAAAAGATTTTGAAACCATGAGATTCAAAATCTTGAAGATACATCAAGTGTCTATCAGAGCTAAGCAAGAAGATAACAAGAGACATTTGAGATTCTCATTAAGCAGTAACCTGATAAAATTCAGCGGAATGATGCATATTCTGTAAATGTGAAGGGGAAAAAAAAAAAATCTACCTTACTGCTTATAAACTGTCCAGGAAAGATAAGGCAGCGAGTCAGAAATTAAAAAAAAAAACACTAACAATTCAAAAATACAAATGTGCATGCTAAAACTTAAGTTACAAAGCTTGCTCATGGAAGCTTCAGGATAACTAGTAGACACCACCAATTCAAACTGGGGAAAAGAGCAAGTTTCCCATTAAAGAAAAATTTGTCAGAGGATGTCAAGTTACTGGTTTTGAGCCATCAGTTGTCATACTTGCCCCCTTCCCACCCCCCCTCAAAAATGACAGATTTTCCAGCACAACAGCAGCACAGCTACACAATAGTTGCTACAATGAAGTAAAAAATTAAAGATGAAACTGTGAATAAAATAGTTTATGACTAGGGATCCATTAATTCATTCCATAAGAACAGAATCAGGACAGTCTGTACCACACCCTATATTTTATTTCACAGTTCTGGAAGCTCAATCTCCTACACTTCAGTTAAACTGAACACAAGAAAGATTTAGGCACCAAAGGTGTGAGAGTTGAAAATGTAACGTTTTTGTAGCAAAAAATAAAATAAAATTATTTTACAGCTGAGAAAAACTCGGACCGAAAGCTCATTCCAGATCAAATAAAATAAAGGCTACAAATAGGAATTACCAAGCAAAATGGAAAGAAAGGGGAAATAAATAAACACAGGCCTAAGAAAAGCAAGTATGAAGTCCAAAAAACTGACAGAAGCATAAAAAGGCATTGTCTGTGATACAAACCAACATCTTTTAAGCATAGCAGAAACAAATTGTAACCTGGAAACAAGACTGCTACTAGATGGAAATGGTAAAATTGTTACTAATGATACAGAATAAGCAGAAACAAGCAATAAGCATTGTTCTCTTGATCTAAAAAAGCACACCACCACATTAGTACAACAAAGCATTTCTCTATGAGTAGAAGAGAAGCACACTGGATATTTAAAAGGAAAAAAAAATACTGCTAATTCAGCAGGGTCCGTAACCTGCATTCAAGAGTAAAAAGAACTAAGAAATCTGTGAAGGCAAATTAATTTTTCATCCTGCAATACTGATGAGAATTAATAATTAAAAAAAAAAAAAAAAAATTAACAACAGTGTGTCAAAATTTAAGAAGGGTAAACGAGGCAATGAATTTAACTTCACCTGACAACCCAAGGAAAAAATGTGAAAGAGGTGGGGGGAAAAAATAATATATTAAAAGCATTAATTCCAGTCATTAAGATTTTAGGGAATGTAAGTCTATGTCAAACAACCTCATAAAAAAAATCAATATTTAGCTGAAAAAACAATCATCATAGACATTATTTATTTTAGTAGCACAGCAGCTAGTATTGTCTGTTAAAGTGAATACTTTATAATTAGTAGTGGAACATGATGTTCAGGCAATGTACTGCTGAAATAGTAAGTTAAGTAGTTGTGGTGGTGGTGATGGAATCAGAACCTCTGGATCCTTTGGTCAGTTTGGATCTAAAATAGCTTCTGATAAAAAATAAATTATTCCTTAATACATCCCCCTCATATCTGGCAGAATACATTTGAAAACAGAGACTGCAAATCCTTCCTAAAAGAACAAGGAAGGACTTAAGGGATACAGCAACTGCAAAAAGGATTGCATGAGAACTCAGGTACAGTCTGATAGATTAAGACCCTGAAAGGCTGAAATAAAAAGAACAAATTTTAGTCACAGCTGCAGAAGTACACCAGTACTCGGGAGGTTTTTCTTTTAGATTGAGTGTTAGATGGAAAAATGTAAGAGTAGGACATCATACTACACAACTGCATTTCAGAAAACGATAATTTGAACATTTAAGAAAATGCTGAAATTCTTATAGGTCCAAAACTACATTGATCAAAATGTACATCTAGTCTTTTTAAGAAATACTTGATGCTAAAAGACTTCCTCATTTCACAGAAAAAAGCTGAAAACAAACAGAACAAAAAACCTAACTAACCATAGGTTGGAGTAAAAAAAGAATTAGAATAGCTTTTCCCAGAGGAGAGGGAAAAAAAAAAATCAAAATTCTGAGATGAAGACCAAATGTCTTATAAGATGATGTAAGTTAATGAAGCTCAGGATATTAGTGTTGCTACAAGAAGAACTTGGTGAAAAACAAAGTTGGCACTAAAAGAAATCAAAGCAGATCATGTAATGGATCTAAGAAGATGACTCAAGACAGTGCGCACAGAAGCTACTGTTACAAGAAGCACCTAAAGGTATTTAAGCTTCTAACCTTAATAAGAAACTGTGTGTTTCTCTCAAGTCTTTGCTTTTTTGCTTTTTGTTTTTTTTTTAAATTAAGTTACTTTTTGTTTAAAAAACTGTTTACATTGAGAGGAGATGAACTATGCACTGTTGAGAAGTTATAGCCATCTACAGAAAACACTATACTACAAAATGGTGCCTGGGATAGGAAAAATTTTATGATCCAGCCTGGAACAAGCAAAAGCCACCTGTGCACTTTGCAAAAAGAACTACAGAAGTCATGTACAAATAACCACATAAACTCACTTACTCTAACACAGCACTGTTGACATATGCCCAACACTCAGACTAATCCAGGGTCACCACAAATATTTTAGCAGAGTTCAGTTACTGACATGAAAATTCTAACACAATTCTATTCCAAAACGGGAATCTTTTTAGCTTCTGGAATGAAAGGCATGCTGTTCAGACCTGTTGCTTGCAACTGAGATGATCCAGCACTCAGTTAACACCAGAATAAATGGAATAAGCTAATGGTCTGGTTTTTTTCCCTCCAGAGTTCAGTAATGGCTACAAATTAAAAAAGCTTTAAAATGTACCAGTTGATTTAGACCAAAATATATTCCTGAATAAAAGATTAAGAAAATAAAAGTGGTTTTGCTTCTAGATCAAGGTTAATAGGGTTAAAATAATAGCTCCTTAAAAACCATTTAAACAAGATTCCAGAGTTACAATGGTCTATAAGTTTATTTCACTGCAAATTGCAGATTTCCGAAAAAAGATAAACTAGCATTGAGTTCATTCTGTAAGCATCTAACATGCAGAATCTATTACATCGTAACACTACTGCACCACTTCACTGCCAACTGCTAGAGAATTCCAGACACCGAATATTAACAGTAAGAGAATTTAAATATTTAAGTGCTAATAAACTATAAAAGCAACATTACAAGATCATTTAAGTGCTTGCATTCCACACATTTGAAAATAGTTTTAAGTTTGTGATGGCTTTCTTGTTAAGTCATTGTCAACTCCTGTAATTTATGTAACTGTTAGAACATATTTGCAATTTTATTTCAGCTTTGGAATGTCTGAGAGGTAGGAGTATTCACTTATTGCCATTTTTAGCATAGAAATAGATGTTAGTAAAAAGTAAGATCCTAAAATCTCAATACAGAAGAATCTACCCTACAAATAATCAATCTCACCAGATTGCTCTCATTTAAAGTGCTTGAACTATTTTTTCCAGATGTTATTTTCCTGCCTTTTCCTGTTCTTAGCTATAAAGATTCTTACCTTACTACAGGATCACTTTCCAGTAACTCAGTGAGTCGCTGCAGTTGTTCAGGCTGAATGGATCGTCCCAGCAGGGCTTCAGTGTTAGTGTAGATTAGAAATGCTGACACAGTTCCTAACAAAGTTCCAACACCTAGAGAACCCATGCTGTCATAATATGGATTTCCTAAACAAGACATGCCAAATTAGTTTCACAGAGCATTTCTATGACGCAGCAGATAATTCAGATTTCACACTGGATATAATTTGTGCAGGTTTTTTTGTTTTGCTTATTGGTGGGACTTTGGGGGTTTGGTTTGGTTTTGGTTTTTGAGTTGGTGGTGGTTCAGTTTTAAATACACTGGCAACTCTTTCATACTAAGGAATAAGCTGAAGCTGGAAGAAAACAAATTATCTTAAGATAAAGCCTAAAGTCCCCTCCTCTCCCTCAGCCACTCCTGTCTCCAGCAGCATTAATAAATGAGTATACTCTTGTCAGCTATTTGGGTTTCGGTGTACAGTTTTACCTTTATTAATATAAAATTATATGCATCTAAACACAGGTAGTACAAAAGTCTATTCTTTTCTCAGTAACTCAAAAACCCGTATTAACCATTTCTGGACTACAGTACTTTAAATGCATATTCATTCATATTCAGATTTGTAGAAACAATAATGTATTTTTAACTTTATGAAGGAAATTAGAGATGGAATAAAGAATTGTCTTCTATATAAAAAATGAAATTTAGAATTAACTTATTAGAAGCTTATTTTTTAAACAATTGAAAAGCCAAAGCCAATGCTTAAAAAGTGATAGATAAATCATCTTCCCTATTCAGAAAACTTAACTCTCCAGCAAAGACAGATTTTTAATCCGTTGCCACACAGACCACCCTACCTGTGTGACTGAAGTTTGCCACACTGTTCAGGAGCAGCTGTTGTAATCTGATGACAAAACTAATACCACTATGCATCAAAAGTAAGGGAAGAACTGCTTCCTTAAATCCTCCCCACGTGCACACGGAGCCTCACACCACTGAATAAGGAAACTCTAGTATGTAATTCCACTGTGGCACAAAGTGATTCATAATACGTAACTGACTACAATAAATATACCTTTAGTAAAAAATACATTAAGTTTGTATGACAAAACAGCTCAAAAGGAAGTCAGACCCATCTGCACATCCTCTTTCAAGCTTAACCCTACCAATAACATACATGAAAAAACACCACTTTTTATTTCAAATATTTTCAACTCAAACTACTAGAAATCAGATCAGAGAAGAGTATAATTCTCCAGAAGCTTACAGAGTACAAATATCAGAAAAACAGTAGAGATGTATTTAAGTCAATCAATATAAACTAAATGCTCTGTGTTCGTATCATGCAGAGGAGGAAATTCATATCCTGCTCACCTCAGTTTGAGGCAGAACTTTACCTGTTAAAGAAGTCAGACCCATACAGGTAGCAGCTACAGCCACACTCAGAACTGCTGCAGCATCCTCCAGTAACACCACGTTTGTACTAGGATCACGACTCTGCACAACTACGCATACAAAAAAAAAAATCATTGCTTTGGAAAGCTTAGCTTTACTACATTATGCACAGCTTTTCAACTATACTAACACCAGCAACTTAAGAGAAAAATTTCTGCAACTATATAGGTGTAAACTGAATTTTTGCATATGCACAGACTTCTGAAAGCATTCATAAATACACAGAACAAGTCCTGTACCCATTATGGAAACCTCTCCAAAGTGCCTGAAAAATGTTAAAGGGCATATATCCTGAAAAATGCAAGTAGTTTAGTAAAAGTATCTAAGCAGTGCTACTTAAATCAACAGGCTTTCACCTAATTTGTAAAATGTATTTGTTACTAGAAAACATATTAGTAAAGCAAGAAAAGGGAGAATAAACAAAATGGTTTCTATCATTATGCACATACAGGTTAATAGATTCTGTTTTAAATAACCACATACCGTATTGCTATAATGACACATACCATATTGATAAAATGACAGACCCTTGGCTCGAGCACTCCTGCGAATTTCATTTATAGCAACAAGAAGGGTAGCTGAAACAACATCAAAGTAGTTGCTGAAAATGATTAGAGGCAAAAATAATTGTTTCCATTTAGTAAAAAAGGGAACTTTTCTTTATGTCATAGCGACAGATCATCAAGAAAGTGCTGATTATTTATACTTCCAATAATGACAAAGCATAAAGTTATTTTCTTTTCTACATGCATGTCTCCCGTGCAAATTGGAATAGTTATATTCATCGATTGTTTAACATCAAAAAGGCATTCTATGTGTACTTTCCAAATTATGTACTTTTCAACTTCTTCTTATATAGACAGAGAAGAAAAGCAGTTCCCTTTTTTGTTTGTTTGTTTACAAGTAATTTGCAACAGAGCTCAAAACTTCACTGTAAGCAAGAAGCAATTATTACTGTAATTACACTGTACTCTTAAAGATTACAAATACTTAAATAGAAATATTTCTTGAAACTGCGTACCTCCTTCAGAAACCAATGACCCTGCTAGTATGCAGTATGCCTGTGGGAAAAAAAGAGTCTCAATTTTTATGTAAGATGCATGTTTGTACAGATCTCTTCACCACAGACTATCCAAATGCAGCATTCCAGAACCCCATTACCCACCGTGCTGTGTAGCTGTCCCTAAACTGAAGGCAACTAACAATGTTTGAATTATGCAATATAGTGCAAAACAAGAAAGGAAGACCTCTTGCTAGGTGTGAAGATGCAGGGTTTAAAGAACAGCTTAATTTACTATAAGATCAGCTACAGCATTAAGATTACTTTTTCTTTAAACACATTCTCACTAAGCAAAGTTTGAGTTAATTGGGATTCCAACTGACTCAGGAAGTGGATTTCAGACTGTGTCATTACTTCCTATGAAGTCGCTAGTGTTAGATACAATATCAAACACTATTAGCTTACCCAGAGGAGAGATTCTATAGGATGAGGGTGGAGTAAACCCATGATCCCATGATACCAAGAAAGTCCTGCACCCATCATGAAAATGCCCACCCCACTGATCAGGGAGGCAATATAGCGCATGTTTGTGAAACCATACCTAGATGAAAACAAAGAAAGTGATTCAGGAAAATAAGGTTCTATATGTCTGCAAACATAACTATACATTTTTTCCATTAGTTTTTATATGTCTTAAATTATCATCCTATAACCAGGCATCTATTTAAGACAAAGCTGCTAAATTCAGCCTAATCCAAGGGGGAAAAAAAAACACCAACCAAAACTACCTGGAAAAGGATATCTAGTACACACAAGGGCATTAAGCACAGATATTTTTCTAATTCTTTTCTAAACAAGCTATTTACATAGCTACATTAGCTCTTTTGTAGAGACTGAGGATTTTACCACTGGAAAAAAAGAAATTCACGTCACTTTTTACTGAAATGCTACTTCTAAAAGAAATTTCTAGCCTGATAGGCAGCCAGTCTACATATTTTATAATGTTAATTTTAAGGGAATAAAACCTGTGACACCTTTATGCAGTTCAGCTAACTGCAGACATTCAACACTTGCAGTTTTTAAGAGCAGTGAGAAAGGCACAAGCAATATTAAAACTGTACATCTATTCCTTTTTTTGTTATTAATGGCTACTACGAACAGTACACTTCTTTAGCAACATTTAAAAATCAATAGTACAAAAGACTATATTGAGGAAGAAGGGGAAAAAGTGAAAAGGGGAAGGAGATACAAATATATAGATAAATTTAAGATTAAAACATTTTTTCAAATTACCTGACGCTCCTAATGAAGAAAAACTTCATTACTAACTGTAAATTAGACATATTTTGAACTAGTGCTTACACTATGAATGACTTGCCCAAACATGTGAAGTGTAAAGCAGGTCAACACCAAAAAAATATGATGGAGAGTAGCTTCTAACTTTCCTGAAATTTTAAGAGCTTATCAGTAATACCCCTCTTACTCAGATAAAAACAAAGAGGAGTTTGAGTCAAATACACCTAATTATGATAGAAGTAGCTGCCTTGCAGACAACCACTTTGCTGTAAAAAGGACAGTATTTTTTTCTTTTTCAAAAAATCTTGTCATTGACATAAGTGTTTAAAAGTCAAGTAAATCTATTGGAAGATGTAGAAGAGCCCGGAATAATTTAAAGAAATAAAGTCAATTAAATTAAAACACATCCAAAAACATACTGCAAAAAGAAAAATCATTAAATATAACATGTATCTAGTCGCTGAAGCTAAAACTCCTCCAGTTTGGAAGAAATCTCTTTTCTTATTTTATCTATTATAAAATCAGAAACAATGCATTTCAGAAATGATACAAAACAGTAGATTAAAAAGAACAAGGTGTTGCACAAACAAGAACTACTCTTACTGATTATATATAATTACCAAAATCACTATTTACTCAAAAACCTTACGGATGACTAGGGTCAGGCGTCCTTGCAGACTGACTGATGCCCAACGCTAGCAAAGCCTATTTAGGACAAAAGGAAAAAAATCTTTGTTAAAAAATAAATAAACAAATTTAGAAACATTCTGTATCAACTGAACTTGAAAGACAAAGGCAGATGCAATTTGCTGATGTGCACACATGCTTTGCTAATGATGCTTTATTAGAGCTAGAATATAATCCTCAAAGTCTGTCATTTAACTCTACTGCCCCCAAAAAAATGTTAATTATACCTATATATATAATATATAGGGAATTATATAGTGTTTTGTCTTAGTTGCAGCTGGGATAGAGTTAATTTTCTTCCTAGTAGCCAGTATAGCACTGTGTTTTGGATCCAGAATGCAAAGAATGTTGACAGTAGTGTGATGTTTTAGTTGTTGCTGAGCAGTCAAGGACTTTTCAACTTCTCACGCTGTGCCAGCTGCGTAAGAAGCTGGGAGAGGTCACAGCCAGAACAACTGACCCAAACTGGCCAAAGAGATATTTCCTACCATGCGACGTCATGCTCAGGATGTATTTTGGGGGAAGAAGGAGTTGGGGGGGGGGACACATTTGGAGTTACAGTGTTTGTCTTCCCAAGTAACCCTTAGGCATAATGGAGCCCAGGCTGAACACCTGCCTGTCCATGTGAAGCAGTGAAGGAATCTCCTGTTTTGTATTGCTTTGCTTGCATGCACAGTTTCTGCTTCACTTACTAAACTGTCTTTATCTCAACCCATAAGTTTTCTCACTTTTTCTAATTCTCTCCTCTATCCTACTTGGAGAGAATGAGCAAGTGGCTGCGTGGTCCTAGTTGCTTCCTGGGGTTAAACCACAACAACCTCTATACTCTCCAAACTAAAGAAAAAAAATATTTTGATGGAAGAAGTAAAAACCTCTTGCTACTTAAATGGCCTATTTGAGATATAATTAATTAGGCCGGTATTAAACTATTGATAAAGTAAGTTATAAATCTAGACCTCAATTTTGCAAAGCACATGTTTTGGTTTAGGACTATAAATTATTGAAACATAGTAACAAGTATTAAACTTTAGACACTTCAGTCTTTGCAGCAGCAAGCTGCCTCGAGGCAGCAACATTTCTCCTGTGTTTTCCCCAAAACCACATACTCAAATATTTGAGAAAAAAAACCCCACATTTCCAGCAGACCGTTTAACTTTCACATTTAAACCAGAACAGCATGTGTAAGTGGTAGATAATATCACTATCAAACTTAGTTCACCTATAAACTGACATGCGTGGCCAAATGAAATGCCTCCCCATAAATGTAAATATTATCAGTTCAGTTACTAGCACACCTGCCTTCACTTTGCAGCTGAAGCAGCTGAGAGGCTGCATAAAACCACTTACAAGAGGATAGGATACAAAAATGTGATTCTCCACTTGGTCTTTCTGGTGGTCAGAGACCCATGCTAGGAACAACTGAAGCAAAAAGGTAGCCAAAATTATGTCCGAGTTATTTTTAAGATGCAAGTCTGGTCTAAAGTTCCATGTATTTGTCAAAGTCGGAGAGCTTTTATGAGTCACAGGCTATTCAAGGACTCCTCTTGCTTGAGCTGCAGGAGGGTTTCAGTCACACTCATCTTTAAGTATTTTTGTTTCCAAAGCCTTGCTACATCAAAAGCTGCAACAAGAACAATTATTTCTATGCTAGGAGAAGGGAAGATTTCAAGGCCTCGTAATGTATACCTCAAGCACACTAAACAAAAACACAGGAAAAACAACACTAATTTTGTCCTTGCACACTAATATTACATGCCCAGTTCTGAGTCTGCCACGCCGCCTATTCAAAGTAAAAGTGCCAGGTATACGGCTAGTTGTGTTGTAAGTGGCTGCTAAGGCAGTCTAGGAACAGAGAAGAAACTGAGATACTCGAATTCTCATCATTGTTCTACCAACAGATGACTAAGCAACAAAGTCTGTCATTCTGTTACAATACCCAACAGGAAAAGTATTTCGGGAGGCATACTTTGTACATCATCTTAGCTTCAAGTCCCACTTACGATCTATGAAGTAGCTGAGTATAGTTCTGATTATTACAACTCCTCTCTTTCAACTCATTTCTACAAAAACTTAAGAATCTATATTCTGACTTGTCAGAATTAATACAAATTTTTAAACACTCTTTTATCTGGACAGGAACTCAATAATACTTTAAGATGACCATACATCATTCTTTTCCGGGAGGGCTGGGGAACAAGGCAGAGAGGAGTATGTAACCCAAATTACTGAGATTTTTTTCTGACATCACTTCCTAAAGGTAGGGCTGGTCACACTGTGCCTATGCATTGTGACAAAAAAAAAAAAAAATCAGTCTGTCCTGGGACTTATTTCCTAAATTTTATGTATTTGCCTAACAATATGACCCATTTAACCTTTTTTTGGTGCTCTTGTATCTTGATAGTTATAGGGAAAATAAATTGCAGCTGAAGTATGGAACAATTATAGGAAAAAACAATAGTTCAGAAAAGAAAAACAGAAGTATTTCAAACCACTTGCCTCAATTAATGTAGACGTATTACCAACAGTATTATATTAGCAGAAACAGTAGTCCAAACACCTTTGAAATACATTTTATTTCTAATTACAGGTGACTTTCTAGATTCCTTCTGCATTTAAGGCTTCTAGACTAGGTCAGTTATTTGACTGGTAGCTTAGAAACCCTCCATCAAATTACTAGCATAAATATAAGAAAAAAGAAAAGAGCAGTTAGATAAACCTGTAGAAAACACTACTTGAATCCACCAGTTTTGGGAAGTAAATTTGCAACAGAGTAACAACAGCTTTGCATTCAGACTGGGGAAAAACAGAAAAAGCTCTGGGCTTAGCAGTATTTCTAAAGCACTGTGAATTTCTGACAAAAAATGCCTTCATCTGCCTACAGTTTGATAAAAACTGTATATAACAGTAACATTACTCTGTGATATTTACTTTTGCCTCTGGGAAGCTAAAAAATACACATGTATACTACACATACAAAGAAAACAATACATCTTCCTCCCACTGCACGCATGCAGAGCTTGTCACACTCTGGGCACACTTCATAATCTGAATTACTTAAATCAGAAATTATTTAATAATAAACTAAAACACAAAACCACCTTCTCCTAAATGAAATTGTTTATTTAAAAAACACCATTGAGACTGTTTTGTCTCAACATTGTTTAAATGGCCATCAGATTAAGTACTAGCTTTTTTCCTCCTAAAATATATCACTATCAATTCTAGGCAGCATGTAAACCGTACAAAATAGTGCAAAAGTGATCACAGGTATTGAAGGGGAAAAGCATTGTGAATACACACCACGGCAGAATCTGAACATCATTTTTAATATGAGTTGTGGCCAATAAACTTGGAATTTCTAGGCTTCTCTACAACTCCAATGTTATCTGTGAGCAAACTTTGTAAAGAAAAATTAAGTATTTTGCCATGAGCTCTAGTCACAGAATCACAGAATCACAGAATCGACTGGGTTCGAAAAGACCTCAGAGATCATCGAGTCCAACCCTTGGTCCAACTCTAGTCTGTTTACTAGATCATGGCACTAAGTGCCATGTCCAACCTCACTTTAAAAACCTCCAGGGACGGCGAGTCCACCACCTCCCTGGGCAGCCATTCCAATGCCTGACCACTCTCTCTGTAAAGAATTTCTTTCTAATATCCAGTCTAAATTTCCCCTGGCAGAGTTTAAGCCCATGCCCCCTTGTCCTATTGCTGACTGCCTGGGAGAAGAGACCAATCCCCACCTGGCTATAATTTCCCTTCAGATAGTTATAGAGAGTGATGAGGTCACCTCTGAGCCTCCTCTTCTCCAGACTAAACAACCCCAGCTCCCTCAGCCTCTCCCCATAGGTCTTGTGCTCAAGTCCCTTCACCAGTCTTGTTGCTCTTCTCTGGACCCGCTCCAGCACTTCAATGTCTTTCCTGAACTGAGGGGCCCAGAACTGAACACAATACTCCAGGTGTGGCCTCACCAATGCAGAGTACAGGGGAAGGATCACTTCCCTTGTCCTGCTGACCATGCTATTTTTGATACAGGACAGGATACCATTGGCCTTCTTGGCCACCTGGGCACACTGTTGGCTCATGTTGAGCTTCCTGTCAATTAGTACCCCCAGGTCCCTTTCTGCCTGACTGCTCTCCAGCCACTCTGCACCCAGCCTGTAGCGCTGCAGGGGGTTGCTGTGACCGAAGTGCAGCACCCGGCACTTGGCCTTATTGAACTTCATCCCATTGCAATCAGCCCATTTTTCCAGCCTACCCAGATCCCTCTGCAGAGCCCTCCTGCCTTCCAGCAGGTTGACACTCCCTCCCAACTTGGTGTCATCAGCAAATTTGCTGATGATGGTCTCAATCCCCTCATCTAAATCGTCAATAAAGATGTTAAACAGGACTGGACCCAACACTGACCCCTGGGGAACACCACTAGTGACTGGCCACCAGCTAGATGCAGCCCCATTCACCAGCACTCTCTGGGCCCGGCCCTCCAGCCAGTTCTTAACCCAGCGTAAAGTGCACTTGTCCAAGCCACGGGCTACCAGCTTTTGCAGGAGTATATTATGGGAGACAGTGTCAAAGGCCTTGCTGAAGTCCAGATAGACCACATCCACGGCTTTCCCCTCATCCACCAGCTGAGTCACCTGATCATAAAAGGAGATCAGGTTGGTCAGACAGGACCTGCCCCTCCTAAACCCATGCTGGCTGGGTCTGATCCCTTGTCCATCCTGAAGGTGCTGTGTGATTCCATTCAGGATGATCTGCTCCATAACCCTGCCAGGCACCGAGGTCAGGCTGACAGGCCTGTAGTTACCAGGGTCAGCTTTGCAGCCCTTTTTGTGGACTGGGGTAACATTGGCCAATTTCCAATCATATGGGACCTCCCCAGTGAGCCAGGACTGTTGGAAGATGATGGAGAGCGGCTTGGCAAGTTCTTCTGCCAGCTCTCTCATCACCCTAGGATGAATCCCATCTGGTCCCATAGACTTGCGAGGATCCAGATGGCTCAGTAAATCACCAACTATTTCCTCCTGGAATACAAGGGACCTGTTTGGCTTCCTATCTCTGTCAACCACCTCCAGAGGCCAGTTGTCCTGAGGGCCACCTGTCTTTCTGGTGAAAACTGAGGCAAAGTAGGTATTAAGTACTTCAGCTTTCTCCTCATCTTTGTTAACTATATTTCCCTCAAAGTCCAGCAGAGAATGGAGGTTTTCCTTGCCCCTTCTTTTGTTATTAACATATTTAAAGAAGGACTTTTTATTATCCCTGACAGAATTGGCCAAATTAACCCCAAATTGCACTTTTGTTTCCCTGATTTTTTTCCTGCATGATCTAGCTATTTCCATAAATTCTTCATAAGTAGTCAGCCCTTTTTTCCACAGTTGGTAAAGTCTCTTTTTATTTCTGATTTCCTTCAGAATCTCCCTGTTTAGCCAAGCCGGTTGTCTTCCCCGCCGGCTAGCCTTTCGGCACACTGGTATAGCCTGTACCTGTGCACTCAAAACCTCCTGCTTGAAGCATGTCCACGCCTCCTGGGCCCCCTTGTTTTTAAGCATTGTTTCCCAGGGTATGCTCCGAACTAGGCTTCTGAATAGGCAAAAGTCTGCCCTCCGGAAGTCCAGCGTAGAGGTTTTGTTAATGGTTCTCCCTGCATCTCTGAGTATTGAAAATTCTATTATTTCATGGTCGCTATGACCCAGGCGGCCTCCAACCACTACATCTCCCACCAGCCCTTCTCTGTTTGTAAACAGTAGGTCTAGTGGGGCCTTGCCCCTCGTAGGCTCATTTACCAGCTGATGAAGGAAATTGTCCTCTACACACTCTAGGAACTTCCTAGACTGCCTCTTCTGTGCAGTATTAAGCTCCCAGCAGATATCCAGCAGGTTAAAGTCACCCACAAGAACAAGGGCTGTCGATTTTGAGACATCTGCCAGCTGCTTGTAGAATAATTCATCTCCTTCATCGTCCTGGTTGGGCGGTCTATAACAGACACCCACGAGGATGTCAGCCTTGTTGAACTTCCCTCTGATTCTGGTCCACAGGCACGCAACCTTGTCGCTGCTGACCTCAAGTTTAACAGAGTCGAGTGACTCTCTAACATATAAAGCCACCCCTCCACCTCTCCTACCCTGCCTATCTTTTCTGAAGAGCTTGTAGCCACACATAGCAGCACTCCAGTCATGAGAGTCATCCCACCATGTTTCTGTGATGGCAACTATGTCATAGCTTTCCTGCTGCACAATGGCTTCCAGCTCCTCTTGTTTGTTGTCCATACTGCGTGCATTAGTGTACATGCACTTCAGGTGGGCTGCTGATTTCACTCTTAATTCGGGCTTTCCATCCTTAGGCTGATCTTTGGAGAGCCCGGTTTCAATCCCTTCCCCCTTCAAACCTAGTTTAAAGCCCTCCTGATCAGCCCTGCCAACTTATGGGCTATAGTCCTCTTGCTCTCTCTAGAAGGATGAAGCCCATCTGATCTGAGGTGACTAGGTACCATGGAGTTTGCCCCATGGTCAAAAAACCCAAAATTTTGACGGTGACACCAATCCTTAAGCCACCTGTTGATGAGATGGGCTTTTCTACTTCTCTCTTTATTTAGCTCCTCATCCATCCCAGATAACACAGGAACTGAGTCCTACTAAAGAGAACACTGTTTTAATTTCTCTGATGTTTATTATTTATACAGTACAGACAAACTAAAGAACACTAGTAGACTCAATTATTACTTTCAAGTGTAATACAACTACTTCAAGTATCTGTCTTTATTCCTGAAAAATTATCACACGTGCTAACCTTAAGCAGCACAGAAGAAATACTCACCTGGTTACATGTGTCTGCCAAAGAATGTATGGCTTCTGAAAACATACTTGCAGAACCCGTGTAAACCCAAGCAAGTAGCTTAAAGAAAAAATTCAACCCATTTCTGAAAACAAAGAGAAGAAATAAGCTAAAGAACAACAGTATGTTTGGTCTGTAATATTTTCAGCAGAACCACAAGTGCTGTACAATCACGCATTACCTGCCAGCAAGTGGTAAAACCAAGTAGCAGTTCATTAGAGACCTGGACAAGCAGATAAGGCACAGACATTTTCTGCATGGTTACTGTTAAAAAGCTCTTCCAGCTAAAACTGGTATGTAAAGATATACAATTTATTTTTCAAAAATCATTAACTTCTAAGCAGTCCTGAATAAGTTACATTTCCTGAAAACTACCATCACATTCACTACTCAGAGCAAATAATTGCCTACCAGTGGGAGAACACAAGCCTTAATGATTTCCTTTTCTCTCTTGTCAATCTTTTGCCTCCTACACATCTCCTGCTCATACTGGAGTACAAGGTTCCCCATTTCAGTGTCAGCTTGGGCAATTCCCCATAGGATACAAACATAAGACAATAGACAGGCAGACATGGCTGTCCTTAGATTACACTGTAAAAATTATCTATGGAACTTTTCCATTAAGCTGTCCAGCATGACTTCTCAAGCCTTTTTTAGGTTATGAGCTCACTGGATTAAGTGTGTTATGTTGTACAGTGGAGGGTAACTATTAGCACCAAAATCCAGGTCTACATTCTCACTTCAAACATTCATTATCAATAGCTTAATTGTTACAATCATATTGCAAAGAAAATCAGGCTAGAAAATTATAACATTATTCTCCATCTTTTTTAATATATTTGAGTTTAGCTTATTGGCAATTTTTTTAAGTATTCACATGAAATCACGTGTTAGAATTAAGTATTAACATCTTGTCGTTGCATTTTCAAACAACTATATGCCAAGAAATTATATTTAAATCAGAGGAAGCACAAGTCCAGCCCCTCACCACACACCAAATTATATAGTTGATTAAATAACATTCATTTCCAAGGTCATCCTTAAAGAATTTCTGTGAGAGTACATCGACTTCTTCAAGCAAGAGGTAGCACTGTTTGTTTTCTAGACTAACTTCCATCCAAGGACCTGAATGTGCTTTGCTATTTTTCATTTAGTCTCACTACCTGAATGAGATGGTGAGGCATCACCATAATTTACAGGTGGGAAGTAAAAAAAAACAAAAAAACAAAAAAACATAAATTAGTGGATAATCCAAGAAGAAGGGAAAGATGTTGTAGCACTAAACCATAATTTAAACTCCCTGTGTTAATTCCAACTCACACTATAGCACATCTTTATCATAGAAAGAAAACGAAATAAATTACAGTGGGATTCAGGATCACAGTCTCTTGACTTTTGTATTGTTCTTCTCAGTGTTGTATTAATGGAGTTGACAGCTTATCTGAAGGTACAATTCAGCTGTACGGCCCCTGCCTGTTCAGGTTACACAACAGGCTCTCAGCTTATATTTTATTTCATCCCTACAAATTCTGAATTTGTGGCAAGATTTGGCATCCTAGCGATCTAAAAAGAAACCACACTAAGATTTTCAAATGTTCAGCCCAGCAAAATCAGACTGTTAATAATGCCCAGTAAGTTGGAGACATGAGACAGAAAGATGAAGAATGCCACATGGGAAATAATTGCAAAAACCCTTGTGAGTCTGCAGAGCCATCAAGGCAATTTTGTGGTTCCTGTCTGACTAGATGTTCACATCAGTATAAGACAACAGATAGAAGCCAGGTTTGAGTTTAAAAAAAAAAAGTCAGGTTTTTACTGCAAGTAAAATATGTATTGCTTTAAAAAACAAATTCACCACTGCATTTGAAAATAATAAGCCCTATGAAAGCCTAAATTCTGTTAAAGAAATACTACAAAGATTTTAAACAGCAGAGGAAAAAATAATCCAAAACCACCAAATTCTGAGAAGGCAGCTAAAATACTCTGAATCATTTTGAAACAAATTTATCTTTTACATAAGTGACCACCAATTCATGAAGTATTTTGTCTGCTGTACTGAAGCAAACTGATTTAACTACATCGTTCCTATCCGCACGAACCTGAAAGAGTAGGAAAGTTTAAGGGAACTTAAATCAAAGCTAGGTAAAGTCTGAAAAAGATTTTTTGTAATGTTTTGGACATCATGCCAAGACATAACAAACAAACAAACAAAAAACACCATAAAAAAGCAAACATGATTAATTAGGTACAATTCTCTTGCTTATTAAACCTACTACTGTGCAGCATTTTCTAATAAGCCTCTCTTCTGCACCTAGAAAATAAGCATTTTCGTTTAACTTAACTGTTTATAACTGTATTAAAAAGTCCACAGAGGAGACCAAGAGAACAAGGGGGAAAAAAAAGTTATACATCTTCCTTCCTGCCAGAAGTCTTGTCAATTTTTGTGTAAAGTCTAAATTGAATTGGTAACTTTCAAATGTTCTGATACGTGAACAACATAAGCCTCTTTGAAAAAAAAAAACAAAAAAACCTACAAATGCAAAAGTAGATCAAAAGCAAATATTCTAATTGAAGTTCGTAATTAAACAATTTAAATTACAATTAAAACAAATTCAAATAAATCTATCCTGACTGAACTGTAAAGCTGAAAACATTAAAGGGCATTAATATTTCCATTTACATATTTATCATTCCAAATCTGTTTCACAGATTACCACCTCAGAACATCAAGATGTATATGAGAAACAGGAGTTACAGGCAATTGGGACAGACAGACAGACAGATAGATAGAATTGCACCATCATGTGATTGTTCACTTTTTATACTCAATTTTACAACATAAGAGAATGGTCTAAAAGGATATGGTCTGATTTACATGACCATCCCTGTCTACCTACATAAAATATTTAGGCTTTTGAAAAGACAGTAAAAAAGAGGCCAAAATTTAAAAAAAAAAACCAAACAAAAAAACCCCACAACCTGAAAATATTCAAATACATTATAAATCTATATTTAAAAAAAAAAAAAAAATCTATTTGTGCCCTAGATTTGAGAACTAAACACATTCCATCACATCTACTTCCAAGGCAGCAGTAACATTACTAAAATACTTCACCGCTATTATTTTTTTTTAATATTATATACCGTGAAAACTTTGGATTGTTTAAAAGTAAAGCATTAGCTTAACAACAAAATCATTTCAACAATGCCAGAGCCCAAAGAAAGTTTTTCTAATAACAGATCAATCCTTTTTTGATAATAAACACTGCCTTCCTGTATTTCTGTAACAGAGCTTCAAAGTTTTTCCTCGCACAGAGAATTCCATCAACAACATGAGAGTGAGCCAGTGCAGCTGGTTTATACCCTCGCACGTGGATCCATACAGACTCTGCTTTCATTGAATCACATTTCGACCTTACTGGGGAAGCATGAAGTTTGTGAAAAGCCAACCAATCATTCCAACTGGAGAAGTTCAGACAGACTGGCCTTTCTTGACCCCAAACCAGAAGCCATTAAAAATCAGGCTGATGTCAAGAAGCTCAGGCCCACAAACAAAGCAGCACTGATGGTGGCCATGACTTAAATCTCTGAAAAGTCATCAGGTATTTGAGGGTCACAAGAGATCCTTCAACTTCTAAAAAAGCTCCACTGAGAATATAACAGGCCCTATAAACTTCTGCCAGCCAGGCTGCCAGGCATTTGTCTATAAAAGTGCCTAATCATCCAAAAAGTATTTATGAAGAGAGTAAAATGTTTATTGCAATGGCCTATTTACAAAACAGAAAAGACAAGGCTGTTTTCTCTAGATCATTTTAAGAAAGTGAAGGAGGTGAAAGTGCCAATACAACACCTCTCCCTTTTTTATTTTTTTTCTTTTTTTCCCCCATTAGAAACATCCATATTAGCAATTCTTATATGTTTTTAACTTAGGAAGGCCTTAACAGTTACTAGTAGAACACTCAGTAAATAAAGGAGGAGGTTTTCAGTCAAACTGTGTTTTTCTCCCAAGTAAAAAGCATATAGTTTTGTAGGAAAACTCAAAGAGTTATCTCCTGTCCAAAACATTTCCTGTGCCAAAAAACTAAACACACCCTATATTTCTATTTTGCTGCCTTATATAGTGTCTTTGCAAATAAATACCGTTTGTAAAATCAAATTTCTTTTAAAAATTCACAGATTTTATGATAAATAAATTTTAGTCATCATTTCCTGAGAGAAACTTTACCTGCTTCTATTTATTTCATGCCAGACAGTCTCTGTGTTTATTTGCTTTAAATCACAATCATTAGTTTAGTTTTGTTTCATTTCATTCAAACTGGCAAGATATGTGAAAGGCAAAAAGCTCCTAAAATATCCCCTTTTCAGTTAGGTAAGAAAATAGTTGAATAACAGCAGAAAGAGAAAAGTGAATTATTTTCTGTCGGTTTTATGAAAGATTGTTTAAAGCTTATGAAAACCTCCCCTCAAGAGGAGCAAGAAATATGGACAACTTTAAATGTCTGCCTCTCCACGTCCTTCAAAATTTTAGTTTTTACTTTAAAAAACTGTTCAGTCTAATTTCAAAAAATTTGCTCTGCTCTGATCAGAGATATATTCTGTCCCCGGTCTCTATACATTGATGAATGTATTTACCTAAACTCACTTCCATCAACAATGAATAAACAAATCTATTAGCTTCAGTTACAGAGACTGAGGTAACTTTAGGTTGAGTACATAGACTGTTCTCATTTCCAGGATAATAAACTGTTTTATACTTGCATAAACAAAACATTTATTTTTTTTAAACTTACATGCAAATGGCTACCATTACCACCTTCCCTGGTCCCTTGAAAAACATAGCTGCTGCACTGGAGCGTGGCTACATAAAGAAATAAGAGATAATTACAATAAAATAGCTAAATCTTAAGCTCATTAAGGACCTACCATACAAATTATTAAACAAAAACTCTGCATTGCCATGTATTGCAAAAGGCAGGCTACCGTCCTTGAAGCCTATTAATTTACTATGGAATGCTCACCGAAACTGCAGTTGATTCTCAATATTTCTACAAATGGATGGCTATAAAAAGGATAAACAAACAAAGCCTCCAGAAGGGGCCACTGCAACCATAACGACAGGAGGCAGCTGTGCAGCAGAAAAATTAAGAAATCATTCCACCATGGCAAAGCACCTGGGTCTGGGCAATGGCTCTGCTTAAGCAAGGAGGTAGGGCCAGTAGGACACAGAGCAAGTGTTAATGTTAAGTGTTTCTGGTTGTTTTGCTTTGGGCTTGGTTTTTGGTGGGTTTTTTTGTCTCTTTTTTCCTTAAGAAACCTATTTCATCTCCTGTCAATATATTTACTATAAATGTTTATCAGCTATAGATAAAACCACAAATACAGCTGCAATTTTGTTAATAGGAATACAATGGACAAAAAGAAAAAAAGCCACCTTACTGGTGGATTACACTGCCACAGTAGGAATCTTTTTAAAATGGCATAACATTTACCACTGCATTACACTCAGAGATAGATCTAGTATACTACAGTACAAATAGATCTTCCAAGAATGTTCAGTTAGTTAAGCTTATGAAACAGTTTCATAACTTTTTCCTTCAAAATGTATATCTCATGGCATTATTACAGCAAAAAACTTTAAAATATCTCTTACCTTAGTATTTCCAAAGAACTCCTTATATTCTCTCAACAGCCTTTGGTTTCTAAATAGATCTGCAATACAAATTTGGTTCCATGAATACTAACTAGTAACCAGTAGTTTCAGGAACTGAAGTCTGGTTTTTTTATGCAGCAGCAAACTTCTAGGAACAGCTACATGGTCTATCCTTCTATTATAACCAGAAACACACATTGTTATATACCCATGCAAAATGCCAAATACAATCTGTTATGATCCTATACATCACTGCCATTCGTACCAACAAAGTATGACACATAAAGGAAAAAAAACCTCAAAACACAATGAACCAAATCCAGGCCATCCTACTGCCCCTGTCCTGCTCATTAACCATGAAGGAGAATGGAAAGGATATTTCAAAGAAGTCTCTTATCATCAGTATTTTTCCATCCACTGATGATGTTCAGTAACTTCAAAATAAACACTGGTATACTACAGTATCTAGAAGCTGCAGTGCTAGACTCTCCCCTACAAAGTTATATAAATACACAGTACACATTAATTTAAATAGATTAAAACAGACAGTGGATGACAAGGCTAGTCTGTAGTGAAAGGGAGTTACCACTTCAAGTATATGATTTTTCAGTATGATATTATGACTGGGTAATATTTTTTTAAACTCACTTTTTGGATTATGTCCAATAATTATTCTGCTGGTCCCTAAAAATTTTGAAGCTACTGTCAACACTGACAGGTACCTTAACAGGTACCTGCAGCTCTAGTCTTTTTACTAGGACAGTGTTCCAGTGACACATCTGTTTCAAAAATGAAAATACCTCTAATCTATAGGCACATAATGGGGGTAAATACCTTGAAGCAATATCACCTCTCCTGTGATTTTAACTGACCAGACAGATCAAAATCCATTACAAACTACTGATCTGACTGCACCTGTTATTGACAATACCAGCAAGGATGGCAATAATTTTAAGGAAAAGATGGTTTGAGGGTGTTTCAGCCCTTTCTGAAGCACAAAGGTAAGCTGAATTGTCAATGAAATAACACCCCACCTAGCAGATTTCTAAAAATGCTGTACAGATTTGCAGTTATTAGAGAACTCCATACTCACTTTCCCTGTATTTGATCTCTGCTTCTTTACGTCGTTTTCTTTCTCTAGCAAGAGCCTCTGGACTACCCCAAACTTCAAGAGACCTGCACAGAGTAAAAGCACCTTAACAGGGGTTCTACTTATGCAATTTCTTTCAGTTTGATCACATTACAAATGCCCTTCCTAAAAGCAGAACATCACACTCTTTCTGATAAGAATCCCTGCAGATTACTTTACAGAATAAAAAGACGGGCAAGATGGAGCTGAGGACAAGCACTAAGTGGACACATGAAATATACTCTCCAATTTTATATACACCATGTAACTATTACAATGAGGATATAAAATGTGTTCAGATAGAATATGGAAAACATTAATGCCCTTTCACGTTGTTAACCTGACTGTTAAAAGTTGTCTCTCGCTCATGTAATCCATTTTAAATGATCCAAATATTTTTCTTCATAAAAATGTTCTTACTTTGCCTCTACATCCGCTCTCAGGTACACAGTGAAAGTCTCAGTATCATCATGGGGGCTTCGTCGTTTAATTTTCCTCAGCTGGTCTAAATCACTAAGGAAAGTAGACAAACAGTTTAGTGTAAGAAAAAGTTCATATTATTCTAATTTTACTTTTATGTCTGGGGGATCTTCCACAACTTTTATATTATTAATTTGCAGTACAAAAAAACTCCATGAAGTTGTTTACTTGAGCCAAACAGAACAGATATGCGATAGGAAGCACGAGATCTCTGTGATGCTATTGCAAAGTACTGTGTTTCACACACTCAAAAGTCCAAATCATGTCCTCACATTATTAAATACTATACATGGAAGACAAAGTAATGAACACTGAATAACAGAACAACCAATGAAGGATCTGCATGTAATTGATAATATGCACAAGTGCTAAAAAAGAGGGTTCATGGCTTAACATCTCCAAGTGGAAATCAGAAGTCATGTAACATGAAAAGTTAAGAAATTTAACCTCAAAACCTACACAGCCTGCACAAGGTTGGAGATACCAAAACTGCTTGGAGGAACAGATAAATTGCCTGTGCTGAGATACATATTAGGGTATCTCCACTGAGAAGCATCAAGGATTTTTTTTTAATTTTAATACAACAGAACATTTAATTTTTAGCCCAACCAATTATCTAGACTTTTTTTTTTTTTTTTTTTTTTAACTGCCTTTTGGTCAATCCAGTAAACCTTTATCTGGTTATTTCTCTGCACAACAAACCAGTTATGATAAAAATATGGCAGAGGACTAAGCATAATTTACTACTGGATCTTCACCGAAGACCAAGTCTGGTGACATACACTGTATGTAAAAACTTGGGAAGAACACTGGCAGCACAAAAAGTTAGAAACAAAGGTGCTAAAGCCTTTAGATTTAATATGGGTCACACACATAACATGCATGAAGTGACAGACACCTCAACTATAGCGATACGCAGTAAGACCTGGTGGCAGGCACGGCACATAGTAAAAGGCAGCAAATGTTAATCAACCAACAGTAGTTGTTACAATGAACCAGATTATATTTTATTCCAAATTACAGACCTCACGCAACATGAAGTTTCCACCGAACTTTTAGAGATGGTAACATCAAACCATCATGACCTCAAAATTCTGAAACGAGTTACTTGCCATTCCCCCCCAATAACTAGCTCCTCTAGAGGTAGACTCCCCTCAACTAGATTCATGGTCATATAAGTACAAATAAATTACTTTAGGAAGCCACTATGGAAACACGCAAACTAAGTTCCTAATCCACTGTAACACTAAGTAAACAAGAACTAACTTCAGCCACTTATGATTACGTATACCACAAAAGCATTTAGAAGTTGCTGTGTAAAATCCCTCTCCAATCACAATTATTTTTGAAGTACATACAAACAGTAACAATTTAAATTTCGACTCAAAGCCATCATACCTGGATTTAAGACAAAACTCATTTATTGCTCTGACTCCAGTGATGAAGTTATTCTGTGTGTATTTTGGTCCATACTCTCTTTTTTTAAGGACTGCTTTCACTTAAAAACAGAAATGAATAAGCAAGTTAAGTCACGCATGGAGACCCCAGCAAAAACTTCAAAAGTTAGTTCAATCTATTGTCATATCATGACACCTCTAAATGGAGATCTGAAAAACAATGTTTGTCGGTGAGATGGAAAACTTAACAGTGAAGAGAAAGGAATGACTAAGAGTAGAATGATTTACCTCCAAAAATGTTACTTGCTAAATTGTAGTTCAGGTCTCTCAAACATTCCACACACTTAACTGCCACTTTCAGCTACTTCTGCAACTTTGATGTCAGAGATGGTGTTTGGCTACTAAGACAGCATTAAATACAGTAATTTGGAAACCCTTGCTTTAGAAACTGAAATGGCAACACGGAGCCCCATTTCTTTGTTTCCAACACTTAACCAACTCCACCTTCTGCAGACAAGATTTTTGACCTTTGCAGACCATTCAGAGAACTGAGATAGACTGTACACATTGTTTTTATCAATCATTACTTTCAAATTAGTGCACTTAATATTGGGCATTTATAATAAAAATACACATTCTTTATTTCTAATGCTTTGTACGTCTAGAATATACATTCTTATCACATCGGATTTTCACGTGCAAGGAAAAGAATACCACATTTATTCAGAAAATGGAAAAATGGAACTTTAAATTTATGCCACTATTTCCTGCTTGTCAATATGTTCCTAACTTCACCTTATTTCCACATGTAAGTCACTATACACTCACACTCACTTCCGTTCATTACACTTACTGGAAGAAAAGTTACGATTGCTGAAGGATACAACGATAAAGAACACAACTGAAAACAAAAAGCTCACTTTCTGCAGGTGAGAAGACTTATGAACACACATGAATTTCCTGCATATCACAGGATTGACATGATTTCTACAGCGAGTCCAAAAATTCTCCTTAAGTCACAAGACAAGACAAGATCCTATATTTAAACATGTTGGGAATAGACATTGTAGAACTCTGGTAAAATTTATTTCTGAGTTCTGAAAGCTTAAAAGGCAAAATATATTGCTTAACACTCAACAATCCACTGACATTACAGATATCAATATTTACCATAATAATCGGATTTCTGTCATCCAGTTTGAACTTAAACAATTTTTTTAAGTACTTGAGTAATCACATTCATCCCACAATGCTCCTGAGAAAAGGTGACAAAAAAACTAGATATTTCCTAAAAACAGTCCATCATTTACCCAGGTTCGAATAGGGTGAACATTTTAAAATACGAAGAATGCTTCCTATCTCTTCTTATTTAAAACAGATATATATCCAAAAGGTATTAACCTTTGATAAATCCACAAGTTATTTTTTACTAACACTTACTAATCCATCTTTCAAAAAAATAGGTAAATTTCACTAAAAGAAAATACTATAAGCAATTGTACATTGCAGAATATCTCAGTAGTCCTACTGTTAGTTCAAATAACTGTATAAAACTGGCAATAAATGTAGAGAAAAAAATGCTATTTGGAAGAGAAGGACAAAGCCAAATAAAACATGATATGAATGAAACATTTTTTAAGTAGCACATGATTAGTGATTCTTTAAAAATGTTATTGCCTTAGTAACACTTGAATCGGCAAGTTTTTAAGTCACAGAAGCATCTGAAGACAACTGTGCTTTCTAAACCAAATCAAAATATTTATCATAAATATTATTGCTTGCACCTCTATAATCTAAAACAGTGAAACTCTCTTCTCACTGAAAGATATATCAGTTATTTCACAGTCTAATTTCTCCTATCTTGTACATTGCCTTTGCACGCACACACTGACAACAGACCCAAAGAAACTGACATAAAGGATGTAGACAAAAGTGTACAGAAAATATACACAGACACTGATCTCACCTTGTTACTGACAAGTTTTACAATTTGATATTTCTTTAAATTTGGGGAAAGACATGACAGAATTTTTATACAGTTTATAGTCACTTTCATTCCAGACATTTTTTTTTTAATGGGTTATTGTTAAAGTTATTTCCATGCACAGAAGGCTACGAGTGATCAAAAGCACAGGGGTGTTTAGTAGTATAATTCTTACAATAACATAATAGAAACTAGCAGTGTGAAGATGGAGTGAAATGAAGACATGATAAAAACATAAAAGTTATGCTTTCATTTTATCCATTTATGTTTTCAAATGATGCAACTAAATACAAAGCATGTATGCACTGCAGGCACAAATGGGACCATTACAGGACTCAGATTAGGGAGTTCATGTGGTCAAAATATATTTAGAAGCAACACTGATCAGATTAACTCAGCAATAAGAAGGAACAGAAGATGACTTAAAGCAAGGACCAGGGGAAGATCAAGTATCCAGCTTAACCACATGAAGTCTGAGTTGGTGAATGGGCATGCCTAAAAACATGCAAGGAAGACAGACTGTGATAACAGATAAGAAAACAAATCGGTCTTTTCCTGAGAAAAGGAATGGATCTTAAATGAAACAATTAAAAACTGATACAGAAGAGAGAATAATTTGAAGGAATACTGCTATATTTGATTTTTCAGAAGTCATTTCCAAACCACTGGGTACCAAACAAAGCTGACTTACAAGTGTGTTTTAAAATGTTATTCACATAACTTGTTACACAATTGAAGAGGAACCAGCACTAAAGTTTCAATACAGGAGGTATTTTCTTTACCTTTTACTTGAATTGGCTCTTTAAGGAAAGACTGCTTTTGACCTGCATTGCTTGTATCTTGTCCTGCAAAATAAAAATAAAGCTTGCTGTAAATATGGCAGTACCTATTTTTTATTTTTAGTAAAGAGACTGGTTAACATAACAAAATAATACGTCTTAATATTGCTTTCCATCCTGACAATAAAAACCCATTTTTGCTCTCAAAAGAAAAGACAGAAACAGTAAAAGAATAAATAACAAAATAAAACATTTAATATAGTGTTGATCAATAAGAGCACCAACTTGCAACGTACTTCAGAAAGTAATCTGAATTTTCAAAAACTATTTTAACAGTATACTTACAGTTTAGAGCAAGCTTTAGGCAAAATTTTATATTAATAAATATAATGAATTCTATATTGTTTATATCAACCGAGTCTCATAGAGCTTTCAAGCTGTAATTCAATTTTAAGGAACTGAAGCTTTTTCACTTACAAAAAGGTAGTTTATTAAAACACAGAATATGTAAACTAAAATCTACAATGCTTGTGTCACAAGCTGGAGCTAGAATGAAAACAAAGCATTTTAGCTCGTTTTGAAATCTGAGGATATGACTCAACAAAAAGCCAACAGTACTGTTAATTTAATCTTTGGAAAATAATAAGTTCCAGTAATTTCAGTGTGATTTCTACTTCAGAATCAGAAGTAGTAATTGAAAACACAGACAAATATTACATCTGTATATCACAGATCTTAACTTAGCTTTCAAAACAAAAACCTTACAATTCTAACATGTCAAACCAACATAACCCCTCTTTTATGCCCTTACACTCCCTAACTTTGGACACTTGCAACACATCCACAGTCATTAACAAAACTAAAACTGGCCTTATTGAAAGTGAAATATTAAAATTAAAAAAAATAATAATAATAATTTTCAAGCAGGTTAGTGTTAATTAATGAGATACTCCTAGCTTAACATGCTACCCAAATTACTCAAAGGTCAGATATTCTTGAAGCTTGGACTATCTAACTATCTTTTCATCAGGCAATTAGTTATTGCCCTAACAGCAACAGAGGACTAAGGCTAATAACAATCCAAGTTTACCTTCTTGGAAGAATAACACAAATTTATGAAGCTAGTCTTATTACACAACATATAAGGCTGGACCATACATAATTTGCATTCCTAAACAGTCAGCTCTATCAGCTATTGTTTGACTTGAAAACAAAAGTAAAAAACCCTTTGCTGTTTCTTTTCCTTCTTTTCTTACCTAGTTTAAAACACCAGGCAGACAATCTATCAATATTCATGATAAAAACTTCAGCTAGGACTGCTTAGCAAAAACTGCGTAGTAGGTTGTTTTTCAGAAACTCTGTGTGCAACCATTTATGTCATTAAAAGAAATATCACCAAAACTATTTAACAAAAGATTCGGTTATAGGAATTCAGGGGAGCAGGGGAGGCCCAAAAATACCAAGATTTATATCTATGCACAGAGATGATGTCAAGTACCCTTTCAAAGTTTACTACCTTGTTGGACAAAATTCACAGTGTATGAGTGAGAAGAAAAAAAAAAATATATATATATAGTGTATTTAAATTCACAACTACTGTTTTTCAGACAAGCAGAGGTCGATATGACAGAATTTTCAAGATGAATGCATTAATATTTTCAATATCACATTAACAGGAAAAGCACTTCCCAGGTTTACTGATAAAGAGATAGAAGTGCAAAAGAGATCCATTATTTGCTAAATATTTAAGTTATAGGAAAATTATAGGAATCTTTACAAGTAGTGTATTACCTTTTCAGAATCCTACCAAAATACACTTTTTTAAATAAACAATAGTATTATGTCCATAATGCATAAGAATGTTCTATTCGCTAGGCCCAAGAAGACACCCCCAATACGAGATGCACATAAAACAAGCATTCCAAGATAAACTTGAAAGTGGTTATTATTCATCTACACACAATACCTCTAGGCTGCAGTTTCATATACACTCACACATGCCAGTCCCCACTCTCAACAAAAGGTAAGTCCCTTGGTGCCCCACAGCTCTGCTCTCAGCTGACTGTGACTCAAGGCCACATTGCCACAAAGGGCAGCATCTCTCCCCCAGCCACACTAGAGACACCAAGCAGGAGCAGCTTACTGATCCATCCTATCTCTACCCCAGCTCTCCAAAAGAAAACAATGAATTTTTCACAAAACAGGCCTAAACATCATTAATGCCAGCATGAGAGAAGGAGTCATCAGATAGGGGTGAGAGAAGGTGGGAACACTCCTTCTGATGACAGTTAACAATCAGCTTAATGCAATCATGAAAGCAATAGTGCTGGACTATTTTCACATGTCCCATTTTAACCGCAGTAGCTGCTCATTAAGAACCCAGAAAACATCAACAGCTACAACTGGCTCTACTGTATTCAGGCAGACATTCTTCTGCAAGAATCTTGCCCTCTGGTAACCATCTTCAGCAGTTTCCAAGAAACAGAAATGGTATTATACTCTTCCAAAATCCAATCATAGACTTCAGAAACAATATCTGATTGTACCACTTAGAATAACATTGAAGATCTACTTTTGCACTTTCAAACATCAGAAAAGTAATACTCTTAGCTGGCTACAGTTACTGCTTTTTAAAGATTGCTGCAAGCCTCAGGAATTTACACGTTTACTAAAGAAAAAATTAATACCTGCTAATCTGACAATTTTCTTACTGATTTTACTTCTTTACTGATTTTCTTCAGTAGACCACTACGTTTTAGATAAAAGCATACAGAGTGCTTTACTTTTAAAAGCATTTGTTATCTCTTGAGCACAGTAGCCTTCCAAACATATCTGTGCAGACCTACACTTAATAAGCAGAAAAAAAAACCAGGATGCTACGATGGATTAGAGACAAGACAGTTCTGAATTTCACAAGTACCTAACTAGCACAAGACTGACAATCAAACTGAACAACAAGGCGCGTCAGGTTATATCCATTATATCAAGTGTTTAACGCCAATGTTGCAGTTCTGACAAGTGTCAGATTTGAAAGCTCCAGCAGATGAAACAGCTCGACTCTCCTTAGCAGTCATCTATAGTTTGACCTGGGGAAGTCACAGTGCTCAGTATTCACACTCATTCATTCTTTATCACTAGTTCATTTCACACAACAAAGGTGAAATACTACAACAAAAAGAATTAAAGCAAGCAAAGTGGTAAAAGACAAGTAATACATTCCATTGCTTATCCCTTAAGTTACCTAGTCCCTTCTGACGTCCACATTTTATCATCACCACTTTGAATGTGATTAACCTAAACTTAAATCCTTTAAATACTGGAATGACCAAGAAATAAATTTCAGCATTCCTCCTTGTTTATGCATTTGAAATTTAGATATAGATACCCACAAGCAACAAATACTAAGAATTCTGTGATCCTAACATCACACAATTGTGAAAAAAAAAGTTAATTGTTAAATACCAAAAGTTTATACATTTATATAAATACTCTTTATTTTAGATTAGAACTACCTGTTCCAACTTTATGCTGGGTTTCTTTGGGGTTTGATCCATCTGTGTCTTCTGATCCAAGATTTTTTTTCTGACCATCGGAGGTATAAACTCTCACTTGACTCATCAACTGCACAGGCAGACGATTGCATGGTAGAATATAAGACAAACTCCCACTTTTTGTTGAAGCTTGCCATCCTAACAGGGAGAGGAAAAAAAGATATTTTAGGCAACCATTTTTGGAAAGAAAAAGAAAAGGGTGGGGGGCAGGGGGAAAGGTGATCCAGCTGTATCAGCATAAGCTATGGAAATTTATCTTTTAAATCCTGATCTATGCTTATTTTACCTATGTTTTGGAATTACAAAATGGGAGTACATAGCATGCTTTCACTGCCTCCCTTCAAACATCCACTTTTAAAGTTCATTCTAACGTTAGGAGGTTTTCCCATACAATCCAGTATACATTTTTTCAAAAGACCTCTAGATGATCCTAATGGGGTTTAAAAAAACAAAAAAAAAAACAAGAGAGAGAGAAAAGATACAAAGCTATTTGGTAAAATAGCTGACACATTAAGTCCCATTCTAGTCATACGGCACCAAAATCTTTAAAAAACAAGTGTTGATAAAACAACTAACACAGACCACTGTAAAACTATTAGCCAGCGTTGCCACTCCATTTCACTCTATGTACACTCTGTACAAACCACAGCTTACCAATTAAGAAAAACCAAACTGTGTACAATACGCATAAAGAGTGACTTGCTACAGAAATTATGTAGAAAAGCATACAACATTGTACAAAACATTTTATACAGAAGAATCTTAATTTTTGCAGCACTTGCAACAGTGAAATTAAAAGATAAATCCATAAAAAGTCTATTGAGAAATCACCTTAGGTATGCAAAAGACTAGCCAAAAGCAGAGTTGTATGCAGTACAGGCCAACCTGTATTAGACAGCACAAACACTTCTGCAGGGAGAGTATATAACTCTTCCAACCAGAAATGCAACAGGCAAACTTGCTGTTTCAGAAAGCACTCATTAAAAGAATACATAAATGTAAAAAAATAAATTCATAAATAAAAATAATTAAGTAATGCAGGTAAATCAAGTCATACGACGCATGACTAACCACATATGAATAATACACCTCTCAACAAAACAATAATTCTTTATAAAACTGTTTATTCCACAGAAGTCTCAACAGCTTTCCTTCTAGTTTAGTCCTCTACAGAACAAAAGCACCTGCATGTGTGCACACACCAATCTGAACCTTAGAAAAAAACGACTTCACCAAAAACAAGTGAGATAAGCTCTTACTACTAGGTACTGTTAACGTGACAAAAGCCCAGAAAAGTCAACTCAACGCAGCTCAGTGAACTCACTGATTGCGACTCACAAAAGACTACAATAAATACATGGCACAACAGGAGCAGCGTTGTTTCCTAAGCTTTGGTAATACTGCAGCCATTGAAAAAGAAACTTAATCAGCATGTTCAGAGGACACTTCTCCTGCTAATCCACATATACACAGGAAACCATTAACAAAATAGGGTATTTGCTGCAATTCAACAAGGAGTGATAACATGAAGGGGGACAAAACCACTCAGAATTTAAATTTCAAGGGATCTGTGGCCTAAAGCAAAAGCTAGGGCTCACTTTTCAGGCCAACACAAGCCCTGAAAGGCTGCTCTTCCTTTTATATAATTACCGCAAACTTCAACATGGGCGTGACGTATCAGTTTTCCGCAGGGCTGGGCTGACAGGGCAGCCGCCCTACGTGCGGGAACACCCGTGACAAGGCACCGCCAGAACGCGGCTCGCCTGCCCGGGCAGCTACGATCTGAACATCTCCGTTTTCCCAGCCGATACTCGGACAGCTGCCTGCGCTCTCCGGCGGCCCCCGGCCCGCAGCGGCCCGTCCCTTCCCGCCCCTGCTGGCGCCCGAGCCCGCCCGGCGCCAGCTGCCTGCGAGCGCCGGTACTCGCTTCTCCGCACGCGAGCACGTAGCTCGATTACACCTTCCTCCGAGACTCGGCCGGGGGGGTGTCCCGGCAGCCCCCCGGCGCCAGGCAGCGCGCCGGGCCTTGAGGGACTCACCGTGGCAGCTGCGGGGGAGCGGCGCCGCCTGGCACCGCAGGTACAGGCGGTAGAGGCCGCGGCAGCCCCGCCGCTGGGCGGCCAGGGCCGGCATCATGGCGGCGACCCCTCGCGGAGCGCAGCCGCTCCTCGCCGCACGCCAGCGGCCGGTGGGGGGGCGGCGATTCGCATGGGAGAATCGCTGCGCGGTGGCGGCGCGGCTCCGCGGGTCCCGGGCGGCAGTGGCAGCCGGGAGCCCGGCGGTGGGCGGCGCCGCGGCACCCGGATGTGCTGAGGAACCTCGGGGCCGCCCGGCGGGCACGTCGCGCAGTGGCCGCCGCTGATTCACCCGCCCCTCCCGTGCGCGTGCGCGGAGCGGAGCGGTGTCGCCTCAGCGATTCAGCGGCGCGTCCGGCCCCGGCTGGCGGTTAAACCCGGCTCGGCCGGAGCGCGCGTCGGGAGTAGCATTAGTCCCCCTGGCATCACATTATACACTCTTTTATAAAAAAGCGTTTGGACACTTTTAAGTTTCTCCAGAATAGCTTTGATACCAGTTCACATGACTCTGACAAAATGACTCTGGCTTCCTTTTCTTTGTTTGCACACGGTGAAGAACACGGGAGCTCACCAGAAGTTAGCTTGGCAGGGAATTCATATAATTAATGTACCTGATAATCCACAAAGCATTTGCTCACCGAGGAGAATAATTACAGTGCCTGTCCTTAACATAGCCAATTAGATTTTGAACAAGGTTTGCTGGCACACAAATTCTTTACCAGCCAGCTAGTGATTAGCATCACCAATACAAGTTTTCCTGGAAGCCCAATGCAGGCAGATTAAAGCGAACCATCTTCCCAGTAGTCTGATCACAGCCACACCAGGTGAATCAGGAGCATTGCAACAGATGCTGTGTCATTAAGTACCAGATGTACAGCAATGAAGTATTAGATTCACTGCAAGTTGTAAAGTAGCAAAGATGAGGTCAATTCACCAATTTTAGCTTGCGTCTAACATGCAGCTGATGGATGTTTTGCTGGCTGCTTGTTATTTTGGCAAGGGCCCAGCAGTAAAAAAAGAAACATAAGGTTAATAGAGTTCACTTTCTTTTCTCCACATAAAGATGTTTGAAATAATATAGAAATTCTTGAAACATTTGTAATTCCCGAAGAGTCTCTGCTATACTCTAGAAGAGGTGCTGTCGCATTACTTCTAAAAATACTTTTCTTTAGGTTTATATTTTGCTATCAAAAACCAAATGGAATTACTACACTATTTTATATTCTTTTATCCAGCTGAATAACCGACCTTGTCTTGTCTAGTTTTGTTGTTGTAAATATGAAACAGGAAGGAAAATTTTAAAAGCTAGAATACCATACACAGATTAATAGATGCTACTGGTGTGGCTGTCAACCAGGACTTTCATGATCAGGGGCTCTGCATGAAGATCTTGATACTTTGGCTCATAAGAAGGAGGCTGGCTTCTCTATTGGGGTCATCTTCTCATACACGCTTTTGCAAAAACTCTATAACTTTGTTGTATAAAGCATATTACCTTGCCAGTAAAAATTTACAAGGTTAAGTTGCTTTACCAGGTCTTCGGGAAGAAGAGGGACTTTTAGGATCTGACTGGATTACTCAAGCTACAACAGTAGATCATGATGTCTTGCCTAGCAAGAAATCCATGGTATCTGAAGGCTAATACACAGTGAAGGATTTTAGCATTCCTTATATGAAAAAAAACCCCTCATGTAATTTGTATTACCAATTTGAATATTTATGAATCTAAAGTTCATTCAAGATTTCAAGTTCATACAGTGGAGGAGACTTGCAGTGTCCCCAGATCAGCAGCAAGAGCTGAGGTAATGACTTAATATAGTTGAAATTACTCTTTGGGATTAGCAAAACATCCTGCCTTGTGCATCTTTCATACAGCATAGAAAGGTTTTTAAAAGGGAAAGACTCTTAATTTCGTACTTTTTATGATCCTAAATGTGTGTTCAAACAAAGCAAATACATACTGATAGTTAAAAATTTAAGAAATAATGAATACATGAAGTGTCTAGCAATCCCAAGCAGCCCTTAAGTTTTTCAGGTGAAATGTTTAAAATAACAGATAAAGAGAAAATATTTCACAGCAGGCATGTGCATGAGGGGAATGACTCAAAGCACAGAATGGTTAATCTACACAAGTCTAAAACCACTCTGAGTCACATAGGTCTGTAAAGTTATTTCATGGTCACTGGGCCAAAGACCAACGTATTCTAGAAGTTAATATCTTTCATTTCCAGCTTGTGGGTGTTTTCAATTATTTGCATGCAGTTCATTCACCTGAAAACCAACAGAGTCATCTGCAGTTTTTGGAACTGCTCGCTGGAGCCCAGCAGCAGCCAGGCAGGGCAGGAGCTCCTGCTGCTGGAGCAGCCTGCAGGCCTCTCCCAGCACGGCTGGCAACCACAGCCTTTCCTCAGGAACCCAGGTGACACATGCCCCATCTTCCGGGACACTAAGATGACATCAGTTCTGCAGAATCGGTGGGAGTGAAAGTACAATAAAGCAGTGGGAGGAAATCCCAGAAGAGAGAAAGGGTTTCAACAAGAGCAGACAACAGGAGATAGGAGAAACATGGGATAAACTTTGAGGGCTAGAGATTGACAGCAGACATGAAGGCAGAATTATCATTTGGCCCTTTATTTAGTGCTCAGACCACCTCAAGACACCACATGTTGTCTCCCACCATTGCCATGTGCACTTGGTACGCACTGGAGCACCTAGTGGTAATGCAGCCCCCACACCAGAAAGGCTGTCTATCCCAGAGACTGAATCTTGTTAGGACCAAGCCTAGGGCAGATGTTCCAGTTTGGTTTCATTGTAAATGACAACCACCAGGGCATTCACTGAAACAAAAAAAATAATCACCACCAAATAAAACAAATAAAATCTCAAAACACAACACTACAACCACACAGTATGGCTCTGATTTAACAAGACATTGCAGGCACCCCTTTTAGGTACCCAGTACTCTGTTTTCCTAAAAGTAGGCATTACACTTTTATATAATTTGGTCTCCCACTGGGGAATGGAGAGTTGCTTGGCTATCTCAACAACAATCAATCAATCAGTAGGAGTTATACTGAGACACATGTAGCTAAAACCAAATTAGGGAAAAAAGAAATATTCATACAGTGTATATCCAGGAATGTGTGCTTGATGATTATGTAGGAAAAATATGAAAATATTACTGTTCTTGGACCAATAATCCCACACATGTAGAAAAAACTTCAATTGTAAAGCAGTAATGTCCTAAGCAAAAAGGAATCAGGATTCTGCAAATATAATTGCCATGCTTTATGACTGCAAGGATTTGACAATAAGTGTTTTAATATCTTTATTATGGGATGCTCTCACAGGTCAGTGTCTTCTAGACTCCAAACAAACATTTGGGCTTGTGAGTAGTTACTTCTTTAAAGAAGCCTTAACCATAAATCTGGTTTTCTTTTGATCTCCTTTCAAATATATAAGGCAGATAGATACTTGCAAAGCCCAAGTACAATAAATCATGAAGACATTTTATTCTCATGAGAAATTTAAAGAGAAAAAGACTCTCCCGTAGCAAATAGACATGTGAGGAGCACATTAAATTACTAAAATGTTTTGCTTCATAGTTGCAAACCAGACACTAGAGGTCAGTAACCTGGAATAAAAATAGCACCTGGAAAAATCCAATTTCATATCAATTCATCAAATCATATAGTCAAATTCCCAGTCTTTGAATAAAGAAAAAGAACTCTTAAGGTTAGCAGCACATGTCTTTACCCTAACACAGAAAGCTAGTTTAAAATTCTTACAAACAATATCAGGTACATAATGTATTGAAACAACTGCTCTTATCTCTTCAGTAACATGCAGGCATGCATAGGAACACAGGACTGGAGGAAGCTTTCTGCATCACCAGGTCTAGTTTACTGTTACTCCACCTGTCATTCCTTCTCTTACATGAACAAATCAAGGATCAGCTTAAAAATAGCTTAATTCTTTTGCTTGTAAGAAAAAAAAAAATACAAGAATATGAACTAAACTTGACTAGTACTTTTCAAGTGTATAAAGGTAGGACATTAGAAGCATCAATGCGCTGCAAGACTCTTTTCTAAAAACTATTTTCCTTACAAATGAGTAACACTCTGAAAAGAGAGGAGGCTGGCAGAAGGCAGGAAGAGGCTTTATGATTAAAAGTGCATTAATATATCCAAATAGCAAAAAACACCCCTTCAAAATACTACATTTTGTCATTTATCTGCTGCTGTAAGTATACATACACACCATCGATCCACAGCACATGTACACTGATGCAAACAAATGTCTTGCTTACCTCTGCCCCAAGATGATGTTAAAAAATTTGTGAGAATTCAAAATGTGAATAGAACCAGTGGATGCTCTACAAATGCACAATGAACTAATGCCTGGTGCTGCAACTGTAGTTTCTAAGGTTTCAGTATTTCTCTGTATTATACAGTTACACAACAGATAAAACACCAGTGGATACAGGAGAATTTAGAAAGTCAACTTCAGATTTCCATCTGCCATTACAAATAAAAAAAGGCAGCAAACAAACAAAAAAACCCACACATACAAAAAAAAAAACAAACCACAAACCATCACCACTTCCTAATAATGGTTTTGATTTAAACTTTATCACTAAAAGGAATCACAATAATTTTCATTGTACTTTAGTAAGAACCTAACTGAAGTTGCTATAGCAGAAAGTATGCTGGGAAGGGATTGCAATACGCAAATATCTGTCATCTGAAAAGAGTTTGGTCAGATTTTGTAGATTAAAAATTAAATTCAAAAAATGTTAAAATGCTAAGTTACAAATACCATGTTTTATATGTCTTTGCACACAGAAACAAACATACCCTGTATGCATGAGGGTTTGTCTTCATGTATCTTCTTTTAGATTGCCAATATAAAAAAGTAGCAAAAAAAAAAAAAGCCCAGTAACAACATAGACCATTGTGTTTATTTCCACTACAGGAGCTTCAAACACAACAGACAAGAACACATAATTGCACTGTAGCTGCTTTCCATTTTAAATGAACCAAGATCAGGCTGTCAGCTCTTCTACAACATGTCAGCATCTGAACATGCTATTCCAAGAGTATTTTAATAGAGACTAAGTTGGAAATAATTTACAGCTAGAAAACTTAAGTACTATCCAGAGGATACTGATGGCATAAAACCATGAATGGTGAACTGGGGTTTGTAAATGCAAGAGCACTCAATAGGATTACCATACATCTTTTTATCACATAGAGCTGAACTCCTGTGCATTCTTGTTCTTCTTCCCATTGTTCTTCCATCTCCTTCTATTACATTTCTACCTTTTTGAAAACCATAGTTGACATTGTCTTAACCTTTGCAGATAATCTAGCCCTGCATCTTCATCATTTCTGAATTTCAGATTAATTTTCCTATGAAATATCTCAACCAACTGATGCACCATCTTCATCCAACATACTCTCGTTCTTCGCACCAGCAAAGGTGCATGAGTGAACACACACAGGAAAACACACCACAAATGAAAACACCATGATCTGCACTTGTTCTCAAGGAAATCAGATTCCTCACCCCAGACAGGAGTCTGGACTGCTACAACACTTCACTCACCTCACAAGCCTGATACCATGGTCAGGCACATGGAGACTGGGATAAAGAGAGATGAACTCAAATTAAGCATTGTTTTCTTTTAAGAGCAAAGTCATTCATGGCTCCTCAGAATACAGTCCACACTACTGCTTCTACAAAACTGCGGCTGTGTGGTGGTAGCTCGCTGCAGTAGAATAAAGCCCACCTAGTTGGCACTGTAGTTGAGCAGAAGTCAGCTATTTAGTGTGCCAGCACAAATGAACTAGGCCTGGCCCACAAAAGAGTAACACTGGGTCACATTATTAACAACACTGGTTTACAATTTTGCATACTAGCTGCAAACTGAATTATTACTATTATACTGATATAAATGTTAAGTAATGAAGCACCAGCTACAACTTATTTTCAGTTCAGCAGTGGCACTTATTTAGGCAGTAGGATGTAATAATAAAAAGCAACCCATTTTAAGGTTAAAGGGACAGGACTCCTGTCAAAATACAAGCATACAGTCAACTTTCTCTATCAATACCTGCATTGAAAATACAGCAGTAAACTGAACAAGTAGGTACATTTTTTCACAGGACTCAGTGTTAGCTGTGCCATGTGTAAAGCAGAATGGCTCCAATGACTTAAAGACAGGGATCAGCTTGCTTTGGCTTTGATATACAGCTTAATCTTCATTTTTCTCTGGAAAAAGCAAATGAGAAGTTGCAGTAGCTCACTGCATCCTACACTGTTACAAACACACAAAATACCCAACCCACACGTAACAAACCAAACACACATCTAGAACAGTTAACATTGAAAACTGTTCGTCACTAACTCAAACTTTGAGATTAGAACTTAACAAGTGCTGTTATGCAACACAACATTGGCAATATTTTAAATCCAGAAAAATAAATATACAATTTGATTTCAAGAACATCAACAAAACCATAGCTATATCAATACAGAAAACAATTTAATTTGTTTAGAAATAAATATTTGACATACAAAGCACATACAGTGAAAAAGGGTCACGATAAATTACAAATGGAGATACCTGCTAGTTCACTGAGAAAAGCCCTTGGTATTTCCAATTTCATACCAACAAATTTATCATTCTTGCTGATTTAAGCACAGCACTAAACAAATATGGATCCCAGTGCTTTCTTTCACAGGTACTGGCAGGGATAATTTACTGCAGTGATGCAATTTGAAAATCAGTAGGGACCAGTAAATTGCTGCATAAAAGAAAGAGCGAATGAGGTGCTTTTTCCTTAGTGTCAGCAGCCTGTGATTATTATGTTTATTAGATTTTCTTGAAAGGGCTTCACATTTTCTCAAATATGCAGGAGAACTGTATTTCCCCTCTGAGCCCTTGCATTAGCATTTTGTGCCTCAGTCCTTGAATACAAGTAAAAGATGAATTTTTCCAATTCATTTTAGAAGTTTGTACCATCTGGATGGCACAAAACTAAGCAATGAAACTCCCTTACCTGCACAATATCTGCTATTATCACAGAGCAAGCTTCTGCAGAAAAGTTAATAAGTGAAGTTGACATTTTAGAAAAAGATATTTTTGAATCCACATTTAAGATTAAATTACATTATCCATACTGATAATGCATTTTTGAAATAAAGGATGGCTTAAGGTTCTGTCCTTAGAAGGCGATTTAAAACAGCAAGGCCTGGGCCTGACTCTTCCTATGATTTTAAGAAAAATATAGCATAAGAAAAGTTACAGTACAGAGATACACTAACCAATTTCAGTATAGTTTAACCATAAATACTTGCACTGCAACAATTAAAAAATTACAGACAGTTACAACAGATTAGCATACCCTTCTAACATCTAGTACGTAAACATTTGCAATCTTATTCTGTTGCATTATTTCTCTTGACCAGAAAGATGACAATACCAGGGCCCATATCTAGGCTCTTGCACACAGGAATCAGTTTTTGACACTGCTTTAAAAGAATGTGCTGTTCTAGCTCAATGGTCTTTGCTACCCTTAATTTGAGCACCGTGAGGTACAGTACTTTTTGAAATTGTTTAAGTAGCAGATAGTATCATTTTGGAAGCAGGACCACATGATCCTATATGATGTAGAAACAAATCACAGTTCCCCCCCGATGCTTATTTATTTTCTTTATTTTTTAAAAAAAATTTTCTCCTCTGCCAGAGCTCTTATATCACCTCAGGCAAATCAGTCTTCCATGCTGTCTGTAATCAGGTTTCCATTTCTGTCTGTAAAATGGGCAAGAGCTGCACTTCCTTAATTAACGAAGGATCTGTACAGCAAATGTCACAATACTGGTGCCTAACAATAATGAGTTCCAAGACAGACTGTACAAAACAACCAGGTATCTTGTTTGTTTGGACATTACTATCACATATATAGTTAGCAGCTCAGAAACTTTTGGAACAAATAGTGGCTCATGATTACATTTAAAAAAAAAAAACCAAACCTTAACATGTAACAAGATATTAACAGATATTGCTCCCCTTGAACATCCAACAAAGAAGCCAACACAACATAAAACTGACAGCACAAAAATTACAATAGAATATAAAATTAAATAAAAGACAATAAAAGAAAGGATGGATGCATTAGTAAACTACTTTGTATGTAAGAAATCCCAACTGGCATTAGCCACTCCAACAGACCAAATGTGTCCTGATATTTCATTCACCTACAGCTGAAAATAGAAGAGTCTCACACTGGATCCACAGCAAGCTTGAGCACAGGAAGGGGTAGGTCTACCCACAGAACCTATGCAGCAGCACTTAAGCTCATGAAAGCCAAGATGATAAAAGCAATCACAGGTGTGATTTACACCAGTAGACGCGATAACCATATTAGGTAGACAACCTTTCAGCAAGACAAAAAATCCTCTGCTTCACGTTTGAGGTTGGCAGGCATTCTATGGTCAGCTGTAAAATTTCTCTACTACCACAGACTTCTGTTACATCCCCCACATCACAGAATGGTGGCATGAACATACAGCTCTTTTCACCAGAAAAATCTCAACCTATCAGGACACAAACAGCATTTCATGCATTTAATTGTACTATTAGTATACAAGCAGTCGCAAACTGTGGGAAGGAAACAGGCACAACGACAGAATGGTTTTGCCAGCACTGAGTAAACTTAACAGTGTTACCACTTAGGCAGCCTAAAGGGTACAGTAAAAAGCATAGTTGATGCAGAGTGCAGGTCAGTTGCTAGATTTGTTTGGAAGTTATTTTTATGCCATTGTTCCATGTTTTCTTGGCACAATAAAGAGGTAAGTTTTACCAGGCCACAAGTAAAATCCAGGTTTCGCTTGTCAAGCAATTCCTTGCAAATCCAAGAATATACTACTAGCCAAATCAAATCCCATTTATGAAAGATATTCCTCCTCTTGATCCTTTAAGGCTTTTCCTAGTTAGAAAGAGTTAACAAGAAATCCACATAAGCTCTGCTTCATGGCACTGTCTTCCAACTCTCTACTTACTGCAATCTCATTCATTTATTCCTTTAATCTTCTTCATCCATTCATAGAGCTGGATCTCAAGACTTAGCATCCTTCAGTTAGTTTCAATACATCATATCCAATTTAGACTCCTCTCTAATTTAATAACAGCATACAATTACAGGAACAGTAGACTGCACCATAACAGCAGTTTTAGACCACAAAAATTTGTTCAGAAGTAACATGTTATTTTGCTTATATTAGTTACAAGAGTATTTCTTTGCCTTCCACTCTCAGTATAGGGAACAAATTTAGATGACAAAATGAATTTTTAAATCACAGTGGTGCAAAGAGCTGAACAGAGTCTGATGTCACAACTCAGAAAAATGTACGGCATAACAAAAAAGAGGGTCTAGAACAGTGCTGAAGAACTGAAATGATGCTAAGTAGGTCTAGTTTTCTGCTCTGATTAGGTACCTTTGTTGCAGTGCTCATTCTTGGGCTAAATTTCGAAGGAGAGAGTCATAAATATTTGCACTTTAGAAGGCAAAAATTCTCTATAAAATAATTGAGAAACGCACAGAACCTTATGTCCCAATTCAGAAGCAGCACTGGGAATATAAGAACATGCACACATACGCATGGGACAGCATTCTGCTCAACTTCCAGGTGCAAGCATCAGTATGTTCTGTTAGTGAGAAAATAAGCTTGAAGAGCCTAGCAAATTACATTTAACACTCCTTTTATTGCAGTAGAAATTTTAGTTTTTATAAAATCCTCAAATTACAGGATATACATATAGTGAATCTCATTGCAAGTCTTTAGCAGCTGTAGAGCATTACTGCATGCAGTTGCTTCTGCAGTGTGCAAGTGTTCTATAAATAGCTAATCATGTTCAGAGAGCAAGACAAGTAGTCAAAGAATATCATATTCAATTACCAACTAGTTCATCAGTACCAAGAGGTTGAGCAAAAAATAAGGTTATAAATACAGGCTGTGATCTAACAAACTAATACAACTGGGAAGTATGAATGATATCCACATCACAAACAAGATAACTCAATAGTTACAGGAAAATACTTTGCTTCAAGACTGTTTTCAAAAGTGTTTCACATTAAGATTTCTCCGATCAAGGAAGAATAGTTAAGTACAGTGCTATAGAAATTTACAAAAGGCCAATGAAACCCATTTACTTTATGCAATTAGAATACTAACATTAACTACAGAAGACTAGGCAAATACTTTGCCTTGAATTTACAGAAAGCAGTTGTGTTCAGACAGATAATATTCTTTTTCCATTACCTACCTTCCAGCTGCTAGGTGAATACATAATCAATTTAATATTCATTTCTGTAGTAGTGACACTGGCTTCAGATCAGTCAGACGGATTTATGCTAAAAAATCCTACACCCATTTGTTTCAGGAGCTGCCTAAACAGGTACAATCCCTTATGCAAATTTCCCATCACAATGAGTCTCAGAAACTGTAAGAACAATTTATATAGAGCTAGCTACAGATTAATTGTCTAAAAAGCTGACATGCTTGGATTATTGCAGTTTCACATTTGTGTAGAAACAAGAACAAATTTGCAACGATTCTGCAAAAGTTACTTAGTTTACATTGATTAGTTCACTTAAGAGATGGTTAAAAGTTTAAGCATTGCAGTTTTGTCTGAAAAGCCCACAGGTCAGCAATTCAGCTTGGTAAAACATCTTGTTATGGCAAGATAACTGCACAGAGTTTCCTGCGATCAGAGTGTTGAGATTTCTTCCAACAACATGAAGACTATTTCACAAGGAAGAAACTTGGAAGAGTTCTTTATAAGTACTGCAAACAGAAATAGCGTCTCCTTCAGAAAAGGTGTTAACTATGTCAGCTTGATAGATTTTAATCTCTTTTGTGAAATTCAAAGTGGGCCATATTTTTTGCATTGAATATAGTAATTTAGAAAAAATGACTCTACAGATATATCTAATAAGCAGAACACTGTCCAAAGCATATTGCATAGGTATGCATACCAGCTGCTATCCACTGGAGACATCCTACAGTATCTATAGATCAAACTAACAGAAGCCTACTGAGCACAGGCTTCTAAAAGTTTTAATCAACCTCAAACAATCCTTGATTCCTAAAAATCAATTCTGTATGACCGGGCATGTTTTGGATAGTACACAGCTACTCTTTTTCACCAATTACCAATACAGCACAGTAATTTTAAGTTTCCATGACTTGCTTTTGATATGCTAAACTTCATATTTCTCCAAGAAAAGCATATACACATTTTTATATAGCCTGGAGTGAGACTGGTGTAAAACCAGGATTTTATAACATCAGCAGAAGTACCAGCTGCTCATAATGTTCACAAAACACAGAGGCCTGAAATCTGGCTATGCAACAGTTGGTGCCAATCTGCTTATAAAGGAAATGCTGCTGAGGCATAGTCTTCTTACAAAAACAGGGCATGAGGGCTTCATTATTAAGTGTTCAACAACAATCCTCAGCTCGGTGAAGAGAGTCCTGAAAATCAGATTTAAAGAGAGTTTTAAAATCCAACAGCATTTAGCAGAAGTAAAATCTAAATCTATCTTTTTCATTCACTACTTTTCTCAACATCCCCCCACAAACTCTAGCTAGCAAGTTCTTTAGATCAACTCAGCATTGCAGTATCTTGCAAGAGCTTCAGAATTCTTATCCTTTAAACATTAACATTTCAATTAACTTTAGTTCAGCAGCTTACAAGGTAAGGACAGATATAAAACCAGCAGAATTCTACCTTCAAGAAAAACAAACAAACCCCAAGCACTAAAAAAAAGTAATGCTCCATCAGAAATAGTGTAAGGAGTTGGGAGGTAATTGTGTGTTTGCACTGCTTCTTGGCAGAATGCAAGAACCCTGCACTCTAGAAGCAACAATTAGAAGACAGACATGAGAAATAAAACTCACAACACCAGTTTCCTTTAAAAGCACATAAATGCCAGAACATCTTGGATAAACTAGTTTTAATATTGCAAAAAAAGTTATTTTAGATACCAAAGTAGTAAAGCACCTTTGTAGATATTGTTGTTAAAAAAAAAAACCACAAACCATGTACTAAGATGGAGCAATTGATCTCTTACAAAATGGTAAGGAATAGGAGGCAATCAAGTTTATGATTCTCAGACCTGTCTTTGCATACAATGACAGCCAAAGTCACTTACTTGGTACTTTAGCAAAATATTTTCTAATCAAGTAGTGATCATACTGGAAAGTTCACAAAATCTTACCCTATGCAATGCTTGTAATAAGAAAAGTTCTGAGAAAGCACTAATCTGAGCAAATCCTCATAGAAATATTTATGGTTTCAAAGCCATAGCATTGATTTGACCAACTTCCAAACAAAATCAAGAAAGCTCTATTTCAGTTATAATTAACCTGACTTAAGAATTTAACTAAAGGAAGTAATGAACATGCTTAAGGTCACCCACAGATTTTTTTTCTCTCAACATTACACAAGTTTGTAAGTGCCTGTTCATGTATAGACTTAGCCTCAGACAGGCCTGGAATCTAAAATAAGAATATCTTTCTCGTAAATGGTCACAGAACAATTAAAAGACTTTCCTCTCCCAAAGCATAGTTTTAATTACAAAGGCATGTTCTGAAACCTCCCACTCAAGGTGGTACATTTTAGAGAAGTTCAGTTACATGAAATAAACGTAACCTTAAACCAGATAGTTGGGTATTTTTTTAGCATCCAGGTGTATTCCACATTCTATAATTACCATTTGCACATTTAGTATTATAAGTTATGCATTCATTTTAGAATGAAAAATTTCTGAATGCCTAAGACTACACAGTTTAATGTTAACTTCCAAAATGAACTCCATGCTTACCGACAGTATGGATTTCGCCGAGAGGAGTAGCGTAATGTGAGAAATCTATAGTAAATGAATGGCTGGAGCAGACTACCTTGCCCACTGAAAGAGAATAGAGAAGTAGAACTTAATACTAACAAAAAGAAAAAAAAAAAAAAAAATCAGGACTTTTCCTAATAAAAGCAATCAAACTCCTTAGGATCAAAAAGGCTACATTGGGATCACATTGGTTCAGATAATCTACATGTGACAAGAAAAAGTACACAAACTTACACTTAGGAAAGCAGAAACTTACATTACAGAATAGAAGTGTTCAATGAAGCAGTTTTTAATTAATATAAAATCAATACAAGAACAGCACTTTAAGTTTTTTATATATCTCATTTCTGGTAGTGGACAAAGAATCACAGAAGTGGTGGATGCCTGTTCAGTATTAAGAAAAAGCTTGCAGGCCAAGCACAGAAATTGGCTGACATAAATAGTCCAGTTACAGCAAGCGCTTTCAGCTCATCGTAGCACTTTGAATATATGGGCCGCATTTCTAGCATCTTTCGCAAAACTTCCCAGTACACGCTGGACACTACTATAGATGTATTGAGACACTACTGCCAAGCCAATATCTGACTATTTCAGTTACCATGAAATTAGGTTTTGATACTTTACAAAACTGCTGTTTCACATGAAAGTGCTGTAAAATAGTGAAAGGGTAGCATAGAAACCATACATAGCAAAGCACAGAAATACCATGAGTAATTTCAATGACCGAAGCCTCTTTATATAACACAATATTAAAAAGCTCTATTTGAAGTTTAACATGACAGTCCCAGTAACTAGAACACATTCAAGCATAAGCAATATCTTTACCCAAAAGAAAAAATATAAAGTGAAAATAAAAGTGAACTACAGGAGAAAATCTTCCATCTGTACAGTATTTACAAGCATTTAATATGCTAGGACAGTTTGAATAACAAATTCTCAATCGCTGCACTTAACCATTACACAATTTTAAAATTTGGCATATGATCTTTTATAAGCTTCATGATCTACTACATGATGTATCCAAAGTAGCAACACTTCTCATACTAAAGTCTCCATAGAGATAGGAAAAAAAAGAAAAAAAAGTTACCCTAAAGAGAAGTTTTAAGTACTTCAAAGTTTCAGTTATTGGATACAGAGAGTATCCATCTCTCAGTTGGTAAGTGGCCTTAAATGAAATGGAATCCTTCAGGACTGAAGCATTTAAGTTTTCAGCTGACATATTAGAGACAAATTATGTATTCTGTCAGCTTCCACAAAGGTAAAGCCTCCCTTCTGCTGCCTGTGAGACTACTCAAGACAAATGTTCTCACTGTGTTACAACTTGTATAGAAAAAAGGGCATAACCTACTCCTGCTTGCACACTTTTAGCAGAATGAAATACCATGCCACCTTAATTTATGGAATCTAATGGTAAAAAATAAGAGTTCACTTTCAACTATATTACATCAACCTAAATGAACAATGTAGGAGAACACGAGTTACAGGCCCAAAAAACTCTGATTTGACCCAACAATGTCACCCATGCTATGACAGGGAAGCATTTTTGGTGCTTAGTTATGTCGGAATTAATATTTTTTTGATTTAATGATGCACCAACTTGAGAAATCTAGTATTCAAATAAATGTAGCTCCAGGTTCAAGCCTTGGTCAGCCAGAACCATAAAAATGGAGATCTATGACCCACAGAGAACTCAATTGCAGAAAGTAATCCCACATAGCAAGTTTCTAATTCTGAAAATATTTATGGTAATTCTTACCTGAAGAGCATAAAAACTGTAGCTGGCATCAGGAAAATCTCATTGCAAGCAATGAATTTTAGAATATTCTGTTGATTAGCATTCAGTTTCTCTAAAAGATTTCTCAGAAAGGGCAAACTATTTGAACTCCGTGCCTTTGAAGAAGAAAAAAAGATTGCGAGAAAACATACAAGTTACACCTACCTTCTCCAGCACAGAGAAATCAAAATACTAACAATTATCATTTATAACTCATTTAAGAATTTTAAGACTAAGTCATTTAAAGGTATGCAGATCAGTATCTCAAGGAAAACTACTGGAAGCTTGGAACTCCGTAATTACAGAGTTCAATTAAAATCACGAGGTGCTGCAGTTCCCTCCCACACCCTTTTTGGTTCAACAGCATGGAGAAGGCCATGAGCCTTATGCTGCCCACTAGGAGGAAGCACCTATGACAGCAAGACAGCCCAGTTAGGAAGACCAAAGGTTGGACTTGCATGAAGCTGCACAAGGCAGTTCAATGAGCAGCAAGTCCAATGGCAGTTATTTCCTTGCTAGCCTCACCCTGCATTTTGTTATTTTACTACTGAAACAGAACACTCAATTTCACAGACTATGGTTTAGCTTGAAAGCATGTCTTAAGTTGCAACGTAACTGCTACACAGCTTTTGCTTCCTTCAAAGAACAACATTTGAAGAAAAGAACTAGTGTCAACTCCAACATGGTTAAGTCATAACAGAAGGGAGAAAAAACCAAACCACCAACCTAAAGACTTCTCATGTTCCCTGTGCTGAGATTCCATATAACGTCACTTTAACTCCTCTAGCGTAGCTAAAGGAAACCATAGCTGCAACTCACACCTGTTTATAAACCCCAAGAATACCAGCAGTATTAATTGTATCAAAAAGCATGTCATACTTACATCAAGAACCTTCTTCGTATATGTGGCAGCATGAAGCAAAGAGAACAGCAGAACTGGAAAAATACTCACTGAAGCAAGCGATAAGGAAAATTATAGGCTGCACAAGTGCTTCATTTCTCTGTGATGTTAACACACAAGTAACAGCTTGATGGTTGGCTGAAATTATCTATGCTGTATTAAAACATGTATACGTCTAACATCTGCATTTATAGCTCTTTGCTTCTTCCACCTCTTCACTATACATTTTTATTAACTTCAAAATGTGCACATATGTAGGTATGCAAAAGTACAACATACACCATTACACATCAATGCATTTCTGCTGGAGTGCATTCTTCCTGCGTAGAAGATGTGTGTGAGGCTACTACTTAAGATCTATCAAATACATGTAGTAATACTTTTAATTAAGAGATGCTACAAAATGCATTTCTTTACCAAAAAACATGCAGTTGCCAGCCATTCAGATTTGAGAGAGCAAGAACATAGACATGCCTCTGTCAGAAACATTTTAAGAGTAGGATACTAAGCATATATACAAAGTGGCACAAAAGAAAAGTTGGTTCTTACACATCACCTTTGACAAGCCACAGGACTAAGTCTTTTTTTGCATACTTCATCTGTTTAATAACTCATCTCAAAAAGCTACTACTGTATAATTATCTCTCTACATGATACGTGTCCTACTCACAGTGAGGAGTCATATATAAACTCAGTACTGGTAATAAATGAAAGCTACCAACTTCTCAAAGTATCACTTGAGGCTGGTCATAAAACCCACTGAAGTCTCAGGTAAAGAAAGCCTAAGTACGCAGAGACCGCAGTGCACTAGAGAGGTAATTAACCTGAGTATGGATCAATCAACATAAACCTCTCCTATTTTACACAGAATATTCTCTACGAATAGCAAACATATTCTAGTTTAAACTAGTTTTTCAACCCACGGCACAGGTGGTGAGAAGAATCAAGTTTTTAAGATATTTAAAAACATCACCAGGGTGACCAAAGCAAAGGATACTTGTAACCGGGTAGGAATTCACAAAAATAAGTGAGTACAACAGGTAGTGGCAGCTGTCCTCCAGCAAGGCCTGGGCCAGAAACGCCCTGCTAAGCTGAAAGTGTGGTAGCCTTTGGTGTAGTCGGAGGGCACTAGTAAGAGCGTTAGCCAGCAAGGCACGCTGATAAAAGCTCGCTGCTTCATGCAACCTGCAAATCATCAGAGGAGGCATTACCATATGAACCAAGCCCCTGCTCAGAAGTTTGCCACCCTTGAGAATTGCATCACAATTGCACAACACCTGAAGTATTTCTATTATCATACACAAGCACTATTATCAAAATACAACTCAAAAACTTGTAACACCGACTTACTGGAGGTGCCAAAGGTAAACCAACTCAATATATGACTCCATAACCACAGATAAAACCACACATTTGCCAGTACTTTACAGTTGTTCAACACATTTTCCAAACATGTCTACAAGTGTTTCAAACCAACCTAAAATGGATAAACTGTTCTTACAGAAATCACCCAAGTAGGCTAAATGACAAAATTTACCCTAACATGGAAAACAACTCTTTGAAAAGGGAGTGCATCTACTTTGAAAATATTTAATGCTATTTTACAAAATTACAATACATACCCTAGAAGAGGCAGGACAAATAAAGCTGAGCAGTAAACTGTGAACAAGCGGGAAATCCACATTGCTGTATCCAACTTGTTAGCCATCAGAAATTGCTACATCAGAGGAAGAAAAGAAAAAAAACAACACCCACAGATGTTGATATCTTAATATTTGCATACAATGAACATTCTTCTGTTCTATATTAAATTGTAAGTCTTTCTCCAACCTTGAACAGAATCAAATAATAGCTTGAAGCAAAGAGCATCTTTTTCATCTGTATAAAACTTGACTCATACAATGTTACTAACCATAGCAAAAACAGCTTGGCTGTCTCAGAATCAAGAGGCTCCTTTGTACATTGCAATAAAACACAGTAGTAAGATCTTGTGTGGAGGTAGCTTTTCCGAACAAACCAACCTCACAAAACAGCCAGCTTCCAAAATGCATCATGCAAGGTCTGACTTTTGTATCTATTCCTTTAAGGTTCCTTTTAAAATACACTTCACACATCTAGGGCTAAATCACATTTCTTAGGAAGGAGGAAAACAGAAGGGGTCTGGGAGATTTAGCATAGCTACCTCATAAGGAAAGTAGCATCATTTTGGCTTACTTATTCTTGGCTGCAAAAAACAACAACACAAAAAAAAACAAAATAAAAAGAACAAAAAAACCCACAAACACACACAAAAAACCCAACACAACCAAACTTTTAACAGTAATCTAGCAGCTCTCCTTAATCACAGTCCTCTTCACACCTGATGCAGTCTCGGTACCAGAATGGCTCTAACATCACATGCTTTGAGACATTAGGTGCCTAAGAGACAAAATATCAGCTCCCTTTCACCTGAAAGAGCTCAAGATGTTTTTCCGAATTTGAACCAGCTTTTGAACACTGCTCTTTTCCTCCACGTTCGTAGACCCTTTTTATGAAAATGACCAGGAATTAACCTAACCTGAAAGCGCCTTCATATCGTCATCTCCTAACTTACGTAATATAACCACAGACACATGGTTGCTGCCGCACAGAATTAGTTCTGATTGAGGCATTTCCCAGAACGGCGGCGCAGCAGCAACACGTTTTCATCCAGCAAGTGGAAGGTCCGCTTCCCCCTGCCCGGGCGAGCAGCACACGGGGCGCCCGCGCTGCCGGGGAGGCATCGTGGCCAGCACAGGGTGCTCCTGCTCTCCCCGCAAGAGCCGGGCCGGCGCCGCGGCCTGCTGCCCCCCGCACGGCCGGGCCGCTGCTTACCACCGCTCCGCCGCCGGCCCCGCCTTGCATGGGCCCGTTCTGCGTGGAGTCTGCCATGGCTGCACCTGCGGGGAGAGAAGCGCCTCAGCAGAGATACGGGCGACCGCCTCCCGAGCCCGAACTCCCGGCCCGGCCGCCCGCGACCCACCGCAAGCGCCACAAATGGCCAAGCACCACACACCGCCGCACTCCCCGGATCCGGCCGGGCGTCACTTCCAGCGGCCGCAGGGCCTGCCGGGCAATGTAGGCGACGTGACGCCTGCGACCGCCCCAGGCGGCGTCACAAGGCGTTGTCGGGGGTGGCGCGGGGCTGCCGCTGCCAGGGGACACGAGTGGGGCGGAGGTTCGCTCCGGCTCCCAGGGCTCTGCCATCAACAGCGGGCCCGGCCATTGCTCCTCAGCTGGCTATGTGGGGTCTACAAAGAGGTTCTTCTGTATTGTGACAGCGACGGTATCAGTGCTCACTTGGGCACCTGTCTGGAGAGCGTTTGGTCACCGAGGGCCAGGCAGGCTTTGCGGAGCCACTTACCGAAACACAGACTTAGGAATCGTAAGGTCCCAGGTCTCAGACAGTGCTCTGCAGTTCCCCAGTGCTGTAGTGTCATGGTGGTGTCACACAAAAATTATCCAAATAAAAATTAAACATCATCCTGCCTCAGGTGGTGTTTTGGGTGTTACTGGTTCCCTAGAAGGAGGGGAAAAAAAAATAAAAAAAACCCAAGCTTTTTTGAAGCTTCATGTGCCCAAACATCCTGCAAGCAGTATTAAATTAAAATGCAGAAGCTTTGAAGTAAGTTCCTGGAGTCTTTGGTCTATAATAATTTAACACTAAAGCAGAGGAGCTTTAATCAAGTACTGGTATACCAGCAGTGTTGACAGGAGAACCAACCCAGATAGCACAAAGTGGAAGCCTCCTGCTCACTCTGCAACATGTCACATATGAGATGTGCAAGGTTTTGGGAAAGGTTAATCCTCCATTAATCTGACCCTCATCTTAATATTGGTCTTTTGGTTTGGTTTTGGGGGCGGGGAGGTGATTTTATTTATTTTTTTTTTAATGACTGGTGCTAGATAGCTATGTGAACATGTTTCTGTTCTCAGCTGGACATCTGTAAATCTAGTATAACTTGGCTGAAGTGATATCAAAGTAAAATAAAATAAACTGAGGGCCTCAAGATAGACACCTTTGCCTTTTAGCTCCTGTAGCCTCGTGTGGTTTGTACTCCCAAGTTTCTCTCAAGGATGTGCAGCAGGTTCCCTCTTCTGGCAGCATGGGTTCCAGGACAGCAAACCATCTGCTCCAGTTTCTAAGCATTCCCAGGTGCTTTCAATTACTCTAGCAGCAAAAAAAGACATATTTTTGTGACCAAGGATGTTGGAATCAACATCCACAATAAGCTTCATCTCTGGTTTATGATGATTAAACTTGAAGATTGATGGGAAGAGACTTAGGAAGGCATCAGGAGAATGTGTAATGAAGTATGGTGATGGGGAAGGAGCAAAATGAGAGTCAGCTGATAGGGATTCTAATAACATAACAATTACAAGTAAACTAAGGCTTGAGGCTAATTAACACTTTTAAAATTGAAGATGCAGAACCTGATTTTCCACTTCTTTTCCCAGCCACTCATCTCTTACTAAAGTGGCTGCAAAGTAGGCACAAGACTTACCTGCTGTTTTGGGACCATTTTTGTGTGGGTGGAGAACACTGTGTATAAACAGCACTAGAGAATTAGGGCTCTCAGTGTGTCTGCTGGATGTTCTCAAATGCATAACATTATGCTAAACCAAAATTAAGGCTTTGAATATTGCCACAATAAATTTAGTTTAACTATTACCAAATTATTTTCTTTATTACAAAATAAAATATTGGTTTAGATGCAACTGAAATACACATTGAAGACAAACAGATGTTTAATGCTGCCAAACTGAAATGTCACAAGTGAAAAAACCTTTTGACCAGTCTACAAGATTAGGTATTTCTTAAACAGACCTAGGATGACAAATCTATACCTATATGCTTATTTATTTCTTAGCCAGGAGACCTACGTAGTTAAACATGGAACTGCTGGGTGAGCTCAAGTGGAAGAGGTGAGTTTACAGGTCACAGAAGGAGGGCCTGGCCATTTGGGGAGAATATAAGGCTGCTGTCAGAAGGTGTAGGGAGGCAACTAGGAAAGCTAAGGGCTCCTTAGAATTAAACCTGGTGAGAGGGGTCGAGGACAACAGAAGGAGCTTTTTCAGATACATGGCAGATAAAACTAACATCAGAGGCAATGCAGGCCCACTGATGAATGAGGTGGGTGCCCTGGTGACAGAACATATGGAGAAGGCAGAGTTACTGAATGCCTTCTTTGTCTCTGTGTACTCTGCTGGAGGCTGTCCTGAGGAGCCCCGTACCCCCAAGGCCCCAAAGGAAGTCAGGACAATGGAGGAGTTTGCCTTAGTTGATGAGGACTGGGTTAAAGAGCAATTAAGCAATCTGGACAACCATAAATCCATGGGTCCGTATGGGATGCACCCGTGGGTGCTGAGGAGCTGGCTGAGGTCATTGCTGGACCACTCTCCATCATCTTTGCCAAGTCTTGGGAAACAGGAGAGGTGCCTGAGGACTGGAGAAAAGCAAATGTCACTCCAGTCTTCAAAAAGGGCAAGAAGGAGGACCTGGGTAACTATAGACCAGTCAGCTTCACCTCCATCCCTGGGAAAGTGATGGAACAACTTATCCGTGGTGCCATCTCAAGGCATATCAAGAATAAGAGGGTCATTAGGGGCAGTCAGCATGGCTTCACCAAGGGGAAGTCATGCTTGACCAACCTCATAGCCTTTTATGAAGACATAACGAGGTGGATAGATGATGGCAGAGAGCTGAATGTGGTCTACCTTAACTTCAGTAAAGCATTTGACACAGTATCCCACAGCATCCTTACAGCTAAACTGAGGAAGTGCAGTCTGGACGATCAGGCAGTGAGGTGAACTGTGAACTGGCTGAAGGGAAGGAGCCAGAGAGTCGTGGTCAATGGGGCAGAGTCCAGTTGGAGGCCTGTATCTAGTGGAGTGCCTCAAGGGTCAGTACTGAGGCCAGTATTGTTCAATATATTCATCAATGACTTGGATGAGGGAATAGAGTGCACTATCAGCAAGTTTGCTGACGACACCAAGCTGGGAGAAGTGGCTGACACACCAGAAGGCTGTGCTGCCATCCAGCGGGACCTGGACAGGCTGGAGAGTTGGGCAGGGAAAAAATTAATGAAATATAACAAGGGCAAGCGTAGAGTCTTACATCTGGACAGGAACAACCCCAGGTTCCAGTGTAAGTTGGGGAATGACGTATTAGAGAGCAGTGTTGGGGAAAGGGACCTGGGGGTCCTGGTGGACAGCAGGATGACCATGAGCCAGCACTGTGCCCTTTTGGCCAGGAAGGCCAATGGCATCCTGGGACGTCTTAGAAAGGAGGTGGTTAATAGGTCAAGAGAAGTTCTCCTTCCCCTCTACTCTGCCCTGGTGAGACCACATCTGGAATATTGTGTCCAGTTCTGTGCCCCTCAGTTCAAGAAGGACAGGGAACTGCCGGAGAGAGTCCAGCGTAGGGCAACAAAGATGATTAAGGGAGTGGAGTATCTCCCTTATGAGGAAAGGCTGAGGGAGCTGGGCCTCTTTAGCTTGGAGAAGAGGAGACTGAGGGATGACCTTATTAACGTTTACAAATATATAAAGCGTAAGTGTCACAAGGATGGAGCCAGGCTCTTCTCGGTGACAACCAATGGTAAGACATGGCATAATGGATTCAAACTGGAACACAAGAGGTTCCACTTAAATTTGAGAAGAAACTTCTTCTCAGTGAGGGTGACAGAGCACTGGAACAGGCTGCCCAGCGAGGTTGTGGAGTCTCCTACTCTGGAGACATTCAAAACCCACCTGGACACATTCCTGTGTAACCTCATCTAGGTGTTCCTGCTCCAGCAGGGGGATTGGACTAGATGATTTTTTGAGGTCGCTTCCAATCCCAAACATTCTGTGATTCTTAGCATTTGTAATTTAGGAAGGACTGAATACACACACAAGCAAATCATTAATTTCTAAGGTCTGGTTTGCTGTCTGTCAGTCATAACATTAAATTTTATGTTTTCTTTTAGAAAAAGTTATCTTTCACAGTAAATAGAATGTTAAACCACTGTTTATTCCCAAAAGCTAATGGCTTAAGAAGTACCATGCTTTGGCAAACTTAATAATGAATATCACACTTGTTCCTTTGCAGCCAAGAAGTCTCCTTTGGTTTATATCTGTTTTTCTTTTCCCAACTTTCCTCTTCACTTTTTTTCTGCATTTATTGTTGCATCTTTTTTGATATGGTTTCTCCTGTTGAGCAATTTGGACCATGCTACTGTTTACTTTAACTTGAGAGAAGACATTAAATTATATCTTAAGAAATCTAGTGTCAGCTTATCCCTTGCCCGATTCTCCTCTGCTATAATACTGCAGATTGAGCAGAGAGGAGGAGCAGAAATTTATTCCTGTTTTATTAATGATCTGGTTTCCAACAGCTGTAAGGGGATTCTTCTGGCACCAGTTTGCTTTCATTGGTGATGAATACTTCAGATATTTAGAAGAGTAATTGTAATTGCCAAGAACTTATCTACCTTACTAGCAATACAGTCCTATTTCTCCTCTGTGGCAGCCCATCACAATCAGCACAGACATATATGAAGTTGTAACTAATACAGCTCTCTACTTCCCCACAGCAAATTGAAAAGCCCATCAGAGAATTATTGGCAGTAACAATACTTGGGATCAGCTCTCAATTTAAAAAATTATGGTTGCGAAGAGATATATTTTGACCTTTTGGGCACAAATGTATACACCTACTTCCACTAATACACTTTGAAGTCTCAGATTAAAAAAATAAAACACCTTAGTATGTCTTTAAAACAATACACATATTTTAGAAATATATGAAAGAAAATAAACAATGCTTTGCATTTGCTTAGCTCTGGCTGAGACTCTTCAGACACTGCAAGTTTACTAATGCTCACAACATCACTATTAGTTAGATGTTCAGTGAGGACTTTGGGTCAAAAAGGTAAGTAATTTTCTTGTAGGCACACGAGCAGTAGCATAGGTGGGCTGGAAATCACAGAATCACAGAATGGTTAGGGTTGGAAGGAACCCATGTAGATCATCTAATCCAACCCAATGGAATCCACAGCTCCTGAGTCCCCATTATCACTTTCTTTCTTAGTCACTGTGTGTTTTCAGATGAAAAGCTCTATATATAATTTGAAGCCATTTTGAATATCCAAAGAAGAAGTAGGCTTTTAGGGTGTTTCAGATTAACTACTGAGAACCTCATTACAGACACCATGGAAATATTTTATAAACAACAGTTATTATTAAATAAATATTGTCAGCCACAATAAATATTTTATAGAACCAGTATTTTGCATTACAGGTCGTTTTAAACTTGAACTTTTAATTGTCTTTTTAAAAGCATCACCATCAGACACATGCAATCTTGTATGGTCTCCAGTGGCCTCAATTCTCAATTGTTTTAACAGAAGCTAATATTGCGTTGTTTATGTGCTGTTCACCACCTTGCAGCATGGGGCACTTGAGGTTCAGATAATGATTTATCTATTTTGTCCTTCTTGATTTGAAAGAAGATACTGTTGCTGACATCTGCATATAGTTTTCATTTATTTCAAATAAAAGAACATTCTTTCAAGGCCGATAGGATCGCAGTTTCTCATAGCCAAACTAGCTCCATTATTTGTATCAGTAGTGGATAACGCAAAGCTAAAACAAGTTTTTATGCAAAGTTGTAATGAACAATTTGGTTCTTGTTTGTGATTATCTCAAGCTGGCTGTCCAAATCTCAAGAAACAATGAAGGACATCGGGTCAACGCCTGTTACATTTTTCAGAAAAAGATACAGAAGTCTTCTGTCTCTCTCTACCAGATTGCTTTGTGATTTTTTCTCGATGGTCTGTAGCAATATCAAACATGCTCTTCTTTCTTTTCCCTCACAGCTGAAGTTTCCATTTACTCACCCTTCCTGGAAGGATGACCCTTTTAATCACTAAGTGCCTGCCAAAGCAGTGAAAAAGAGAAACCACAACCTTTCTGAAGATGTGCAAAATAGGAGGATATTTCTTCCAGTTGCTTTCTGTGACAGTAGTTTTGTAACTTTCAACATTTTGATATATCCATGTGTTATTAAGAGGAGTGACACAGAAGTTGTAAGTGTAAGCTTAAGATGGCACAAAGAACTGTGATTAATCTACATATATTTAAAGATTGGAGGCTTAGCATGTGATTGAATCAGTGAGCAGCCTTACGAGTGTATTTTATTTGCAATGTCCAGCCCAGTAAGGACATGAAAAATATTGGAAACTGAAGAATGGAGAGAAAGATGGGCAAGTGTTCTTTTAATAAATGCAAGGAAGATTAGGAAGGTTTTAGAATTCTGCAGCAAGAGACCATATCAACAAATGGAGGGCCAGAGTGAATTATAGATGTGAATTTTTGACTACCTGTACTGCCTGATTAGAAATACCACAGCAGGAAAGATCAATAAGCACTTTCTTGCAATCTTGAAGAAGTATCTGGAGGTGTATTGATCAATGCTGAACTCAGTTCTGAGTTGCTGGTAAAAGGCTCCTTTTCTCCTGCTAATCACAGGCTACAATGAGGGAATAAAAAGAGGACAAGGAAAAAAAACCCGAAGCTGTGAGGTTTCCCGAGGACGAGCTCAGTTCATGATGCAAGGAATGTTACCTGTACGTATGCATAGAAATGTGCAAAGAAATATTCCCTTTCTGTAATACTATCCTATGAACTGAGCAAAAACTCCACAAATTTTGGTGTCAGTAACATCTGACACAGCACTGCACTAATAACTAAAGACTACTGACACTATATCTGTGGTCCAGTCTTTTTCAGCAGAGATATTAATGAGAGGTGTTACACTTCTGCCAGTCATTTGGTATAAGCAGATGTTTGCAGAGAAATAATTAGGGTTGCAAGCTGTGTAAACTGAATGAAAATGAACCACCAAGAAATTTGTTGCTTTTCTCTGAAGGTGACACAAGCCAAAGACTTCCCTTGACATAAATGCGCCAGTCAGAATGTGGGGAATCCCACCCCATTCACACACAAAACTTTTCTTACAACTACAGCAAACATGAGGGCTGTATTTTTTGTTCTCTGCACCCACAAAGCTGCCTCCAGTTTCATCCACAAGCATCTTTAGATGTTTGTTCATGTCTGCCAGTATCATCTGTACTCTCAAGATAATTACAAGCGTACCTAGGCAGTAAATGTTTTACAGGTGTATATATAAATCCTTATTAAAATTAGAGGAAGCTTCAAAGAGAAGCTTTTGATTTTGGACAGTTTTTACACAATCCAGTACGTCTTTCTAAACAGGGTATGTTCCAGTGGTCTTATTTATTGCATAAATTCTTCTTGGATCTTTTACCACATACTGCAGGTGCTGAGTTTTCAAAAGCACTTTGCAGTACATAAACTCTGAAAACTTTCTGCATTCTTTGTGAGATCCCATTCAGAAATTCAGTTACAGAAAACTGGTTGGATAATTACATGATAGGGATATGTAGAAATATTTTTAATGTTCTGTATTTGATATTAAATTGCTTAAAAACAGTGGATTGACATGTTCTGCAGACATTTTATTGTGGGGGTTTTTTTTGAGGTGGGTATTTTTATTCATTGGGGTTTATTCATTCACAGCATACCAATCCAAACCTAGGAGGCAAATGATCCAAGAGTTCCAGTTTATATAGTTAATACCGCTATTTTTTAATTTTATTCTATATAATTTAATTAGATTAATCTAGGTTTATAATCATTGCCAAAAAAAGAAAGTAAATGCATATTTTATCCAACTCTTTCTTGTGGCTAGTCATAATCAATAAGAGTTTCAAACTTAGAAAAGATAAAGAATACATGGAAAGACAATCAGGTTAATTAAATTTGTCCTTCCAGACAGTAATAGGTAAAATCCATCCATCTAAATCTGATCTAATCGTGTGCTGAAGTGGCGTGAAATCGAATGAAATCAAGCTGTCCATATTCCAGAAAACATTCTTAGTGAGATGTAAAAATCTTCAAGGATACCAGGTAGTCAGATATTCTACTGATAAGTCAAAGGTAAGTTTCTCACTCAGTCATAATGTTTCTGATTTATATACTGACCATGGTGGCTGGTAATGGACACTTCACATCAGTCAGTGGCACACGAAGAGATGCACAGGGAATTCAGGGAATGTCTGTAGAAAATTGTCTATACTCACTGTTAGATTCACTGTAGTTTAGGAAGGCTTTTGGGGATATGATTTGGCTGATATTGTTCATTTTGATATGAATTTTGATGAGATGCACATGTCCAAAAAGTATGCAAATGTCCTTGATCTCATTTTCCTAACCAAAAGATAAAAGAGGATTTAAAAAAATTCTTCTTTGTCATAGATAAGATTGTCTTACATTACAGTTTGTCCAAGACCACTACAATAGTTCTTTGGTGAGATAAGATGTCTGGCACCTTTGTTTTAATCTTCATGGATGACATTAGGTAAAGGGCCTTTATTAAAAGCCCTGGTATATTACAAAGTCTGGCTAGCTTGTCATGTGATTCCTTCAGAGTCATTTTTCTGCAGCGAAAAACAATGTGGAGATGTAAAGTTTAAAATAATTCTGACAGGAAGAGGAAAAAATTCTGGAAGATCATCTGACATGACAAAATTCACATTGCGATGACTGCGTGAGTGATTAATATCCTGGGAAAGATGCTTAAAGGAAAAGGAACACAGCCAGTGCTCAGTATGGTTCCTGTGATATCCCATTGGGGAGGCAGAAGCTATGAGAAGATGTCCTCAGCAGGTAAGTTCGTGATGTGTGATATAGGAAAGACATGAAGATGTTGGACCATGAGTCACTCATGCCAAGGGTTTTAAGCAGCATTCTAGGATTCAGACTGGCACAATGGATAAAAAGGAAAACAAACAAACAAACAAAACCCAAACAAACAAAAAACAAAAAAAAACAGATGAAAAGGGAAAGCTGTAATTCACATACTAATTTTAGTACAAGTAGGAAAAAAAATCAGAGAAATAGAGTTATTAAAATAGATAAAGAAACTTCAATCAGGAGAAGGTTGAAGTGCAAGAAGCTGTAGCAGGTAGTGTGCTTAGTGATAGGAATGTGCTTGAGAAATGAGAGATGAATAATACAAAATGAGAGAATAATTTCCATACAGTGGTATATTTCCCAGAGGTACTGGAATCTGTATCCTTGGAGATTTTCAAGACTTGTCTAGAAAAAGCCACAGGTGACTGAATGTCATGCTGGTAATGCTCCTGCTTCAAGGGGGAGGTTGTACCACCTAGCCCCTCGGATCCCTTCCAGTCAACATTTATATGATTCTGTGAAAAGTGTCTTAAGCAGCAAAACTGAAGGAACTGGAATAACTAGTGATGAGTGTGACATCCACCATTGTCAGGATAACAAATACATGATGGAATAGCAGGCATGGTTGTTAAGGAGTACTGAAGGCTAATGACTCTTAAAGATTCATAGAAATTAAAGTGATAAATAACAGGGAAGGTTAATAACAGAATAAATGTTCTCAGGAATTCCATTATTATGAAAAATGTTGATTTCTAAGATACAGATGAACAAATACAGATTATTTGTAACCATACAGTGCAGCTATTCTGAAGTGTTACAGATCACAAACTTCCTTATCAGTACTGCATCAACAAGCTGAGCTGCTACATCGATCTTGGTTTTGGAAATAATACAAATATTGTAAGATAACCATCTATTGAAAATAACCCTGAGGATATGGTTTTAAATGAATTGAAGAATAAACAAAATATATTTCTGTAAACTTTTTATATTTTGCAAGAATATTAATCAATAAATTAAGTAAATGATTAGTGGGATCATCTATACAGAGGAATTCAAGTAAAGGTGAAATAAGACAATAAAAATTATATATGCTGTAGCAGGATGTCTGTAATTTCTTCCCCAGTCTCTGGAAATGGCAAGGAGGCAAACCCCTCAATTTTAGGTAGTGTAGGCTGCTGGAGAAAAAGACAGGGAGGTTGCTACTGATGCCACCACCCTCACATGATCTAAATGAAAGTGTACCTGAGAAAATATATTGGAAATAAACACAATGGATGAGATTCCTTAATGTAACAAACAACTAAAAAATAATTACATTATAGTTCAGCTAGAAGTCAATATAAGTTTATGACAGGTGTCAAATAGACTTGTTTCTCTATAAAAATGAAATGTAGGAGATTTCTGCTATCTCATCAATTAAAAAAATTGCTGTGATGCTGCATGGCACTGCTGGGCGATAATGAGAAGGGTATTAGAAGAACTACAGGTAAGTAAGGAACTGGCTCTGGCAAAGATGGCAAAGATTAGAAGTGGAAGACTGATGGGTACTTACTAATGTAGCTCCTTAAAGATAAATTGCAAGACTGTTCTTGTTCATTATGCTCATAATTGCATAATGGCATAGCTATTAGTATGGAGATAACATTATCTGCAGTGTTGCAAAGACAGGCGGTATCTTCAAGACGAAAAGAATGCCAAAAAATCTGAGTGGCTTCAAGAGCCTGAATAACAGAAACAAGATAGAATTCAGTATGATTAAATGCAAAATCATAACCACGTGGTCTCAGGAAAACTGGTAGGGGAAAGAGGCATCATCTGGAAGGGACTTCGGTGGAGCTGAAGGTACCAGGCTACCACAGCACAAATATGAGCTGCCAAAATGATAGGCAATGTGAGGGATAAGCGTGATCCTCTAGGCAATAAGAAGAAATGGGGAAATATTATTGTCATTGTATGTGACACAGATGAAACCTCATCCAGAATACACTGCACAGTTCTGGTGACATAAGTTCAAGAATAAGGAGCTGACACAGAAGTATAGAGAGTTTTATTCTTCAGGGGAAGAGCTGGCTTTATGAGAGGACAGTAGAAGATAATTGCTCTGTGTTAGATTAGGTAACAACAGGACAGGCATGCAATTAGTTAAGTTGAAGCTGATACAAAAATTAATGGGTATTAATTGTTATTAATGTATTTAGAGTAGAAACAAGAAGCAGCCTCCTAACCAAACAAGCAGAATATGTACCAGCCTTCCAGTGAGAACAGTGAAACTGAAACATCTAAATACTCCTAAAAGGGAGTTTAGTAAGTTCATGCACCTTGGCAACCCAGGTGTTTCTTCCTGAGATGTTAAGGAGAAACTCTGTGTGAGTCATGATTAAAGACTTTCAGTTAATTATATCCATTCATTGAGAGGCATGAAACAGCATTAGACATGATTGTTTTTACTGTATTAGTTTAAAGGACACTATGAGCATATCCACAAAGTTAAAAAAGGAGTTAGTGCATCCTCTGAGATCTGCTGCATTTGTTACCTGAAAAAAAATGCTGATAGTGTTGATATATTAAAATTCTTAAAAAATATATATTTTTTCAGAGCAGAAATGTTTTTTTCCATCATGAGTTTTTTTTCCAATGTATGGAAATTAAAATATTTTGTATTTATTTCTAATAATCTCTAATCTCAAATCAAAAAAGTACTCTGCGATTTCTGAGGGGAAACGGTTTTGCAAGATGGCTGGAAAAAAGCATCTCTGAGGTTCTGTTTTTGGTCAGAACACCAATTATTCACCCAGTGAAGATGGTAACAACTTTCAGTAGTTGTCCATGGCCAATATAAGGTTGCTGTCAGAATTGTATGGTTGAAAGTATGGTAACCTTGGTAAGTCTGACTGCCCAAATTAACTACAGTCCTACATAAAACCCGCTTCCTCAAGAATATTTTCTAGTGCCTTTGCTTTTATGAAGACCTCTATTTAAAAGAAGCTTTTTTTTTTTTTTCCCAGAAAAAATACTAATATTGGTAACATTTGCTACTCTAACGACCTTACTATCCTATAGTGACAGTATACACTTCTAACTGTTACATATGACCACGCTATTTTACAACAGTTTTAAGTCAGAGATGCCTCAGGCGTAAACCGTAAAATTTAATTATCTTCGCCTGTGTGCATCAGCTTGTGCAATTGAATAAAACTCATGTCAATCAAATATTTCTTTGTCTTGGCTTTGCATAGTGCTTATCGGGGGATTTATCACTTAGCAATAAAACCGGAAAATAATCATTCAAAATTCAAACACGCATGACTTAAAAAAGCATATAAATAAGAATATGTAGATCTGTCTTCTAACTGTAACTTCTGATTGATGATAAATTTCCAAGTGAACTATTAAATTAATGCATTTCTGTTCCTAAAGTATTTTTACTTCTAATTAGAGTATAAACTTAAATAGGCATTTGATATATGAAAAAAAATATTTAGTGTAGGACAATAAACATATTTTTGTCCTCTTTACTTGATCAAATACATGCTCACCATAAGGACACAAATGCCTCTTATATTAATCCTCTTACCAGGATGGTACTTTGTGTTCAGTGGACAACCCAGAGATGAGACTAAACACTTCCAAACTGATAAAAATTTGAATGGAGGGCCAAATAGTAGTTAAAGGCAAAGGCAGGGTTAATAATCAAATATATTACATTATGCCAAAAGAATGAGCTGTGGTTTCTCATGTCTTCTGAAGATGCCATCTCTTGCTCTACAAGAGGTCAGAAGACAGATCTGTTTTCATTATGTCCCTGTCAGTGCTGGAAAACCTCACAATTGATTCTGTTGTGATAAGGACATCACACCAGGTACAGTGCAAGCCTTCCTCTCACTAAACCCCAGTGAATGAACAAGCTAGGAAGCCCAACATCAATAACATAGCAGATCATTAGTAAACTTATTTCTGAAACATACTTTGGAATTCTGCAGTTCTTAAGACTTCTTACATAGTAAATGGGTGAAGAAACTTGGCTAAATTTCCTGTTTCTTCAGTTTTCTTGGGATTCAATTTAATGGAGATTTAGAGCACTATGATCTGATGATTTATATTCCATGTGTAGTGGAATATTAACTTCCTACCACACCTTTCAAGTAAGTTTGTTCGTGACAATACAGATATCTAATTATCCAGAAACGGGATTGTGTCTACTTGTTTGTGAAAACTGAACACACAGGTGTGCTTAACTTGGTTGAAATGACCCCACTTACTTCAGCCAGGGCCTCAGACTGCAAAAGCCCACCAAGAAAAAAATGTCTTTTCATCTGAGCAAGTGCAGCATTCAGCAAAGCCTCAATAGCCTCATTTAAGGTCTTTAGAGGTGGCAATAACAAAAGCAGTAAAGCACAGAATGATGATGATGGCAAAACAGTAGTGGTAAGTTCTGTTCATTATTTATTACATAATTATCTCATAAAATTTCATTGGAGACCCTCACACTAAGATTCTTCTTGTTTAAAGTATAAGCCAATCTAAGAGTGCAAAAAAGGTCATTAGAAATGAATAGTGAATAATATTTGTGACAAGAAGGGTAGTTAGGAGAAGTATTTAACATATTGAAGGACTTTTTCAGTGGTGTTGGCATCTGAGTCTTTCTGGCATTTGCAGATGTAGAATTGCATGATATCTTGCAGGAATGGTATTTCTCAAAGAACAGCGAAGTTTACTAGGAACCAGAAATAGTGCGGGGGGGGACTTCTTCTTAAGCTCTTAAGGGGACTTTCATGCCATTTATCTATTCTTTTGGAAATGGAACACTCATGCCATCTAATCACGACTTCCTCAGATTCTGAAAGACTGTTAAAAGGAGCACATTGATACCCAGTGAATAGAAATACAGTATCGCATTTTGGATTTGATCTGTTCTGTGCATTCTTTATATTCAACCCATAATATTCAAAGATTGTTTTCATGAACCTAGCTTGTTCAGTCACTAGTCATCTGATTTCATTCTGCTCTGGAGATCAGTGTGAATAGTTTTTCTTCCCTATTTGAGTATTGAGTATCAAGCCGTCTAGTTTGAGAAATACTTTAAAAGATGTCTACCATATGTATTAGATATACACAAATAGAGATAATGCTTCAATTTCTGTCAGTTGCTAAAAGCTTTTTCAGTAGTGCTATCAGCTGAGATCAGTTTGAGTAAAGGCATTAAGATCTGGTATCAAAATAGAGCTTTATTTTATGAAGAATAAACTCCTAAGGCTAATATCAAACAGTTAGGTGACTTGAGATTAATCTTTGGTTAGATCTCGCCTCTAGAGACCTACTGTGAAATCTTGTTTTAAAATCATAAGTGAAAATCAGTTTAGTGGTTTCATACTTGTTCCTTGTAGGTATTTGTCTAGGTAACAAAATCACCACACAATTCAGTGTGTTTATCAGTCTAAAAGTAAAAGCAACTAGAAAAGAAAAATATTTTTCTAGATGAAATAGAGTTTGAGTTACATCTTAAACTACAGCAAAAACCCATGGATGAGGAGGCTCGATTTCACTCCTTTTGTGCTACTGATTTACGTGAAATAGATGGGCATAAATGTCAGCACCCCTGTGCCTTAGGATCATAATCATTAACAAGGCTCCTGAAACACATCCTTACAAAATGAAATGACAATCTTAATTCGAAGACCTGTCTGTAAAGATCCTTTTCCTGCCTGTTTAGGGAAGTCATGGACTCTTGGCTGCTCTCTACAATCCCACATAGTCATCTAGTAGTCCTGAGATAACATTATTTTGAAGATATCATGTTTACTTGGAACCAGGATAGAAAGTATAAATATGAATGATATAGATTAATGTGTTAATTCTACACCATCATTTCCCATTGCACTGGAAATCCAGGGTAGTCAGATTGACACTGGCTCATTTAAACTATTTCATAAAAAAGACTCAGAAAAATGAACTTGAGCCATTGTGGTAGATCATCCACACTGCCAGCTCCTACTTTGCTCCTTGTTTCTGCTCTAGGTTGCTTCCGTTAGTTTTCTCCAAAGCAAATCTGTAAAGGAGCCAGAAAGCAGTCTAAACACAAGTTGTTTGGTCATTTGGACTCGGTCATACTGCTTAGTCCTTTTTGATTTAGCAGTATAGACTAACTAACCTGTGAGTTATCGCTGAGATGCTGATACACAGGCACCTTCTGACTTACCCTGGGCAAACATAGTTCTTGCCCCTTACTGAAACAAAGAAGCTGTAGAGATAATGCAAACTCTGTATTCTGGTCCTTTTTCTCCATGCTCATATCATGCACTAGGCTCAGAGTGGCTTTGTCAATGGGACATTTTAACCGGGGAAATAAATTCTGTCAACTCTATTCAGTTCCTGTTGGTTTTTAAGGAAATGTCCCAGCGTAAGAGAAATTTCCTGCCTAAGATCCAAATTGCTCTTGATATCTTAATAATTGCTGTACTAATTAAAGATATTTCTGTGGCAAGACTTTGTTGTTGTTGTTACATAAGCTGTAACCAAATGAAATCTTACTCATATTCTAAACTCTGATTCCATCAGAATGGAATTCGTTTCTCCTGGATGTTTGACTGCATGGTAGGAAATTATTTGGTCCAAGGTTTTTTACCTAATAGTGCGAGACAAACAGGATAAAAAGAACTTACTCCTTCTTTCAGGTATTTATAAAAGACTGTATGAGACAATGACTGTCAACATAAATAAATAAAATGGGTCAGGATGTGTTCTCTGGATGTATGGATAAAATATACAACCCCTGCCAGTCTGCTAGAACTACTTATTTGGAACAGTCCCAGCTACATATTTTCCCCCAAAATTATTTCCAAATAGGCCAAAACCCTGCCAATGAGCACGGTAACAATCAAATAGGTATGGGTTAATACAAGCCACTTAGACATAAAAATTATTCAAAATGTTACGCAAAAGCAACTAAAATCACAGGCAATTACAGTGTTTAGTCTTCAATCCTTACCATCAGTCTGGCTATCACCGCACACAAAGACCAGCCATATCCTGCCATCAAGCTGTCCACAAGCTCTTTTTACCAGAGGAAAACAGACATATGATCAGATATATTTTCCTAAGATGCAGCACAGTGCACAGCCACGTAATTGCATTATACTACTGGTCCTGACTGTAAGCAATGAACCTGGCAAGGCAGGGTTCTGGGCTAACAGTCCTAATGGGCCATTTCAGTTGTTTGTTTGCAATAAAAAACCTTCTGCATTATATACCAAGATTTAGGATCCTTAGAGAAAGTTGTTAAGCTTGATATAGTCTGTTCTGGCAGCAGCAGACTTCACATAATACAGCAAATTTTTAAAGAAAGGTTGAATATTTCAGTCTTATATTAAAAATATTTGCATACTTCCATTCAAAATGTCTGTCTGAACATGTTACTGAGCACGGCTGAGATAAATGCTGTGTGTGGCAAAGGTATGATAGGCCTGGATTTTAATAAAAAAGAATGCATGATTTGCCTTTTCCATTTATTGTTGATACATAGATTGAATACAGAAGGGTTTGTTTCTTCCCTGCATGGTTAAGTGTATATTAGTCTGCAAACTGGGGCGCACACAGTGTATTAAGTACTGTCTGTCTTTGCACAGAAGGGTGCTGCAGAAGACCAGTGACTGGATTATTGGCTTTTAGCTGCTCCTGACTGAGACCTTGAAGATAACCTGAGATTAAATTAGGGGAAGGAACCTGCAGGTAAGAGACTGTGATACAATATGGTGGAGGTGTGAAGCAGGCATGCCTTGCGCTCAACCACCGGACCCTGTTTCTTGGGTGAAGAAAATAAGGTGAAGAGATACCTAGTTTGTAAGTGCCAGCAGTGGTTAACTGGGAGGTACACACCACCAGAGGGAGAGTCCTGAAATGCTAGTAAACAGATTTCGATGCCTGTGGGGAAAGTGTAGTTATCTGTATACTTTAGGTACTTCAGCAGATTTTGTGGAGGGCAGCACATGTTCTGGGTCACATAGGTGGAAAGCTGCTCTAGGGTTTCTTTTTCCATTCCTATGAACTCTGGTGCTTGTGGGTCAGAGAACAGTCTTGACACTCCTGCATAAGAGTATGTCTGCACAGCTCAGTATGGTGCCATAACAGATACCTGTAAAAAGAGATCATTCAAATTAGAAGTTGTAAAGCTTTCTGAGAAATGTAAATTAGCCAAAGCAAAACATGACAGTTTACAGCCTGCTCAGGTGTCTCCATAGAGTGTTGTGATGTTCATGTGTGCAACCTAGATTTCAACCAAATGCTGCTTTTAGTGCAGGAATCATTAAATGCAACCTGTAGCTTCAGATCAGCAAAACTGAGGGGCTTCCCTGCTGAAAAATGGGGCTGTAGGAACTGCACAAAGCGTGGTCCTAGAGAGACTGAACACAATAGACATAATGGAGAGCCTGGATGGCAACATTGCTCAGTAAAGCTTTCCTAGGGGAAAAGCAACCTGTAAAAGTGGACAGACACTCTTATGCCTCTGGACTAGGCTTAGCTAGTGAGTATTTAATATGATGACAGAATGCTTTTAATGTTGCGTTTAAAATGTTAAATTGAATAATGTTTTGTTTGTTCTAAATATTGTGCGTTCACATATTACTGGTTAACCTTGGTATCTCTTCTGATAGAACAAGGGGTTTTTTAAGAGGCTGATACTCTCGTATCTTTTCTGTTTCAGAAAACCTCAGTTAAATATGCCTGCTGATGTATTTTGCTTCCTGCTACTGTTGTATAGGGCAGATGTCTCCATTTTACTGCCTTCCCCTACGAAGATCTGCAAACCGAGTGGCTCACCACGTACATAAGAAGTGGGCACTCAGTTTAGCAATGAATGTTGCTGTGTCAGATAAACCGTCTACATTTTTCAGTTTGTTTCAGCTGAAAGCTTTTTCCTCCTCTGATGGCTCTTTTAGGTGGTCTACGTGAAACCAGGCTGGAAAGCAACCTGTCTCTGGTAAACAGCTAGGGGAGGGAATAGAGCAGGCGTTAAAGACGGGCTTCTTTCCCCCACATTATCCGCAGATTCTTGTGAGATGAAGCTGCCGATGTCGGCTGTCTGTGAATGTTTCCCTTTTCAGAAGCAGGAGTATACGGAAATGCCGGTCCTGACAACGGCGGGAGAAAGGCACGGCGTGAAAGCCAGCAGCCGGGTGAAAGCGCTGCTGACCTGCCTCTCCTTGCATCGCTGGGCTGTTTGGGAAGCCCTCCGCCGCTAGGCTCTCGTAAAAAAAAGAAACCGCCGGCGAACACAAGCGGGCGGTCACGGCAGCGGGGCCGGGCAGCCACCCCGCGCCGCCCGAGCGCCTTCGGGCGGGAGACGCGCGGCCCCTCCGCGCCGCGGAGCTCCGTGGGGACCGAGGTTCCGGGCCCCCACCAGCGTGTCGCATCTGCTGAAGGGCGCTGGAAGGTCACTGGTGGGCGCGGGGCGGGGCAGCCATCCGCACCCGAGGGCAGAGCTGGCCGCGCAAAGCGACGTCCCGGGCGGCCCCAGCGCTGACAGTCGCTCGCACAGCTCCACGCTTGCGAGACATCTGTGGGCACTGCAGGGCCGTGGCGTTCCTCTGTGCCTCACTCGTGGGTCAACCGAAAGTGCACACAGTGGAAAATGTTATGAGAGAAGTTTTGATGGGGTTCTCCAGAGAGACGAAAAGGAACAGAGGAAAGAGAGGAAGGAAGAAGGGAAGGGAGGGAGAGGAGAAGGAAAGCAGGAAGTAAAGAAAGGAGGAAGTGTGAAGGAAGGAGGAAAAGACGGGAAGAAGAAAGGGGGAACAAGAGAAAAGGGGAAGGAAGGAAGGAAGGAAGGAAGGAAGGAAGGAAGGAAGGAAGGAAGGAGGGAAGGAATTCGCTTTGTGTGAATATGTTATTTTCACAAGTACTCTTTCCATGGAGAACAGCTCACATCAAATAATCAGCATCCTCCCTATTTTCCGTTGCTAATGTGACCCTAGCTGTAGGTCAATTAAAAGCATCTTTTCCCCCTAAAACGTGGGAAGGAGCAGCGGGGGAAAGGAGCCGGCGCTGTGGCTGTGCCAGGCGCGTTCCCGCAGCGAGCCACCAGAGGGCGCTCTGCACCGCGCTGTTCTCCCCCGTAATTGATGGAGGCAGCAGCGAGAGATAATTAGTTTTATGTATATAATATTTGATCATGAAAATATTCTTTGCCTTATCCTAGTGTAGGGGACCTATAATATATGTTAAAATAGTTAATTTTTTATTATGTCTTCGAATTGTTCTACCCGTCCTACCCCCCAAATTATTGTAGCATCAACTGAAAATGTAGGCAATGTAAGCAATGTTAAATCTAATTTTTCTGTGCAAAACCTAATTAGCCATTTTAAAAAAGGTTAACGCCAGCGCCTCAGACGGTTTTTGTTTAATAATCCTATTACTGATGGCTCATCATGTATAAAATGGTGCGGGTAGGATGCAAAATTTCCACTTGTTTATAAGTGTATCTGGGAGAAATGTATAAAATAATCTACAGCACAGGAGGCAGGTCAGTGCGGAAGGGAAGGCGCTCGCCTAAACGTAAGTAAAGGCACCTTTCACTGCGCTCTTATTGCCATTGTCTTTACAGAATCGAAATATTGTCTGGCTACAAATTTATTTCCAAATACGCGCAACCTTTTCTACCACATTTGTATTACAGAGAAAAATCTTTCTTGATTTTTTTTTCCTCCACCCCGTCGCAGTGCGAGCTTTTTTTTTTTCCTTGGAGAATAGATGACTTGGAGGACCCTGGTTAGCTCTTGCCGCTTGTGGGGGAGAAGGTAACTGTCCTGGAGAGATCCCCAGGAGAAAAGGGATGCTTTCAGGTTTCAGATCGGCCACTGCAGTGTCTTGCCAAAAAAAAAAAAAAAAAAAGAATCGGGGGGCTGAGATTTCAGTACCTGCCGGCAACCTGAGCCTTTCTGTCCTTTCGACCTGTGTGTGCCGGCTCACTGGGTCCCCTGCAAAGGCTTCACCCCAGCCTTTTCCTATCAACACCCCGAAATCCCGCGCTCTGCTGGGTGGTAAATAGCTCTAAGTCAAGTATCCGACCTTTCGCTATTTCTACTGGCGTTTAATTATCCTTTAGTGTCCCGAGACATAACGGTGTAAGAGAGGAGAATAAATACAAGGAAAAGGCAAAAGACATAAAATGGTCAGGAAATGGTTTTGCAACGCTATAGCCCTGGCGAGTGACAAGAAAAAATGTCGTACGTGAAGGAAAAAACGGACTTCGGCTTAGAGAATGGATCTCTGCGGGACATGGGGCTGATACTGCTCCACGGACCTTGAAGTCGTTTCTTGAAAACGATTTCTAATCGCTTACCGATCATTTCAAAGATATTCCAAGCTCCAAGTGGTGCAATGGGGGCAAAGTTCCTTATTTAAAATTTTAAAAAATATATATTTCGGGAATATTTGTGAATTTTAGCTCTCGATCTCCGAGACACACCTTCGGCTGAGCAATGACCTCGTTGCTTGCCGAGCGTTGGAGCACAGGAGCGTTGACACTCTCGGAGGGCGAATTTATTTTACAGTAGCTTTTTCCGAAGTGTAATTTTGGAGACGCGAATCTTTCCTTAACACCAGCAATATTTAAGTGTGCACACAGACTCATGCCTCTGTCTCACCATCCATCCTTCCATCCACCCGTCCATCCATCCCTATATATGAAAATACACGCACACACATATTTAAATCACACATAAACTCTTTTTCCTAGCGCTGCTGCTGAAATAACTGCACAAGACTGTGAGCGGGAGGGACGCTGCGGCAGCTCCTCCGGCGCGGCTGCAGCCACCGGGAGGTTTTGCACGTCGCTCCCTACTTTGGAGGATACCCCAACTTTGACACCAAAGGCAATCAAGCGAGCTGCTCGCCTTGTGCAGCGAGATTGCAGCTGACAATCTTTGTTTTAAACCCCTGCTGATGTTCTTGCTCCCAATACTCCCACATCAGACAAAAATATCTGCATTTTCACCCAAACGCGAGCAATTACTAAGGAAACGGGCCTCTCGCTCCTTGCATTTTCCTTCTGGTCCATTTGAAAACGGATCCATCAGCGGGTACCAGGCGTTTAAGGGAGAATTTCTTAAAGGGCATGTGGGACGGCAACAAAAGGCTGCCATTCACAGGGGCAGTCAAAGGCACTAAATGGGGACATCAAAAGGAATTCGGATCCAATCGAAAAATAAAAGAATCTGATTTCTTTTCTTATCTGAAACACGCAGATGAAAAGCCCCTAAAGCAAACAGCCAAAGAAAGCGATGTTTTTAAAACAGCAAGAAAGGGGGAGAAAAGGGGGAAAAAATAAAGAAACAATCTCATGAATGCGTTTCTTCGGACTTTAAATGAGATGAATGACAATATAATATCAACAGCTTCTACACGACAAACCCCATTAGACTAATGTCTTTCACTGCCTCAGTTTTACGCCTTAAACCATTCCCGGACAGAGCAATGACTATTGCTACAGTAGAATAATGCGGAACGACCCTTTATCTAGGTAAAGAGCCAGAGAGAGCGACCGGCAGCTCTCTGGGGCTGCAGGCGGAGGTTGCGCCGCAGGGCTCGGAGCTGCGGGCCAGGGGCACATGGGTGCCTGTGGGCATTTGTCGCCTGTCACCCACAGCATCTCCCGCTGGTCTCCTTACTTTTAAGCAACTAGTTTTGATTATTGTTTTTAACTGTTTAGATTAATATACTGACATCGCTACTGGAAGATGTATCTGCTCGAAATGTAAATACCTAACAGGAAAGAGACATTGATCGGTGTCCGAGGGAAACACCGGTGCAAAGAGCTAGATCTGTTGTTGGAGGAGGATGCTGGCTCTCGCCTCAGTTGTTTCTCCTCCGTTTGCCCAGGGAAAAAGGGGTGTTTTCCCTCCTCCTGGACTCGTGTATCCCGGTGCTAAAAGTCTTTCCGGGGAAGCCGTGAATTTTCTGGGGTGATGTCTGGAGTACAACGCGCCTCACCTTCCGTGGCCGGCGGAGAGCGACCGGGCTCAGCGGCCGGGGACTTCACGACGGCCCCCCTCCCCCGTGCTCCTTGCCCGGATAAAGCCCTTCCTGACAAGGGAGGGAAGGGGCAGGCTGCAGGGCAGGGGCTTCCCTTTGGTCTCAGTGTGTGTTCTGTAAAGTTGTGACAGATTATTAGTAAAGGGAGGGGTTTCACAGTTTGATGAAGATATAACACACTCTGGACTATCCATCCTCCGGGCCCATTCATCAGAGGCAGAGAGAGGGGGAGAGAGGAGCTCTGTTAGTCTTCCCCACAGCAATTCATCACTGCGGTTGAATCGGGGAGTTTTGTCCTCCAGCGACCCGTTCCCCTGGCCGCCGTCCCGGGATCCCTGCTCGGTCAGCTCCGACCCAGACAAGCCTCGAGGAGGGGCCGGGGCTGCCCCGCTCTCCCCCCGCACTCGGGGAGGGATCGACCGTCACCGCGGCCGCGGGGCTGGCACGGAGGTCCTGGCCACCCCCTCCCTCCCGAGGGGGAAGATCTGCCTGCCACGGGATAGATATAACGCTTCGGAGAGGAAAGCTTAAGTGCCATGTGGAGGAAGCAAAAGGGATGGAGAGGGACAGACGGACAGACAGATAGACACGGATAGGGCGAGGATGCTCCTATGCCAGTCTTTTGTTTGAGAGTGACTGATTCTCATTGTTTCTCGACGCGGAGAAGATAGGAAATTAATTGCAACCAATTAATAATTAATCCCGTTTAAACAGCTTTATTATCATCCACCAACGAGAGGGAATTGGTCTGATAACCCCCCGAAGACCGAATGTCAAGTTTAACCAAATAGTTATTGCTTTATCAAACAGAGTCTGCAAATAAATTAATCAAAAGCAAATACGTTCTTTGTGCGGCTCATTTGCCAGTAATGGATGGATATGAAGATTTGCCGATATTATTGTCTGTCATTCAATCTAACAAAGTGAACATTTATTGCATATATATTAAAAATTATCCCTTAATCGAGTGGGGCTGGGGTTGCAGTTATTGGAGTCTTCCCAGAGGTGAAGTCCCCTCGGATAGGAGCGGGGAGGGCTGCTCTTCACCTCCCGTGCGATTCCCTTCGGAACATGTTTCAAAATTGCTTTAATCCATCGCTAAATTGAGCTGTTTTACTAACTGTCCACGATATCATAAACAGTTTGAGGAGTTAATGGACGAGATGTTATAAAAATAGTGGACGTAAGGCACAGAAGAGGCGATATATTCTCCCAGGAGTGATGGCCGGGAACCCAGCCACGGCAAACAAGCCCTCTTTGTCTACCCCTTGCTTACATCATTTTCTAATTAGGCATAAAATTGTCTTCATACACTGGTATCGCTGGCTTCATAAACATAACCATTATGGTTCATAAGGACCCCATTGTGGGGAGCCCCTCTCAAAATAGAAAAGGATCTGGAGAGGCCCAGAGAAAAAAACATCCCCTTTGTTTTCTCTTTTGAGAAGACGGATGGACAGTGTCACGCAGATGATTACTTTGGACTATTAAATTGTCAGAAAGGAAGAATTTCCCTATTAATAAAGGGATTATGGGGGAGTGAGGGAACTGGGTGCTGGAGGCTGGCTAGGCGCGGTTCGAGGCGCGGGGTGCATGGGGATGGCCGGGTGTCGCTGGGGGAGTTCCGCGGCACGGCCCGGCATGGCACGGCCCGTGGGAGCCGTGGGATTCTCGCCGTGGCATTCCTGGGAATGAGCCCGGCCGTGGCTTGGTGCCACGAACCCGCGGAGCAACGGGCAGCCCCGGCCCCGGCGCCGGGATAACTGGATGGAGATGGATGGAGCCGCCTATCGCCCCCGACGCGATGTCAGCCCCCGGACAATTACTGTCTCCGGAGGGATGGACAGACTGACTGACACTGACCTCTGCCCACGAGCCCACTGGCGGCCCCGAGAAGCTTATGTGCAATTTGCTGGATTTCGTTTACAATAACCCAACTTGACATAAATAACTCTCCATGCTGTGTCTACGCCCGCCTGACCTCCTGAACTAGCGCGGAAACACTGCCGTATTGATCAGGGACGCGTTTTCTTGTTTCCTTTTTCTTTTTTTTTTTTCCTTTTTCTCTTTTTGGTCCGTGAAGACGCACTCACTCCATCTCCCGGTCCGTGAGCTCCCCCGAGCCGGACCCGGCCCGGTCCCCTCCGTGGGGCTGTAGCAAGGCCCGGCCGCTTCCCTGCGCAGTGCTGAACCGACCCCTACCGAACCGGGAGAGCAATCCTTTTTCTTCGGACCCCGTTTTTCTTCTAGGGCACTTCCCTAAAGTTAAAAAGCGGCAGGAATTTATTTTCATGTGGCGACACGCCGGGAAGAGCCGTCAGGGAAGCCCTGCGGAGGCATAGGTTCCCTGAAAGCCTCTGGTCCCGCTCCTTTCTGCTCTCCCGTCCTGCCCCGCATCGCCTCTCCACCGGTGCTCCGGACCAGACCTTTGTCTGGCCCTGGCCGGGAGCGCCGCAGGGGCGTACGGAGAGGAACGGAGGAAAAATAAATAATCCAGAACGAAAGTAGAGGGGGGAAAAGGGACTCCCTGGCAGAAGCCTTGAGGAGCGGGGCTGGTGTTATCCATTTAGTGTGACATATGGAAATCTCGCGGCGGATCCACAATTAAAGGAACTGGCTCTTTCCCCTTTATTCTCCGCTAACTTTTGTGTTAAATGTTAACAGCCTGGTGCTATCCATTCTGTCTCTATTACCAAGTGAATGTTGAATCCACGGCTGTCTTCCTTTCTGCCTATTCTGGGGCTGCCTCCCACCCAGATTTATGTATTTTTGATATTAAATTCTTTCTATCATTAAGCCTGCTCTCTTGTTGACTTTCATTGACCCTTGCCCTTGTCCCCATACTTTTCCATATTTAATACAGGAACATTTTTGCTGGTGCCTTCCCCTCTTTGTCACCTCCCGGTTGACTGCCGTCCCCAATGACATGTGCTGTTTGTTCTGTTGTTGAACTTGGTAGGGTCACATACTCTTGTACTGTGATATCCTCCGTATTTCCAGCCCCGCGATTCTGGGGAGGTGCCTTGTGGAACAAGTTTTTTTTTTCCCTAGCTACCAGCTTCCTAATGACTTAAGCAAACACCTTTGCTAATGATCCCCCAGGCTCCCTAATCCCCTCGGGGTTTTGTTTAGCTGAACTCCTAGTGCTCTGCCTGTCCCAGTGGTAGCGTGGCCTCTCTGACCTGAGACATCGCAGCTCTTCTCCTTGGAGCGGGCTGCCTTGTCCGACTCCGCCTGGGCCAAAGGCCAGGATCATGGGAGCATTGCATGCCACCAGCTGCTTGAGGTGACACCGAGTTACAAAGAAGAACCGCCAAAGGAAACTTCGGCTCACAGAGGGAAATGAATGTGTTCATTTATCTCCTCTGACTCCGCGGTTCGCGGCATGCCTCGGCCCTACAGCTTGGCTGGGGAGCGGGTAAATGTCCTTCCCAAGAAAGATTGGCTCACTTCTCCTAGGCCAGTCTGTTCAGTATCATTATGTGACCGGTTTTCAGAATTGAAGTTGCCTGGTGTTTTGATTCTTCTCTGCCTGTGCAGTTGTGCCCTGGAGGTCCCTTCAAAATGGATGCTAATTGTTGGGGCTGCACACTGCTGCCTGCTAAAATGCCCCAGAGCTCCCAGGCCCTGCTCCTCAATGGCTTAATTGACAAGGACTTGTCTGTATTTAGGAGCAGCTGGTCCAAAGCATTGGCACATCAGTGCAATCTTAACACAGCATTCCTAGCCTGGAGGAGTATGAGGGTAAACGTGGTTAAAATGAAGGAAGATTTATAGTCGGCCCCCTTGGGTAATGCGACAGAAGACAGCTACCAAGATTTTCCCTAGTAGGGGTTTCATTCATCAGCTTCCCAGCCTTGGTAACGTGTCTAGGAGCCACGTTCCAGCTATTATTAATAATAGGAGGTGGCCATTTAGCACAATTAGGCAGGTGACAATATTCCGCAATAACGTATTGCCCGAAAAGAGATGGAGAGCCGCTAACAAACGGATCCGTGGCCGAGCAGCGGCGGGGCTCTGTGTCGCAGCCACGTCTCGAGTGGGTGCGGGCTGGTCCAGGGGGAAACGAGCGCTCTTTTACCTGCAAGCTAAACCCTTGCAGGCACTGGTTTATTCTCCTCCTACGAGGAGGACTGGGAAAGAGCTTCTCCTGCCGAACTGCCTCCTCTAAACCCTGGATTCAACCCTCTGAAGACACATACGGGGTTAAAAAATCATCCTCCATTGCGGCTCTGAATTTTAAATGAAGGTTCTCTCTCATTTCGGACGCACGAATGAAATATATATGTATTTTTTTACCCCACTCTCTTTAAACGCTGCTTCTCACGAGCTTCCCGTTTATACGATTTAAACTTATTTGATTTCTGAACGGGAATGTCTGGATTTGTTTTCTGCACAGGGTTATTCAGCGTTTTACAAAGAAGGTTTATGGCGCGGCTTAAAACTAAGGGGGTTTTTGTTGTTGTTTTGCAATGTGTGGGAAATACTTTTATGTTCACACAGTTCGCCCCATGAATAGGGATAATAGGTTCGGGATCCTCATTGAAATTTGAAGTTTTTAAACAGAAATTCCCTAACTTTTGCTCGTTTTCTCAACTTTTTTCGTAGGAACAATGCCAACATTGAAGCCCTCGGTTGGAGTCTGCACAGTTGGAGATCTTTGGTGCCATTTTAGACATCTTTGGATTTCATCAATCAAACTGACTGCAATTTTCCATAAAAACCCTGAATTTGGGTCAGAAAGTGGGCAAAGCAGATAAAGATCATTCGAGCTGTCTTATAAGATGATAAATAGATATCCTTTCAGTCCAACAATGCAAGAAGTGCAGTTTTGTAATTCACTTCCATTGGTTTTGAATGCAGTGAGTCGAAACAATTTATACGTTTTCCCATGGTTAGAAGATGTCTTTACATACTTGTCAATAGTAACTTGACCTTTTTCCCCACTGAGCTACGAAGAAGTGCGCGCTTTTTGTGCCTTTTTTTTTCTTTTTATTTTTTTCTTCCAGAGTACAGGAAAGGGTTGTTTTGGTGTGGGTTTGTGGTTGTTTTCTTTTTCCTCTCGTCAATCTCTCTCTCTCTTTCTCTCTTTTTCTTTTTTTTTTTTTTAATTTATTGTATTTTATTTTTTAACAACTACATCCATAGCTTATTTCTTCTTATCCTGAGATTTAAGAAGATGGGATGTGGTTCACCCTAGCTCGCCACTCTGCCGAGCAGGTATTATGTTCCATGCCTCGACGAGCGAGCGACGTCAGAGAGGTTTTAGCCAAACCTGTTCGGTTTGCTCAGTGTATTCGTGCACTTGGAGAATGGTATTTCACCTAAGGGGGCAGAAGCCCTAAAAGTCTCGGGCGGAGACCTCGGTGGATCCTGTCAACCTGCCACAGCTGGCAGAACCGTGGGGCCACGAGGAGTGTTTCTGCCTCCTGGATGTCTGGCCAGGATCAGATCCACAGCTCCTAGCCAGAGGGAGAAGAAATATTTTGCGGGGGGATGCCCGTGCTCGGCCCAGCCCGTCATACGCTACACGGATCCGGGCGAGATTGGGGTGGGCAGTTCATGTCGTAAGGGAGGCCTGTAGAGGTCTGGGAACAGCCTTAGCATGACCAGCACAGGGCGTCGATCTGGAGGTCTTTCAGAAAGCAAGCTAAGAGCGTTGGCCTGAGTCTACAGGATGGGGAAACTGATGCACGTCTCCGCTTTCCTACGACTGGGACCAGGGGCAGCCCAGTCCTCGCCGGCCCCTGCCCATCTGTACTAAGCGAAGGACCCTTCTGGGATAGAGAGCAGGAAAGAAGGATATATATTTGGGAGGCCAGTACCCTGGAGATTTGCCCCGCAGTTACCGCCCACCGGGTGCCCACATTCTGCCGGTACACAACTCCCTCGGTGCCCCGGGGCAACCTGCCGCAAACCGGCTCCAGTCTCGGACAGAGGGAGCATGAAAGTGGTGGAGGGAGGAGGACCGGAGATAAAGCATTAGCTTTTGCCTTCCCTCCCCTTGCCTGGAACACGACAGCCCTGCTAAGTGCTGAACACTCCTCGCTAATGGATAATGACCTGCGGTGTGCAGCTGCCTCCTCCTCAGATAAAGGCTGCGTTTACTATTAATTGCATTTGTAACATGAGCGCAGTAGGTTCCCATCTGAAACAACCCAGAAAGGGCAGCGTCGACGTTGCGGCGGGCACAGCCGCCCTCCTGGAGCACCCAGACCTTCTTCAGTGCGCAGAGGGTGTTTCGGGCCTCTCGCTGTCCCCTAGGGGAACAACCCGGGAGGGAGGAGGTGGCCCAGCTGCCGTACAACCTTTCTGCCTCATTACAAAGGACCACGTATAAAGGCAGAGGGAAAGGATGAAAGTAGCTCGTGGCCACTCGTGGCTTCCCGCGGGTCCTGTGGGTGTGAAGCGGGGCAATTCACGAGGTGCGAATTTCAGGGCTGCGAACAGTTCTCCCTGGGGTGGATCAAGGGTGAAATTCCACCTCAACGAGCTTTAAAAAAAAAAAAAAAAAGTCTTATTTTGTTTATTTTTCTTTTGAAGAGAATGCATATTTGTTGTTCACCCTCCTTCCAGCTCTTCTGCAGAGACAGAGGGAGGGAGGGAACGGTAAGGTGCCCGGAGCCGCATCTGCCGCAAAGCTGAGTGTGGGCTTTGCCTGGCGGAGGGGGAACGGAGCCCGCGGTGCCGCCCGGCTCCTAGCACCGGCGCTCAGCGGAGCCGTGTGCGGGGCCAGGGACGGTCTGGGAACCGTGTGGGCACGTAAACAGAGCCCCTAGGCAGCCCTCGCAGCTGCAGTGGGGCTGCGGAGGGTTTAGGACAGAGAGGCCTGATTAAAAAATGCCTCTGTGTGTGTATAACTCCGCAGCAGGAGCTTAGCTAGAGACACATGGCAGTGATAAGATTTTGGGGACAAGCCACTCACGCTCGGGTTTCAGTTATAAATAGCGCGATAAAAATAGTGATTTTTTTTTTCTTAGGAATACTTCTACTGGGTGCTAAACGTAAAATATCACGCTATAATCAGGTAAAAGGATTTCTGCCTTGCCACCCTGCTCACTCTGTTCCTAAGAGAAGTCCCGCGGTGCGGCTGCCCGGCCGCGGAGAGGCGGACAAGGTCGAGCTGTCGGCGGGAGATGCGGGGCCGGGGCTGGAGCTGGAGCCGTCCCCGCGGCCTCGTGCCTTCCCTTCCCCCCGCTCGGCGGCCCACACTTAATTTTTTTAAACCTTTTATGTACGTATGTATGTATGTATGTATGTATGTATGCGTGTATGTATGTATGTATGTATTTATTTTTCCTTCAGTCTATCAGGCAAATATTTAAGGATACATCTGAAGCTAAAACTGGCCTTAGAAATACCTACCTAGAGCCTTTACTTTGTCAGTGACTATCTCTTCTGGCTGGCAGAATATCTCCAAGGGGAACCTCGGATGTTTTCACACGGTGAGCGCAGCTCACGCACCTGCTGAGCGGGGCGGAGGAGCGCGGGCAGTGGCGGAGCCGTGTCGCTTTGCCCCGAAGGGAAATCAATAACTTTTTGAATGTCATGCCCAGCCACTGGCACCAGCCGGTGAGCAATTCAGCTGGTCACTCTCTTCAGCAGTGGCTCACTTGCTGGGGAGATAAATATAGAGATTTTCAGTCGACCTGGCTGATAAAAACAACATTCCTGGTTCCTTACAGTTTAGCTCCCCTCCCTCTGGCGAGGTGTAAACGTGGCTCTCGGGCTCACTGGAGCCCCGCTCGAGCCTGTCTTGGGGGAGAATTCCCCTTTCCTTGCCTTTTTCCCGAGTGGGACCGGTGGAGACGGACACTCATTCGGGGCAAGGACTTCTCTAGTGACTGGCGGTGGCCCAGGCTGGGACAGAGCCTTGTCCTGGTGCCTCAGGGCTGGTTGGCAGGGACGGACGAGGCGCACCAGTCCAGACACATCAGGCCAGAGCAAACCTGGACCTCGCCGCACCGGGGCGGGAGCTGGGCCGGGCCGGGCGTGTGCGCGGCAGCGGAGCGGCGGGTGCGTGGCGGAGCGGCGGCAGGGACTGTGGAGAGGCGGCCTCGTCCGGGGCAGGCGGTGCCACTCACGCCGGCGGGGGGCTCGCAGCTCGCTGCAGCCCCTCTCCCCGGTCTCTCAAAGCCCCTTTCAGCCGCTCTGCGGGCTCCTCACCGGAGGAGGCTGGAGCTACATAAAAGCGCATTATGAAAATTATAATATCGGGCCCAGAGCATGTCGGCGGAGGCAGCGCGGCAGCTTTCAGGCATTGAGCCCCTGTTCAGCTGGGCTGAGCTGTAAAATATCCATTTGAATTCGGTGCCTGAATGGAGCAGCAGCAAGAACAACAAGGACCGGGGCAACAGAGCTCTCTTTATCCCCCCTGCAACTTCCCCCTGCTTGGCCATTCCTTTCCTGTTGCACCTTTCTCGCTTATGGGCAAATTCAAGGACTTCTCTCCTTTTCTTCTTCTTTCTTTTCTCTGAGCGGGAAGGGGGGAAGGAGTGGCAGGGGGACGTGTGAAGGAAAAGCCCCATGCCCTTCCCTGCCTCCGTCCCCGCAGGATGCTCCCCGGAGCCGGCGGCTCGTCTGGTTGCAGTGCCGGAGCGGTGAGAGGGGGGAGTAGAACCAGGCACGCCCTGGCAGGCAGAGCTGAGCTACCCCCGACGCTCAGCTCCACATGGGGGAAAGAAGTCTCTTTCTCCATCTCGGAGAGCGGCCCGTCCTGCCTGCCTTAGCTTATGACGGCCTCAAACGCGTCGAGACTCGATGCGAAAAAGCTGCTTCGTGCTTTTGGCCCCACAAACCCCAAGGAGCCGGGGATGGGGAGGGACGGGGGAAGGGAGGCCGGCTTTGGCAGATATGATCTATGGAGGCAGATGAGCCGACCTGCTATTCAAAATATTGCCCATTGTGTTGGTAATGGCCCGTTTATGACTGGAGTAACCCCTTTAATATTAATAGAGCCTTTTAAGGCCACGGTTTCCTGGGCGCTGGGCAGGCGGGCGAGCAGCGCAGGTGTTGGGGCAACCTGGGCAGGCGGTGGCCCGGCCGCGGCTCCCGGCGCAGGCAGCGAGCAGGTGCTGGCGGGACGCGCACCCTCTGCGCTCGGGCGAACAAAAGCTCGGCTTGCCCGGGGTCTGCGAGCATGAAGAATTGTTTAATTTCAGGGGAAAGTGAAAGGCTCTGCTTCTGCCGGGACGTGACATTTCCTGTGGTGAAGCCTGCATTGGCTGCTAATAGAGATCTAATTGATGAGTGAAGTCCCATTTCCGCGCTTTCTCCTTTATTGCTCCATCCAGTCTGTTGCAAAATATAACCTTAATCTGATTTAGCAATTCCTCCAGGATTCGGTGCAAGCTTACAGCACAGGAAAAATCGTTATTAAAAAAGTTAAAATACAGACTTGGATTCTGTGCGTTGCCTTTTTTTTTGTTTGGATTTTTTTATTTGTTTCTTTCTTATTATTTTTTCTTTTTTTTTTTTAGATCCAACCCTACCTAGCCAGGCTCCTGCATTTAACACGTTCCCTCTCGGTAATCACTCCGGGGGTTATGACTATTAATATCAGAAGAGATCGGCGATAATGCAGATGCCCCTCTTTGTTTTAAGTGCAAATGTCAGCATTTTGGAGCCGAGCTCCAGAGCGCGGCGCCGGGTGGGGCCTGAAGTGCAGGCCCGTCGGATCGGCGCATCCCCGGCCAACAGCGCACCGCCGCCCGGGGCGGGGAGGGCAAGGCAGCAGCAGTTTGGCGATTGACGTCGTCAGAATAAAAGTAAAAGGATAAATAACCAGGACCGTTTTGCTGGGGATGATTTGTATTTCTCTCCCACGAGATAAAATAATACGTTTATGTCAAAAAGGCAGGGACGGGACCCAATGGCAACCGGCCCATCCATTCCCCGCCCGCAGGACTCGTGCAAGGGTCCGTCCTCCTCTCTCGCTGCAGACGGGCAGAGTGTCCGGGGCAGAGCCGGCCTGTGCACCTGTGCACCCCGAGCCTGTTCCCTGGGCTCGGAGGGACTGGTGGGTGCCCCCGCAGGGCCAATAGCCCAGCTGGGGTGTGAAGGGGTTCCTCAAGCCGCGGTCGCGAGGGGCCGCCCAGCTAGGCTCATGTATGGAAGTAGCGGATAGGGCAGAGAAATTCCTTTTAATTGATTCCTTTTAATTGATTCTTTGCCTTTTTATTCGGCTTTTTTTTTTTTTTTCCCCCATCGGCGCTATCTGAGATGGCGAGGAGTGTACAGGCATTCTGGACCTATACAAACTCTCTTCAGTCCCCCTTGACAGGTTTAATGAGGCGGAACGCGATGAAGGGGATTTGAACCGGTCTAAATGATTGATGAAGCCTGGGGCAAAGCTGAGCTTTTTCCGGATAAAGCCCCATACATCCCCTTATAATGGCTGGATAGTGGCAGGGCTGGGCTCCTTCAAAAGCCGTGGCCCAAGCGCATTGAGAGAAAACAGGGAGGGAAGGTGCTCTGTTGTTACCTAATCAGCCTGTGCACTGAGCCACCAGCCGCCTGAGGCAGGAAAGCGCTGCTGGGAAGTGAGGCGGGTGACAGGGGCATTTCTGACACACTCACACACACACACACGCATGCACACACCCTCACACTCCCGCCGATCCCCATCGGCCCCGGCCCATGCAGCTGCTTGCCAGCGCAGCGTGGGGCCCGACCCGGTTCCTCCCGTGAAACGGCACGGCACGGCATGGCACGGCATGGCACATCATGGCACGGCACGGCTGGCAGCTCTCACTCACCAGCTGATCGATGGTGATGGGCCTGCAAGAGAGGGGACATGGGTCTGCCCTTGAAAGCAAAGTCCTTCTGCACCCTGGATTGGGGCTTTGGTGATGGAGATGGTGCCCGTTGTGATATGATCCCTCTCCAATGTGACTGCACACCGACAACACACACACACATGCTCAAACGTACAGGGACATGGGCATACGTGTGGCAGGAGAAAGGTGAACTAACAGCTGTGGATGTTGCAATAGGAATAAAAAGCAGATTTAAGTGAAGGATTTTTAAAAGTCTCTTATCTTCGATGTTCCAAACGTATTGATGGAAGAGGGCCTGGAAATTCAATGTCATATTCCACAGGCTTGTGAGGTCCCCAAGGCTCCTCAGGTGATCTGGTCACTCTTTCTTCAGCTGGAAGAGATATAAGCCCAACCCAGCCCCTAGGGAAGGTGCGTGTTGTGGTCTTATGGCCCCAGTACGATGGTTTTGCTGGTGGAAAGCTGTTTTGGTGGGTAGGACACAAAACTTCCCTTCCTGATCCTGACTTGCAAGGAGTGACAATTGTCCTACTATGGTGGCATGGTTAGATTTGTAGTAAACCTTCCTCAAGTTAAGTCCCCTTTTTTGTGTGTGATATTTGTTTGGTTTGGTTTGGTTTGGTTTGTTTTTTTTCCCTAGGATTAAATGGCTTCTTTGAGGTAAACTAAAACCAATGCCACATGGCAACTGGATGGAAAGATTTTGTTTTATAAAGGCTGATTTGCAAACATATGCTATTGAGTCTAATGCTCTACAAAGAAGAGACTTCTGCAAGTCTCACAGAAATAATCAAAATGCTCGTTAAAATGTGCAAGATGGTGCCTCAAGTATATGTATATGGGAACAAACAGTCCATGTACCCAAGTACTGTGTAAAACCAGTAGCAGGAAAGACATCTGTGTTAAAATGTATCCTCTTAAGGAGTCATCTTCTAAATCTTGTCTGTGTCTTTCCCCTTTACAAGCAAATACAGTCTGATTGCAAGGACAAGAACACTTTGAGACACTGCTGTTAGGGTTCCTGGGATGGATAAAAAATCCTCTGCAATATCTTGAATTTTTCAGTATAGCAAAGTCCTAGAACCAGTCTTTTTCCCTTTTGTACTACTTGAAAGTGCATCACAAAAACTGGCTGTTTGAATTATTTGTACAGAGTTGGAATTCAATAAAGCAACGAGAACAGGTTGTAGAGGAAAAAGGATGACTATTCATTTTTTTCACTTCATCTCTTATCACTTTGGCTTTGATCATTCACCTTTGGGACCAACACGTCGATCCTGAATCAGATAAAACTCTTACTATAGTCAGCAAAGCTAAAATCTTGTTCACCTTATGAAAACCCACTGACTTCCAAGGAACTATTTTCACTCGCAGAGTGAGTGGATTTAGGAAAGACCAAAGTAGCAACCCTTACAGATGTGAACTGCATTCTCCTCATCATCTGCCTTGGGTGGGAGTGCTCACACTGGTGGTGAGGAGGAAAGTGAAAAAAAAAAAAGCCCACTCAAATAGAATAGTCCAAGTTGTTGAGTTGTTGTTTTTTTGTTGTTGCTGTTTGTTTGTTTGTTTGTTTTTTTTTTCCCTTGGCATTTCCTGAATGTCAGTAAGTTAAGAAAGAATAATAGAACAACTTTATTAAGAAATGTGTATGAAGGGTGAGTCATGATTATTGTTGTTTTGCAAAAGCAATAGTGCTTTGGAAAAGAAAAAAAAAAGGACAAAAGAAATCAGTGAGTTAAATTGAATTATTAGTACAGTGTAATTTGTCTCTGAAAAGCAAACAAAGACATTTGTGACAATGGAAAGAGAAACTGCTGGTTGTCTCTTCCTAGACAAGAACCCTACTACATATGTCGATCTCCTTTTATCTCTGAATTATCATGATATTATTATTAACAGTAGCATTGCAGCATATTCTATCCTATTCTACATCCAAGGAGCTCAAGGTATTTTATAAGTATTGATGAATGAGTAGGGCATGAAAAAACATTGTTATTTTGTATTTAGTTACTGGCTTCTTCCTAGAGATCTTAATGCACACAGGGTTTCACAGTTTGACAATAAATTCTGGGCAAATATTATTTATGTACTTTTTATATATAAAGAAGAGGTGCCATGAGGTAACCAATGTATACTTTGATTTGGAAACCGGGTCTTTCTAGTATAAAACAAAGATCAGAACCCAAGTCTGATGATTTCTAGTCTGATTTCATGCCAGGAAATCCCTATCTCCCCTCTATCACTTCTAACACTAAACTATCTCCTTCCTCCTGGCTAGAAAGACCAGCATTTGCTGGCCTAATGCAGAAAGAGTATTCAAATGTCCCACCCTACTCTGTAACACATCTCCTTTTCTGGGGAGTCCATGCACAGGCACTCTAATGCTAGAGAATGGGTCAGCCAGGCAAGTTTATGAGTAATGTGGTTACATTCCTGACAATTTTAACTCCCCGTCATGCATGGGATCCATGATTTGGTTAACTACTTTGCCTCACGTGTGCTGTCTTCATCCTCAGTACTTTCTTTCCTCTCCCAAATACGCAAGGTGGAACGTAAGAAGTTAAGAGAACGGAGAAAGTTGGGGGCAGGAACCAGCCAAGGGGTTTTCTGCAGGTACAGCATCTGTGGGAGCAGAGCGGTCGGAAGTACTGGAAACTGCAAAGGTCTGGAGCCTGCCAGCTCCCATTACTTTTTGATGTGGAAAATCTAAATTCAAAAGTCCAGCTTCTTCCCAATACAGTAATCTGGTGGGAACTGTTCATAAGTTTCCTGCTTCCACAGGGATTTGAGGCAAACAGAGGAACAGTAGGCTCTTTTTATTTCCATCTTTTCATTCAAAAGATGTTTTCTTCCTCAGCAGTAATAACAAAACTCCACAATGATATGAGGTCTTTTTCAGCTTATGTCAACAGAGACTCCTTTATATGACAGAGCTATCTGCATGCGTGTGTGTAGCCAGAATGTTCCTCTGAAGAACTGCAGGGTCAAGTGACAAACTGCATTTAGCCTGTTTAACCAGTACCAGTCATCCGTAAATTGGTGTTAGTTTAGGCAAGTCAGACAAAAGCTTCTAGTTTCCTCCAAATGTAGAATTTCCTCCACCAGAATCCAACAGGCTTGATACCCACACAGGTAAATCCTGTGAGATATGTTTAGTAACTTTCATTTTGGGAGTTGAGATAGAAATGGCTTACCTTGAGGAAGTCAACTGTGTGCCTTGCTACTGCTATATGAAGTCAAACAGATGATGATGATGATGATGATGATGATGATGATGATGATGATGATTATTATTATTATTATTATTATTATTATTATTTAGCAAAGGCTTATGCCAGCGAACTTTCCAGAATGTGATCATCTCTCTTCGGCTTACAGCTAGATGTCTTTTTCTGAATAATGTATTGGAAAGATCTTGCTTGTGTAGATTCTCTGCTTCACGTAAGCCGAACTCAAAATTATTTCTTTTTTAGTAGGAAAAATCCAACTCTTACCCATTTCATGAGATTGCAAGGAACATGTCACCCACCGTTGCACTGTCATTTTGTTTCAGACTGTCCTCTGGGGTCCCATGTTACGGGACATGCTTGGACAAATATATGGACTCATGCTAACGTATGACCCGAAGAGTGGGATTGCATAAGCTTTATTTACTCGAGATGTCAGGCAAAAGATCCCTTAGAAGTTTTCCAAATATTTGTCCTGGTAAATACATGGAACTTTTACTTAAATACTTAAGTTTTTTTAATTTTCTTTTTTTATCAGGGAAATACTGACCTTGATCTTTACAGATGAAGTGACCACCAAAGACTAAAGAATATAAATTCTTTACACCTATTATAGGTATTCAAAACAAAGCAGATAGGAACTTCTGCCAACATCTTCCGGTCTGGACATTTAGAGTTACCTGTCTGTAGCATATGTGTGTCTATCGCACATGTGTGCATCTAAATATAAAATGCTTTGTATTCAGAGGTGCTGAGCTGTCACTGTTAGGTACCTTATCATGGTCTTATTTTCTCTGTGGAGGAAATGCTGAATATTTGATTAGAATTCCCACTTTGACTTAGAATATTTTCTTTGTAAACAAAGCCTCTTTTCTCATCTGGTGCTGCCATATACAGGCTTTTGAAAGTGTCTCAGCCCTTTGGGTTGCTTCAACAACAGAAGCATAGGCAGTGAAACGAGCAACAAAGATCAGCGGTGCTGTGTCCCTTGTTGGCTTTTTTGCAGAGGCTCCTCCTGTCAGCGGTCAGTTATTATACCAGAAGAACAAAGTGCCGAAGCTGCCTGCAGCTCCATTCAGCCGCGCGGTTGCCCAGGCAGGCAGGCCAGCAGCCAGAAGCCAGCAGGCAAAATTTAACAGCCACGCTTCCAAATGCTGGAAACAGCTATCAATGGATCCATAACTCTCAGCTCTCCAGATATGGGGTCATCTTTCAATACTACCCCACTGTCATATACAACGTTTGTCTTGTCCCTCATTCAACTAATTGTGTCAATCTATGGGGTGACTCTATAATACACATATACAATAGCACAAAGAAAGCAATAATCTCCTACCCAGTCTCTTTATTTATTTAAGTGCTATTACAAAGTTTCCTGCAGCAAAGAGAAGCCGGGAGGCTACAACCTATTCCAGCCATGCAACAGCTATCCAGATGAAAGAAAGAATGTGGTGACTTAAATAAGTTACATGTTTCTGTGACCTTTTTTTTTTTTTTCCTTTCCATCCTGACAACACTACCAAGTGGTATGGAGCGAGGCAGGGAGATTACTTCTCTAATATTTCAAAATGTGTAACACAAAAAGAAATAGGAATCCTAATAAACAAAATACATGAATCCTAGGTAATTATTTTTCCTTCTGACATTTTTTAAAAGGGAATATTCTTAATATATATTTATTATGGTAAAATGCAAATAGAAGACATATAAAATAGCTTGAAGCTTTCTCAGTTTAATGATTTTGTAGCTCTAGTTTTTGAAGTCCTAATATCATTATTTATCTTTAACATAAATAACTTCTGTAGTAGCAAAATGACTCCTTCTTAGTTCAAAATTCTGTTCAGAGGATTACAATAAAGAACTAGATATTGCTGTTCTCAGCATCATTGCATTAATTGCACAAATGACTGCATTTGGCTAATGTTCATAAACCTCATAATCAATGAGGGTTCATGCTTGCTCTACTATCATCCCGACACACTGCTGATTCCCCCTTACAAGTACTCACACCTCTTGGGCACTGCCATAAACAGACATTTCAAGGGTCTTCTGGAACAAATGCATTTCCTTCACTGCCTGAACCAACCAGGAAGTTTTGGGTCTGTTTGCTGGAGTTAAGGTGGCCCCTCGATCTCTGCACATTTCTGCAGGTCACTAGGAACTGCCCACCAGCTAAATAATTATTGCAGATTCCACCATGCCTCATTCTCATGTGTTTATTACAATGCGTGGTGGTCCTGCTGTCAAGGGTGGAGCCCTTTCTGCTTGAGGTTTGTCACAAGACAGACAGAAATATCTATCCTGAGATCATTGAACACTCTGTATTTTACATTCTGGCTCAAATACTGTCCACCCTACAAACAGTCCAGCCATGCTTGACTTCCACGGAGACACTGAACACAACACTCCAAAGCCAAATGGGGAAAAGTCTTCTCATATGGGCAGATGACTAGAGCAAGCAGCAAGGCAAAGGTATGTAGCAGGAAGTTCAGTACATCACAAAATTTATCAGATGTTCCAGGACAGAAAGTCTTCTGATCAATACAGCACACATTTGACTAGTGTCATAAAAGATAACCTTTGAGGTGTTGTTAAAAAAATGCTGTGACTATAAAAAATCCTTTCAGCCTGATAAAAATAATTATTTTCTGGAGAAGAAATGAAAAAAAAAAAAGGTCTGGAATGGGTAAAAATGACAAATGCACATCTACAATAATGCATCACCACAACAATTGACAATATTGAGGGGAAGAAGAATGAACATGTTAACACATACCATTCTCCATATCCCACAGACAGCAAAAAGCAGAAAGGGATTGCTCCACAAAAGACATTCATGGTCCACCCTAACAACCCAACAGTGCCTCAAACCTGTCCAGGTTGTAGCTGTAAGCATCTGAAGTGGAAGGACCTACTGAGAATTGTACTCATGCTGGAGCACCTTTTCCATGAGCACTGGGCAGGCCTCTGCCAAAACCAAAGGAAAGACCCTCAAAAGAGGACACTAGTGGGCTCAACAGAGTGGGCTCTGAGTGAGTGTATGTGGGCATGTGCTATTTGCAGTGTTGTGAAAAAGTTTTCAGAGGAAAAGAAACATTTTCTTTTCAAAAGAAAAGAAAATAAAAATACCAGAGTATTTTGGTATCTGTAAAGGTTTAACTATGGGAGATCTAATCACACTGTGAGCCTTTCCTCAGTCCTTAATAACTTGACTGAGTAACAAAAGAGAATTTATGTGAACATCACAAGAAAAACAGTCCTGCTCTCTATTCTCCTCCAGCTCTTAGTCTGTAAAGGTGGCAACAAAGATTTCCATGAGAAGTTCATAGGACACAAATAGGGATCAGAGCTTCCGTGCTGGAATAGATCAGAAATAAGTTTAAAGATATCTATATAAAGAGGTATAAAAGGCAGTTACAAACTTTAATATGATTGAAATTGTATACGGAGACCTGAGAGTATTTGCAATGAAATGTTTCTGAAAACAAAGACAAAACTCTTCATGTTTTAAATTAAATCCTCAGAAGGGCCAATCCCAGGATTTTTAGATTTTTAACACTGATCACAATCAAAGAAGAATGGTCCCATTGGTGCATTGGCCTGGTTCCCTATAGCAGCTCCCATTCTTGGGAAGGTTCACATCTAAGAGTCTGATCTCCCTGGTGAGACGAACTAAGGGAACAATTTCACTCAAGATTTACTACTTGTAAAATCTTTCTTCCAATTAATATTTCTGATATTAAGCAGCCATAAAATTGTGTAACAGGGCTAAGGAACTAGAAAATGTAAGTATTGAGTGCATCATTTAGCTCATAGTCCTAACTGAGACAATATTTGCCTGAGAGCAAAAGAGTGAGGACTTCAGGACACGTCCCATTGTTGCCCCTTCCATTTTTTGCATGCCAGTGGTTACTGCCATTTTCAGCACAAGGGAGATGTGGGAGGTGCGTTAGATGTGAGCACAGCAGTGATGGAGACAGCGTGTTTGTTACAGAATGTAATTTAAAGTACATAACACCTGGAGATGTCTCACATGGGGCCAGACCATACACAAGTTACATATGCACAGACAGAAATTGTAATTGTGGTAGCTACAAAGGGCGGATTCTGAGTCACTGGGAAGCAAACTGGTTTCTGTAGATGCTTCCTTTCAGAAAGTAAATGCATCTCCTAAAAGACCATCTTCAGGAAAAACCTTCATTCATATATATATATATAACAACTCTCTACATAAATGCAGTTGCTTAAAATACACAGAATTTTCAGCAACGCTGTAATATTTGTACATCTACACAGTCACTATCTATTCTATATACACAAACATCCGCCTATCCAGAAAATAATTGTGGATAATTCAATGTTCAGATTCGATAATGGATGCTCAAATAAATATGAGAATTCCAAGCAAATTTGTGCAAATGAAAAAAGATTTCCTCTGACATAATGGCATGGTGCAAGGCTGTCTGTAATGAGCTGTAATTTGTCTGGAAGAGCATTTTAAAGGGGTTGATCCATCCACTGGAAGACCAGCAACTGCTCTGAGACTAGAAGCAATGAGCCAGCCTGCCTCGTCTCAGAGGAAATTACACCACAAGCAGGCCAAATTTCTGACAACTTCCATAAATTATTTCAGATTTTCATATTTCAAATTTCATCTGCATTCATCATGTGAGTTTGACTGGGGAAAAAATGTCTAGGAGGAGCTCTGCTAGCATTCAGTGCAGCAGTCCCAGGAGCCTGCCCTGGGACTAGATAATTGAATTTAGTTTTGATTAGATTATTCTTGCTGCAGTCTACTGCCAATCTGAAGTATTGTGCCTTCTCTTCTACTTAACCTTCCTGCCCCATGCCTGCTCCAGCCTGCATGCAGCTCTCTGTATTGCAGAATATATTTGAACAATCAAACTTAGGAGTTATTATTTTGCTTTCCATTGTCCATCCTTATAAAAACACACATCTTTCACTGGGCTCCCTCTTCCCTGAAATCAGATTACTTCTTTTTTTTAAGTTTGTAATATTGTTTACCATTTTCAGTGGAAAGTGCCCTGTAATTTAGGTGGAAAAATCTAAAATCATTACTACATCTCTGGATGATGCAACATACCATAAATAAGGATCATTTCTAAAACAGCTATAATCATCACTGGGCAATACACACGAGAATAAGAACAGGTAAATAATGAATTCATCCATCTATTTAACTAAAAATCTATTGTTAGCCAAAGTTATTAATCAAATCTTTAGCTAGTCGTCAATAGAAAAACAAACAAAACACCCCCAAAAACTAGCTCCACAGGCTTTCTCTGAAAGTAATCCATTAGAAAAGCAAAATATGAACTTTTAGCATAAAGATTCAACCCCATAAATTAAATGCATTTATGAAAGAAGTGCAGCAGAACAACAACAACAAAACTCCTTAATGTGAAATTCATCTAAATGTATATCACATTAATACGAGCGGTAATAATGCAATAAATACTTCTTAGTGTATAGGTATTACTTTTCCCCGTTTGCAGAATATGACTGAATTTATACATGTTTCAGGAGCAAAATATGTGTAACTCTCCAAGTTATAGTCTGGATTATCAGAAGCACAGATAAGGTAAACAAAGCTAATGCTGTTCTTTAAGTAATATCTATCACTTCCCTGTTATTGAATTATTTCTTTTAACAATATAGGGTTTTTTGATGCTATGTGTCTGAACTGAAGACTTTAGATTCTTTATTGTTCTCCATTTTGATGAAAAAAAATTGAATTGGAGGCTGTTATATTGAGTTTTGTTCCGTAAATATACTGAAATCATATTTTTGTTAGAAACTATCAATAAATCCAGTATAAGAAAAGTAATAAGATACAAATATGAGCAGGACCTTTGCAAAGGAAATATTACAAAGAGAGTGTGCCCATAAAATATATTAGGGAATGTGCTTTCTCCCTTGTGTTTGAAGAAAATACAGAAGGAATTATAGGCAACTGCATTATTTTTAATACAGATACAACACATGAAATCAGATTACTCTAACTACTGGGGGATAATGTTCAAGAAAATGATCAAACATGAGCAGCTAAAATATAAGTTGTCTTAAAAGGTCATTATTTATCAGCTTGAAGATTTGTTTCTCATTAGCACAATTTACCAACACAAGGAATTGCTCTCCAAAAAAAAGGCTATGTGTGTACATGTGCACCTATATACACCCTGTACATGTATATATGTAGTCACATGTATAAATATGTCTGTGCACACACATGCAATTATTTGGTTGGCATATATACACAAAAATGCAGACACAGGTATGTATTTTTTAATGTGACAACTGTTAATCTAAGAAAGGACTTACAAACAACAGGGTCTGGGGAAAACTAATGCAGATGAGAGGGAGGGAAAAATTAAACACAGCAAATGAAGCGTGGAATGTCCCACAAGGTGCAGTTAAAGGTAGAAATAAAATAGCTGTGTGCTTGCTGCCTGTGAGTCCCACCACACAGGCTTAATATGTTGCATTTTCATGGCAGTAGCCCTGCTGGAAATAAGGATTTGGACGTGTAAGAAAGGGCCTACAGGCTCTAGCATACAGCTGCAATGGGCATGAGAAACCCAGAAAGGCTGCCCAAAATATATGCGTTTCTTGGCCGTTCATTGAAGAATCTCCAGGGTGGCACAGGGGTGGAATTCCTCTGACATCATCTGGTTTTGTCTACATTTTATTAAAAAACAATTTACATTCAGCAGTGGGAGCTGTCTTAAAGAGCCATTGTTTTCGCTTGTTTTGAGCAGCATCAATGACTCATTCCTGCTCTTACTGAACTTAACAACCTCGGGCTCCGGCATTGTGCGGCCAGTTCAGGGCTGCGAAGAATGTACGAGGCAGCTCTCGGAGATCTGCACCTGATGCCAAGACGACAAGAAGCAGCATCAAGACTCACTTACGTCTGACACCCTGTGACAGGCTCTCCGTCCAACTTTTGTCATGTTATTGTTATTTATATTTTTCTTACACACATTGTACACACAAGCCTTGTTTTCCTTGAAACAAGTGTTCAGAAGTAATATTGACTTCATAGCCTTAAATATGTGACAAATAGTGTATTTGCAGTAGAATTTGTGCCTTCTTTGAAATACTTATGGGAATACACATTATTATATAGGACTGTACCAAGTTAAACCATTCCTATAATGCAAAATAACATTATAGTGAGTTTATTTAACTAAGAAGACTAGTCATGACTACATTCAGTTAATGATAATATAATTTATAGGTATTAAAATTAGCAGGCTCTTTATGGTTTACAAGTTGTGCATGATATCGGGCACCATTGAGCACTACAGGTTTGATCCATGCCCTGCTGTTGATAAGGGACATTCCTGCCTCCCCTCTCTGCTGCCTCCCTCTTCCCTTCCTCTTCTACCCTTTTTCCCAGTGTCCAGATTCAGGTCAGTCTCCAGCTGCTTTATGCTTGATAACAGAAATAGGACTTATTTCCATTTTCCAAAGCAAAACTTTTTTTTTTTTTTTTTTTTTAGTTCTAACTTTGTGTAAGGAAGTTTCCTTCAATTTCTCCACTAATGGTAAATAAACTAAAAAACAAACAAACAAACAAACCCCACAAAAAATAAAAAGATGTATAACAGTTTGTGGTCAAATTGCAAGTAGAGCAGATCACAACCTGGTTTTGACTTATTGGGCCATGAAGAACAGTGACCTAAGAAATTATTTAAAGCAATTTGCCAACAGCTGGTACTGAGCTGTCTAAGAAAGGGAGACAGGCTGTGCCAGGGCAGGGCTTTCTGCATGGCTCCCAAACATAAACCTACATAGCTGGTGAAAAGAAAGAGCCAGGTAGAAGAGCTGGATATGGGTGTTTTTAAGAGTTTTTTTTTGGGAATTGGTTGCAATTGTAACAGGCATTTTTACTGAAAGAAACCAAACCCAGTCCAGCATAGATCTGCACCATAAAAGTCTAAGTAGAAAAGTGTGACAAAAAGTGTCCAAAGACACAAGCTAGCAGAGCACACTCATAGAAGATTTACACTACTGCTGTTGTCGAAAGAAAGAAAATACTTTCATATGAAGGCCTTGTCCTTTATGATATATGATGAATAAGTAATTTAATTAATGTGGGGTTTTTTAATCCTATATTTAAATAAAAACAGAACTCCAAGTATTACACACCTAACACTTAGTAACAGAAATGATTTTATGCAATACAACCAGAGTTCTGTAAGGAGGAAATGTTGCTTTTAACTTCAGAAGTTAGGGTTACTTTTTAAACCTAGAGAATTTTTTTTCAAAATATTGAGAAAAATATGAAGGATTCTATTTGGAGATTATTTGCTGTGAAAGCACTGTTTTCCAGAAAGTATTACTAACTCTTCCATGTCAGACTGTGTGTTCCCAATTACTCAGCTGCTGCCTGTGTAACAGACAACGTCCCTTGAGGAGAGCAAAAGATTTCAGAGGAACTAGCTATGGACAAACATTTATTTTCCTCCAGGATTAAATATGGAGCATATATAGAAAAGATAAAAACTATCTTTTTTGGGGCAGATTAGGTTCCCCCATGTTGGGCTGGTTCCTCTTAGAGGTTAGAAAAGGACCGTGGAGCAGCTGGTGCCTGAGGCACTGGGCACCAAAGCGACACCAGCTGATGCCCAGGATGCGGCTCTGCTCTCCCCCGGAGCCTGGGCCCTGCAGGGCTGGGTCCATAAAGCAGCTTTCCTGGTGCCAGAGCAGCTTGGAAATGAGTGAGCCATAATTTCCTAAATTTCCTTCTCTTTCTCCACCCAGCAGGTTTTGGCCCATCAATTAGTTCAGCTTTAACCATTTTTGCAGCTATTAAGTCAACCCAAATTGTAAATGACTTTATATTTAGCATTACAGTGCTTCACTGTGCTGTGCGGCTGATTCCTCTCTTTCTGAAAAATAAAAAGGTCCCAAATCACACTGAAATCAAAGAAACATCAAAATTTGTGCCTGTCCCTCAGAAGGATTTCCGTCAGATGTGATTTTGAAACAACGAAACTTGGACTTAACCCAATTTTTGCACATTTCTAGAATCAAACACAAGGCAAAATCTTATGTGATGTGTTTTTTTGGTTGTTGTTGTTGTGTTGTTTATATATATATATTTTTTTTTTTTAAATTATTATTATTTTTTTTTTAATATGTAGACTTCAGGGTTTTTCTCAGTGGCTGGAAGTAAACAGACCTAATGTCATAGGAAGGTTCATGTCTCAGTATCTGTTACCTTACTGGAAACTGAGATAAGGACATCTCACAAAAATAATTTTAAAAAATCTTTACTAATTAGATTTCATGTTAAAGTTTGCACACTGAAGACCATCTGGTTTTCTAAACATAAATCCGGACTTTGTAGTTCTGGATCTCCCTTCCTCTCTGTAATATCAGCACATGCTTCTGGATGATCATGTTTAACATAGCTCTGAGGTAGTGGCCTTCCTCCTTAATTTCCTCAGTATAAACACTGAAATGGTAGTGTTCTCTGTTCAGCGCAGAATATCAACTCTTCCAGAATCCAGGATACTGAAGTGCCACCCAGTGCCTTATGCCCCAAGCATACAGCCTGTGCCCAGCACTGAGGGTGCCCATCAAACCTGGCAGGGTCTGCACAAGCTGTCACCCTGCTGGCAACCTCTGTGCTCTGCACATTCGCTGAGACAGGGTACTAGCAAGAAATTTAAAATAATTTTTTGTTCTAATGCATTTTGGTTTAATTGTCACATGTTGAATCATGGTAAGACTGCTGAAGAAAAAAGTGACTGCAAAGGTTTCAAAGCATTTCCACAGGCCAGTGGCTGACAGCAGAGGCAACACATGTGACAGATACAGACCTGGATTCAGGAGCAGGGGTGCAGGTTCCAGTTATATCCCAACAGCATGTAAAGGCTGCTCAGCCTAGACATAGTCAGGAGAGATGCATTCTTCCAACAGCCAAAAGAAATTTCTTTCATGTTCAGTTGTATCACTGTATGCTGATCTTTTATTTTAGACTCCAGGCATCCATTTTTAAAAATACTTGCCTAAGAAAATATCCACAAAGGCTCCAAAGCCTCTTTCCAAGGGAACTCTGTATAACCTGGAGGACTGATAAAATTAAACATTTACTACTGGCTGAATTCACAGTGCTTCTGCAAAAAAAAACCACAGATGAACTGTTCTGAGTAGCTCTAAGTATATTGTATAGTTTGGATACATGATGGATGTGCAGCAAGGAAATTATCTTGCTGATGGGTGGAGGCTGAGGGAGTTTGGCAGCAATGGCACCACTCCATCCATTTCACCCATAAGCAGCAGCTATTCAAGGCTGGTGGGCCAGTGTCAGCCAGCCAAACACCTGGCATAGAAGAAGCCATGGCTTCAAACATGGTGTTATGCCTGTAGCACCAGGCTGCCTGTCAAGTGAATTGCCCTGAGTGTGGTGCATAGGAGATCTCATGCTTCCTAATTCAAGGGACTCTATACAGTCAGCTTTCATTCTTTCCTGCTATAGCTATGCTTGCAGGAAAATACTTGTTGTGGAAAAGAAAGTACAAAACAAACCAGTGGAATTATCAGCAGATGGCTTTTCCTCATGAAGAAGAGCCACATGTGCCATGATTGGTGTTTTGGATGGCCCTTTACTGCCCAGGAAGAAATTCTGCTGAAGGATTTAACAAAATGTGTGATTAAGGCAGCCTCTGTTCAGTGAAATCCTTAAGAACACCATTAGTTTCCAGTGCACGTTTGGGTCCCAGTAGCTGATGTGTACCACTGGCAGCCACAGAGCTGCCTGCCCGGGTGGGAGCCCTCTGGTTTTGCTGCCTTTCTGCCCAGGCTCACCCACCATGAAACTGAGGGCTATAGCCACATCTCACAACATGCTTGATGGCTGTTAGATGATTAAATTCAATTTCTGATGTGGGACAGACGTTTGAATGCCCTATTGTCAGGCCACAAAGTCTGAAAAAACATTTGACTCATTTGTCATAGATGATAAAGGCATTAATGGCACATAATCTTGGTAATTTTTTTTTTTTTTTTTTTTTTTTTTTTCCACAGAGTAGCAGAACCGGGGCTGACTCAAGTCTTACCAGTAAGCACAAACAAAATTCAATTTTTCAGCTGCAGCAGAGCAGCTCCTTGGCACCAGCTGTCTTAGATGACTCAGAGCACCAAGGCTGAGCATATTCCCATGGCCCTACTTGTTGCACACCCATACCTGCTCTCCAACAGCCTTTGCTCCTACTCTCTTACCAGCCCTGAGCATCAGCATGCAGCCAGAGCTGGTGGTGGTGCACAAGAAACATGGCCACCTGCCAGCCCATCTCTCACATCCTTGCCTGGTGGAGAAGTCCGTTTAGTGCAGGACTCTTCACTGCCCAGAAGCAGGGACTGCCCTACACTTGCACATGGATGGTGTGGGCCAGCCACAATCATGGGTCCAGGCTCCTAACCCAGGGCTGGGACTTTGCAAGCCACCCCAGCCCCCTGTCTTGAGTGAGCACCTACTGCACTTCTGTCTGGATCCCACCCTGAATTCACTTGGCTTCTCTCTTACTTGAAAAACTTGCAGGATTGGTAGCAGATACTTCTGACACTGCAGGTTTCTGATAACTCTTTGTTTTATATACCTACCTGATGGCATTTCTTTTCAGTAATCATGCAGCTAAAATTGCAAGCAAACCCAGAGCACTAGCTCAAGGCCATCTTCTAGAACCTTGATGCCCCAGAGACAGTTGTCTGATCCTTAGGAAAGCAAAGTATGTGTCACTTTTTTGGTCTTATGGCTCTGCTTACTGTTGGGGAGGGAGAGGTAACCCTCACTCCCAGATCAGAGATGGGGGAAGGTCTCTTGTGCAGATGGCACTGGGAGGGCAGGAAAAGCGTACTTCACTGTGAGACAGTAATTACTCAGTCTGGGCTGCACCATTTCCTGCAAGAACCGATTTCTTCCAGCAGAGACTGTTTGTAAGTTTTATTCCCAAGCAGCTTAGCTAAATGATGGTTATTTTAAGCCTGCAACAGTGTTTCCAGATTCAATTCAGTGAAATTTATTATAAAACATGAAAGGCTAAATGGCTTCTTATTTGTCCTCTCTTGAGATGAAAATGATGCACACAAGTGAATACACCACATTCATTCTTCCTCCCTGTGTGTTTTCTGAGGACCACAAGAAACACCTACTGAATGGCACCAGACATTGATGTTTGCTCAAAGGGTCAACAGAGATACTGTACTTCTTCTTCCTCTCCTCTCCTCTCCTCTCCTCTCCTCTCCTCTCCTCTCCTCTCCTCTCCTCTCCTCTCCTCTCCTCTCCTCTCCTCTCCTCTCCTCTCCTCTCCTCTCCTCTCCTCTCCTCTCCTCTCCTCTCCTCTCCTCTCCCTTCCCTTCCCTTCCCTTCCCTTCCCTTCCCTTCCCTTCCCTTCCCTTCCCTTCCCTTCCCTTCCCTTCCCTTCCCTTCCCTTCCCTTCCCTTCCCTTCCCTTCCCTTCCTTTCTCCTGAGCCAAAGGGAAGTTGGGTGGCTCTGCTTTGCTCTGCTGCACAGGTGCTCCCATGAGTGCTCCCCCAAGGATTTCTGGGGTACTGCAGGGAGGGGAGCAGAGGGATGGAGTACTTATAGTCTCCTTAGCTCCCTTCTTACCTCCTCAGGAAACCTTTCTTTCTTACCAGCTGAATTTTTTCCTTCTAGTTTGGGAATGCAGGTCTCATTAATGAGATTAATGGGAGTTGACTGTATGTACAAAGAGGACAATAGGTCCCTAAGACGAACCATGGCTCCTTTGGGGAATGTCAGTACAAATGGGGAAGACATGTAGATTTGTTGTGGTCTTTTTAAATGCTAGAATACCACCAGAACAACAGTGCAGCATGAAGGCTGCTGGCAGCCCTTGTAATGGGAAATAATTACCAATGGTCAGTGAGTTGTGCAAATGTCTGAGGGTAAAGGTTGGAGTCCCTGTGGTTACCCAGTTAATAACATGTTCGCAAAAAAGAAAGTTGACCTATGAACACCATGTTAATAAACAGAAGGTGAAAACAGAGTAGGGACTTTTGTGTGCATGTCTTGAATAGGCAGGTCAGGTCCCAGTCTCCTATTCTGTTTCTTTTACCTGTCCAGAGGAAAAAGTAGCTTAGTGAGACACAGTGGGTAGCTTTTTCTCAAGCTCCCTGATAACAAACAGGGCAGAATCTTTGTTTTCATGGGTCCCAAATTTTCTCACAGGATTTGCAATCTGCTCTCCCCTCCCAGCCCACCTGGTTGACATCTCACTGCAGACCAATCTGGAAGACCCCTTCCCCAAAGCTGGCTGACCAGTGTCTTACACAGATAACCAGTGGTTTCAGTAAAAAATATCCTCAGGAGGCTGTCACTAGTCCAACACAAACCTGATCCTTTATTTTTTGGCCTTTATAGCATCAAAACACACCTGTCCTAGCCAGAATATTAAACACGGCTTGCCTTTGGTTAGCTGCATCTTCAAAGAAATGTCATTTTCTACTAAAGATGAAGAGAAATTTTGTCATTTCAGGCTTATACTAAGCTGCTTTTACTACAAAATGAAGTCTACATTTGAATGAAACCTATTACTTCTATTAGTTCCTTCAGAGCCATCGCAAGTAAATATTATATAGATTATTAGAAGAGATGAGGAGACTGGGCAGATTGGCTTCTTGATCAAGGTTATGCTGTACTCATTATGCAGCAGCACATCTGGAATGGTCCAGTAGTACCCTGAGAATTCCTAATACATTAATAAGACTTGCACCTTCTATAATTGCATTTGGCTGATTAACTTTCATCCAGCTGGTCTTAGCTGCATAAAAAGGTATTTTATAAGCTTGTTATACAGAAGTAAATTCTGAACATCTTTGGCATATATCTTGCCAACTTTTATTCTGACCTGAATAACTCACTTTCTGGCAGCTTTTAGCACAGATGAATTTAAAATATCCATCACAAACATTAGCCCCCTTGAGCCTGAAACTTCCAGATGTATAGTCATGACCATATGCCACAAAGAACTATTATGTATCATTTTGTTATTAGTCATTTTAATAATCAGTCCTAGCTGTCTCTCATTACTAGTAATGGAAGTTTAGCACTTACAAGCTTATAAAAAATTGCAAGGTTAGATCTTTGCCTTTCTAAGTGCCATAGTTTTCCTTTAGATGCTTTTGTTCCTGCAGCTGAATGCTTTCCAGATTGTAGCAGAGTCTGTTTGCTCTTTGAGGAGAGAGGAAAGGATCCACACATTCCCCACAAGCTTGAAATGCAAAACTCCCTTTGTTCAACAGCAAACAAGGCATCTGGACATCAATTCTTCTTCTCCTACCATTAGGTGTCACTGCAGTAAATGGAAATTACAGACAAATGGTTTGAAAGGGGGAAGAGTTGCCAAAGATTATTCTGTGAGAAAAGAAACAAATATATTTATAAAGTAAATGATGGCTGTATTCTAGATTTATCCTTCATTGCAAGTTGGTTTTCTAAACAAAAATCTTTTTTTTTATTATTTTTTTTATTTTTTTTTACTTCACAGGGCCATGGGTGATTTAAAAATGAAACTGCTCTAAACTCTTGCAGAAAATATGTAGGGGTTTTGTCATCAAGGTATAACCAAAGTAGATTCAAAGATTTGTAAACAGTATTTCTTTGTCAGTTTAATGTAATTTAGTTATTTTATCAAAGCCAAAAATATTGTGAAATACCAAGAGTTCATCTGGAGAACGGTCTGTACTCGTAAGTCTGTAGACAGGAAAAGAAAGAACAGATAGAGCGGTCAAAGTATTTCAGAGTAGTCTAGTTCTCCAACTTCACCTTTAACAAACTATTTCATTTTACTTCTACACAGAGATTTATAGTTTTTGCAACCCAATTACCAAAATAACAGCCATATTTTTGTTCTACTCATGATTCTTTCTTGTAGGGGATGATTTTGCTCCCAGGAATTCTTGGATACTAAATGTCTCCAAAAGTTACCTTTTCCTCCTTCCTCTCACCCGCTTTGAGACACAAACACAGCACCCACTGATTGCATCAGGAATGACTTTTAATCTGCATACAAGGATCAGGCCTCAGCTGGCATCAGGGAAAGCTACTGGGTTCCTGGAGGACACAGATGGTGTCCAGTCTTGGGTTGTTCCTCCAAGTCCTGCCAGTCAGTTGTCAAGTAAACACATTTGTTGTAGTTCTGAAGAGCCAAAATGAGAAGTTTTCAAATAATTTCCACTTCAATTTAATCAGGTTTTCCATCTGCAATAAAGTAGAACATGTTGAGTTTACACTATTACATATATTTTATCAATTTAAGTAGTTTACCATTAAAATAATACTTCAGTAAACAACCCCTTTCCCTTCACCCACCCACCCTACTTGCCAAAAAAAATGACCAATGAAAACATTTAGAATATTGGTCAGTACTGTGGGACCATCTTCTGCTGACTCAGTTCCTACTCTGGTAGGACCACACCAACATGCTCCATTGAACTGCCCAGACTTGCTTTAATCACCAGAGCCATTTGCAACTCTATATATAGGGATTTAATTTGTTTGGTTGCTCAAGATTCTTACATGATAAAGAAAGCCAGTGTACATGCTTTAGATCATGGTTTTACGTTTGGACCTATCGCATGAAACTGAAGACAGAAATCTGTAGTTCATTCTCCCTGTGTTCCTGCCACTGGAACAGGACTGATTTTCATAACCTGCTTGATCCACGTGATCTAAATCAGTGCCTGGAAAGTTTCATGGGGACTTGAAATGTTTTGTTCTTTCTGCACAGAGTCCTTGTAACAGCTTAGTGGTAAAAAAAAAAAAAATTAAAATTAAAAAAATCAGAACATTAAATATTGTTGCAGCAAAGGAACATGTTTTCATTTAATATACATATATGCATATATATGAATATGTGTAAATACACATTATGTAGTGTATTTATAGATACATAATAAACACCACATATGTATGTCACACACATATACACATATATCTACATATGTATGCATTTTGTACTTAAATCCAAGTTTGGTTTTACATTAAATAATTTAACTACTCTCCTATTGTAATGGCTTATATTTTGGAAGATTAAGACAAACTGCTTAGACCTTGAAAAACACATGGGCTACTCAGATAGATGGCATCTGGGAGGACTCTGAACTCCCTCAACATTCTATAGGGAAAAACAGAGCCAGGTGCATTTCTTCCTAAATCAAATTAGCTGGAAGATGCCACATCCAATTGTAGTAAATTGATGTGAGAGTTTGTGATGTCTATAGCAGATCTTACAACAAAGGTCAATGTGCAGAGACGTAGACAGCAGCCTGGTATACAGCAACTTGTAGTGGAGCTGCTCTAACAAAAGCAAGGAAGATATAAAATGCAATCAGTTTTTTAATATAGGTAAAATACAGTCTTAACGATATATTTTAATTAACCCAGCCCGATCATTTATACAGCTAAAAATGCTAAAAAAATGGTGTTTGACTAAGGCATTTCAAGACACGTAATTAGAAGATAATTTTTACTTTAAAAAATAACAGTCAATTTAATGTAATCAAGCTGCAGAACAAAATAACCCTGGATTATATAGACAGGAAAGCTTGAAAAGAAAGCAAATGTAGTTATCTATTACATAAACTTACGGAAAAAATACTGACATATGTCAAATTTACCTGTCATTGTCACAGTTTTTAAACATCCTCCTTGACATCAACAAGTTTCTATCATATTTTATGACACTTAATTATCCATAATTTTATTTAGTTAACTTCATAAGACATCTAAAGCAATTCAAATGTTTTCTTAAATAAACGACGAGAAAGCAGCAGCTGAAGGGAGGATTCATATAAATTCCTCTCAGAAAACTACAGTTGTAGGAATGCTGAGGTGACAAACTTAAACACTTAAATTTTGGATAAAGGCTGCCTGTGCAACTGTAAATGAAAACTTCAGCCTATACATAGAGGGGGTTTTCTTACTTAATCATATAGGATGTTTTTTCACATGACTCTTGCCTTTTTTGCTAAGCAAAAGAAATACTTACTAAAATTTGCTATTTATTTGTGAACTATTTAATCTCCAAGCATTATTTGCCACATATTGTTAAACATCTGAAACAAAGACTTCTTTGTGGGTGTTTTTGTATAGATTTCATCCCAGTACAACAGTACTTTATGAAATGTCTATGGATGTGTCTTCGCCACATCTGAAAAACAAAATAGGTGATATAATTATTCCCATTTTACAGATGGAAACTGAGGACTAGAGGGTTTGAAGTCAAAACTACTAAACCTGGGTGCCAAAACTGAGGGGTTTTTTAGCACTTTAGATGTGTGCTGTACAAATCCTGCCAACTTCCATTGGATCTGTGACCCATCCACAAACTTCCTGTCACTCTTTGGGCTCTTTGTGGGCGCATTCAGGTGTGTCACAGTTTGGATGTGCAGGTTTGTGACCCTCGTCTGCAGCAGAAAGATGTGGGGAGGGCTGGAGCACGGGCAGGAGCTCCCCGCAGGGCTCACTCACCTCACCTTTGAAGGGTACAGCATGACTAGATAAGATGCTCCAAGGAAACATCCAGCTCTTACCCACTAACATCAATAACACTATGAATCTGCTGTTTCTTGAAAACTCCAAAACAGGTTAAAAGAAAATAAAATAAAACCACAAACGCTGGGTGTTATGAAAAATTCAAAGCTGAATTTTGAACAACCCTTAGAGCAGCCCTTTATATCAACTCCTTGGCTGGAAGAATGGAGAAGAAACTGGCAGCAACAGCCAGAGCAGCGCAGCACTTTGAGACTATGGAAACACCATTTAAGTACACCACCGGTATTTAACCAGACTGACGTTTTTCAGTAATTTTGGAGTCAGGCAGTCGGAGCCTGGGACTTCAAACATATTTTACACTTGTGTATTTGAATAGTTTGGCTACAAATGCGTTTTAAATAATGCTGCTACAGCAAAGATAAAAGAACTGCACTTTGCATTTCAAAATATCCTTCAGGGGACTAAATGGCTCAGAGGATTGGGAACAAGATCCCTGTCCTTTCACCCCTGCCTTCCCTGCCAATTCTAATTCTGGCAGGCCAGTAGTGGACAAAAAGTCACTCTGGATAACACCCTGGTGCTGTGAAGTGCTTCAGGGACTCTATCCTTGCTCCTAATGGCCACACGCTCCTACCATACCCCGTTCCCTCCCGCACCCATGGCCGTTATATTCAGAGCAGAAACACAGAGGCCAAGAGGTGAATGAGAGTTAAATTACCTCTCAGCCACAGAGAGTAATTCTAATAGACAAGAGGCAGTGCACTGATGCAGCAATAACCCTGCAAGTCCTCCCCGCTCCTCGTTATCATCCTGAAGGTAGATATTCCCTTGTTTTTCTGTTTACTGTAGGAAATGTGTCATCTGCCGACTTGAGGAAAGCAGCGACAGCTTAGTACATGTTACTGCAAAAGAGATGGTGAGGGGCTTGTGTCTGTCAAAAAATTAAAATGTAAAACCCCACAATTTTTATTTGATGGACAGAGCATTAGAGGTGGGCAACGCCTAGGTGAATGGAGGGGTTCATGGACATAGTGGGACGAACCCTGCAGGAAGCTCCTTCAAGCCTGTGGTGCAGTCCTACCAGTCCACGAAATGAGAACCTGCCCTAAAAAACTGGGAACCATGCCTGGACATGGGTGCTCTGAAAATCAAATTTTCCTGTAAGAGAGCCAGAGGACTCTGCAGTAGCTGGGAAGAGGTCCCTGCCTGACACCAATAGGCACAATGCATCCTATTGTGTGCAGCCTAAATAAAGGTGAGTGTTAACCAAGATGCCGGCATGCGGTGGGGTAAGTAGGAGCCATCAGCAGCTAGTGCTAGATTCACATCTACACAGTTTAAGCAACAAGTAACTCAAAATGCTACAAGGTCATGAATTTTTATAACATCCAATGTGGTTTTATTTCAGTAGAATGTCTACAGCAAACTTTCTTTGATACAAGTGGTATTTTGCAGAAAGCATAGGTCAAAGGCACTTATAGAGAAGAAAGCCCTGCAGTCCTGCACAGTGCTAGCACCCCTGTCTTGCATTACAGTGTCTTTGTGGCATGGCAAGATCACCCATACACTGGGCTGATTCTTCATAGGGTTGTTAAGATAGTTTTAGAAACAGATTGTGGCAGCTGTGGAAGACAAACTGGTTGCCTTACACCAGATGTTTTGCCCTGACAGCTGATGCACATACTAATAATGCTGTCCTTATGCATGCTGAAGAGGAGGGATAACTTTGAGGGAGAATGGTCTGGAACAGCACGCTGGAATTTCTTCCTCCCTTCGGCAGAGTCTTGGTGTTATTTGTAATTTTTATGTGTTAGTGTTCTGGTATCTCTGTCCATACAAAATTAGACCCTGTGGAAGAGTAATTTTTTGCCTGGCTTCCTAAGGAAATGAAGCTCATTGCAGTCATGCTGCTTGTGTGTCTGTCTGGGTCCTTCTTTATCCTTCGTATAATAACTTCTAAGACCCTTGGCTGATTTCAAACAAGTCTGATCAGAAACAGGCTCAAAAGCAATTATGTTTCTACACATTGCATGAAAGAAGACAGTCAAATAGAGGAACCCAAATTATGCCTCCCCACTGACAGAAAAGGTTTAACTTGAATTCACACCAGAGATTCCATGTCAACAGAAGGATTAATATCCAACACCGGAAAAACCTTCAGTAGGACATTGTGCCTTCTTAGACAGCGGTCTAAGCCCTGAGACACATTTCAACCTATTTGGTCCTGGAAATGCTCCTACTGAGGACAATGGTATTACCTACCAAGAGAGGGGGAAATCACACCTACAGTTTTACCCCATATAGTAGTTTCTGACAAGGGAACAGGGAATCCAACCTGTCCCTCCTGCAGCTCACCCCAATGCCAACTACATAATTCTCTTCCCCTTGTGCCACTTCTGGCATCTACAGGTCCCAGTGCCAACCCAATTTGATACACCACATTGGCAGAAAAATAACCTAGCAAAGAAAGGGAACAGCTTTTTGTTGGGTTAGTGAGTTGAACTGGCTTAGCACAGGATCTACCAAGCATGAGGTGGGCACTAGAAGGAAAAGGAAGAGTTGGTGGTAGGGCAGGGGGCAGAGGCAGACGTGAGCTAGGGGTAGATGGGGCAGGATCTTGCCCTGTCAGAGCAAGCGAGTTGTTAGGTAGGTTCATCCAAAGAGTACCGACAGCTGTAATTGCGTGTGCTACACTAATTACAGAAACACACAATAACCAGCTGTGAATGAGACTGTTCCACACTGACTCCTTTGCATTTATTAGATTGTACATGGAAATTAACAGGTTGGCTTTTAACAGCATGGAGAACTAAGCCATGACACAACGGGACAGCAAGAGACACTGAGATGACTTCTTGAATGTGATTTCCTCTGAAGCAATGACATTCAGTTAACACAAGAGACATAATTTCTCTGGTGCCTTTCCGGGACTCCGACTAAAAATCAGTCTGTCTGTATTTAACAGTTATGCCAGTTCAAGTATATCCCATGATGGTTACTCTGGGAAAACACAGCTAAAAGATCTCCTGGAGAGCTTATGTAAAGAGAATGAGAGAATAAAAAGATGTGAGAATGCTTCTTATGCTGACACATCTAATATCCTGCGGTTCTTACACAAACCCGTGTTTAGTGCCCTTTTACTGCCACTGAATATGCATGAATCCCCAGAAAATTTTATGCTAGGACAAGCACTTATTGCTGAATCCTTGGAACTAAACACCTACTAAATAAAATCAAATCAGTCTTTCAGAGAGATTTCAAGTTAATGGTGAGCATTTTCTGGGAGCATTTTCCAATAAAGCAAACTGTTGTAATTAAAAGGAGACTTTTCAGTCAAAATACTCACCCACAAATTCTCCATGCCTTTATATCTATTTTTAATGAAAAACGTCAGGTTTTGGAAGCCAGAGAAAAACAATAAAGAAGACTTGTCCTTCTACAGAGAGACCATTTGTTTACCCAGAACTTTTATTTAAACAAAAATAGTAATTATTTCTAGTTTTTAATTCTCAGAACATATTTCAGAACCCAATAATTAGTGTCACATATGGATACTCAGTTGGATTTCTGGCCTCTGTAACACCAGCACTTGAAGGCTGTTCAGTGAAAGCACAAACCAAATCCCCGCTCATCTCAACCCGGGACCCGCTGACCAACTCAAATGCCAACTCAGGACAGGAGTTGCATAGTGGCCCTGCCAGGATTTGACACAAGAAAGTTGCTGGTGGTGACGTGTAGCCTGACCCCTACTATCCTCCCACTCAAAGCTGCTTCAAAGTGCATTTCTAAAAGCTGATTTTGCCCTTTTTTTTTAAGCAGTTGCAGCTTCTGTAGGGGAAAATGCATCTTTGCAGGGAACTAGAATAGTGTAAGAACTGGAAACTGGACGAGGAAGGAAAATCAGAAAAATAATTTTTCTGGGCAGACACAATATTTGCCTAGAAAATATTGCCTAGATTAACTGAAAGTACAGATACTCTTACTTGATTTGATGTACATACAAGGGAAATTGAAGTGTTTTTCACAGTTCTTGAAGCTCCTGCCAGTAGATTTGGTAAAATGGGTGAAAAATTAAAGAAAAAAGAAAAGGAGAAATAAAAAAAAAAAACATCCTTAGTAATTGTTATTGTGTCTTTCTGTTACAACCAGATCAAAAAGTCAAAGCAAGCCATTCATGCATCTGTTATAATTCTGAGTGCTACTTATTGAGGTTAAACTCTGCTCTCTTTTTGGGATTTAAACAAATCCATTCCAGCAGAGGATTAAAGATCTGTTCCCACTGAGGTCAATGGCAAAATTTCAATAGCAAAGTAGACAGAAAACTTGAATCAATACAGGAACCAAGCCTTATTTTCAGGTTATTAAATGAGTTGTGAATTTTCCAGCATAAAAATTTTCTGCAGAACTTACTCTTTCTACATTAAAAAAAAAAAATCTGACAAATTCCTCCCCTCTCCTTGAAAATTCAGATGCATTTAGCAAAGCGTTGTGCTGAAATGAAGCTTATTTATTGACAATGAAACGAGAGCAGTACACTTCCAAGCAATTTAAAAATAACTCCCTTCGATTACTTTCAATGCAAGGATGATAGCACAGAGGATTATTTTTCTGTTGTAGTAAATTATTTATGTGAAAGTTGTTTTCCTTTTAACAAGTAAATCTTCCTAGACACAATTGCATTAGGTCTCTTGAATTTCATAATGGGGTTATCAATGAACGTACACAGAGTTTCAAGGTAAGCCTCAAGTGCAGCTATGCTCATGCGGTGCAGAAAATCGGCTGCTGCATTTCCATGAACACAACTGCTCTTCCATGTTGCTTCTGCAGTCAGGGAGAGAAAAATCAGAGGCTGCTACTGTGGGCTGCTTTTCTTTTTTTTTCCTGTATATCACTTGCTCTTTGTGGGAAATAAGGTTGGATTAAGCTCTTGTTACAGGTCTTGTGGTGAGAATGGCACACAAGCGTCAGCTTGAGCTCTCTTGTAAGCAGCACCATGCCGGTAGCCCTTTGCTGGGAGACTGTCCCAATATAACTCAGTGTCAGCTCACACCTGGAGACCCTGCCTGGACATGACAGGAGGGGACAGTACAAAGAAGGAGATGAGCAGTCAAGTAGCAGTCAGAGCCCCATCTCCTGAGTTCCACATCAAACCCCTACATACAGGCATCCTGGTCCCTCAGGGGATATCCATCAGCTCTGCACCAGATATCAGTATTGTCCCCATTTCAGCACTATTATTTTTCTGTACAGCAGCAATTTTAATATTCTTCTTTTATTGCCACATGAAAAAAAATCTTGCTTTCCTTCTACTGTTCCTTTAATCTTGCTATGGAGAAACTGATGATACAGCCATCACAGCCCTCCACTAGATTTTGGATTCAGTGCTCTGTAGGTTGTTATGTAGCAGAATATGAGAATGGAAGCAGCAGGATCCTCTGCAGACCAATTTTTCAGATGATGCAAAGTCAGGCGGTTTATTTCCGTATCTTTCCCTGACATATTTAGATGCATGTGGGCTCTCTATGCAATACCAAGGATTAACTGAAACCTGTCCAGTTTATATGGCACTTATAAAACTCCTGGATACATAGAACTTGGCATCACAAGCAAACAGATATTGGACACAATAAGCAAGAAACTTATCTAAAGCTGAAGACAGAGGGACCATTAAAAAGTATGGCGGAAGAGTGAAGCCCAACCTGGGCTATGGGGAAAATGGGGAGATATTTTTTGACTGCATTTCCTTCAAGAATCAGCTATCAAGAAAATCAGACTTCTTGATAAGGGAGAGCAATTTCACAAAAATGTGGCTGGTGTACAGTGGTGCTCATCTGAAATGAGAATAGGAGGAAAAAGACCAGCAAAACACCAGAGCCTGTTCTGAGGACCAGGTTCCCCTCAAAGAGAGCCCAACAGTACACATGAGTGAGGACCATGAACAAAGGGAAGAGGCTGAGGTCGGCAGTGGCAAGGGAGCATCCCAGCAGTGATCCCCAGCTGCCAAGGCCAAGTGATGCCCAGGTGGGAAATGATACAACAGCCAGGATCTGCCATGGCTTCCAGGTGGGCTTTCTGAACACACTGGGTTGTTTTGGTCACTATTTTCCAATGTCTCAACCAAATGTCCCGGTGTCTCTGGCGGCAGAATAAACTTGCTTTCTTCCCTAACAATGTCAGCCTACCACAGAGCCTCAAGGTGGTTGGAGAGACTCTGATTCTGCTGTCCCCGAGGAAGCAGCTGGCCTCATTCAAGGTGGGGAGGTGAGGAAACCTGAGGTGGATCCTCGGGCTGTGTTCATGCTCATAGCCCAAACAGAGGGAGCACATTCCATGAAGCCCTCTTTCCCCAAGAGCTGCCACACAAAGAGCAAGATGATGTGTGTGCAGCTTCAGGCATGGCTGTGTGAGTAGCATCATCTGAGAGTGTGACACCTTATGCATCAAGTGTTGCCACTTTGGTAAAAGCAGCTTAGTTGTTTTCCATCTGGGAAATACTTGAGCCCATTTGCTGGAGGGTAGCCTTGGATCTTGTCCTTGTTCTGACTGTGAACAACAGGTCTTCTGCTGACCGAGAAAAGCATAGCCCAGGTGCTGTTCTATACCACTTCTTATAGCTTCCTAAAGTAGGAGGGGAGTGCTGCATACCTATTTTACAAGTATAGGAAGGACTACATGAGTTGGCCAAATAACTAGGTATTTATTTCCATCCTGCAGTGTCAATGAACTGAGAAGACAGCATGAAGTGAATGCTTTTGCTATTTGCAAAACATTCTGTATTTTCTCTCCTAAGGTACTCAGTTCAGAAATACCTATCAAATATTTGAAACAGCACCATATCTTCTAGGAGATAATGTCTTTAACATCAAAAAAGATTTAATGATCACCCATAAATCACAAGGTGATAAGAATTAAGTCAGACATTGGACAATATTTGTCTACAAATGACACTCTCTCTACGAGGTTTGCAAGGAAGAAGAGCATTTCTGTGGCAGGCAGAGCACCTCTCACTCCCCTTCCCACTGACCTTGCTGTGCAGTGATGCTCAGGATGCTGCCCCAGCAGTGATGGGAGCAGGACCTGGCCCCTAGGGCAGCTGTGTCGCAGCACAGCTGACCTCTGGCTCTGCCGCTCCCAAAGCTGCGATTCTAAGTAAATTTCCAGATCTGAGCTTTTCTTAAGAACTGGGGTGTTTGGTGAACTCTCTAAACTGCCAACACAATATATATGTCTATCAAAAATATTGGCTTGATAAAAGTAGACGGTGACATACATTGCCCACGAGTGCTGCTCCTAATTTGCCCTTGAAAATTTAAACTTTGAGATAGTCACTCTTGGAAGTGTAACTCTTCTGAGGTGACCAAGGTTTGCATTTATAACCTTTGAATTGAGTATTTTGAGATCTCTTTCCTTTTTCTGTTCAAGTAGAAGCCAGAAAATACATTCAGTACATGTATTTACACTAGTCTAATCTCTTCTGCAACAATCTTCTATTTTTTGATCTTCTGAAAGTACATCTAAATTTTTTACTTTATTTGAAAGCTGATTCCAGAGAAAAAAATACTAAGTTAAACAAACAAAAAAGAAAATAGAATTAAATAAAACAAATGGCATAAAACAAATTAACATATTATACTTGGTTCTGTTATGGTTTTATGATTAAAAATGTTAATGCAATTAAACAAATGACTTTCTGTCATTCATAGTGATTCTTGAGGTGATGTGTTAGGGCAAGAAAGAAGTTCTGAAATTTGGCTTTTTAATTACATGGCACAAAGTTTAGGATTTTCAGAAGAACAAATGAGATCTTTGTAGTTTCAGGATCATATGAGTCAAGACTTGGAGAAACGTTCTGTTTTCTTTCCTGAAGAAAAACAGCAACCAGTTATTAATAAATTACATAACACCAAGGATTAGTGACATGCATTATACAGATAGATGCTGGCCTTTTTATGCTATTTTTTTCAGCAGTATCTACCAAAGTCTGCACTTTTGATGTAGCTGATCTAAATTACAGATGGGCCAAGACTGATTTTCAGGGTCAAATTTGGCCTGTTTTTAAAAGGCTTCTTATTGATTGAAAGTAGATCTGAAATCAGGCAGAGCTAGAGGAGGCCCAGCTATCAGCAGATCCCATTATGCTGAGCGGAGGGAGTTGCAGCCGGAGCTCTGTGTGGCCCCTGTAAGTTAAACATATGCTTTAGTGCTTTGCAGGACTCGTGCCAGAGATCCCCATCCTTTACAAGATGGAGTTACCAAGCTGATGTACATGCTCTAAAACAGAGCTCCGTAGCAGCAAAAGCAGCAGATGAAAAACCTTAACTGAAGGCTTCTTTTCTTCTGAATGGCCAAGAACAGAGAGGTCCTCTCAAAAGCACCCATGATTAAGATAAAGGGGATTACAGTACTGTCACTCAGAGCAGCCACATGCCGTGCATCCTTTCTAACCTAAGAGAAAAGAGATCTGAAATGCTGATAGGCCTTACTAATAGGTACAGGCTGCAAATAGATTGTTGCAGAGAAAAAAGCTTCTTTTATAAGTCATGGCTGCTATACCTTACAAACTAAGAATCTGTAAAGGTAGCCAAATCTTTCTGAGGAGAAAATATTTGGATAGAAACAAGCAAGCAACCGCAGATTGTTTCAAAAACAGGCATGCTTGGTACGCAAGACCTCAGGGGTGATGAAGAGGACACACACAGACAATGCCAGCTCAGTCTTAGAAATCCTTGTAACAGATTCTGATTTGCTCTTCTCTCCTGCTTTCATTTTTCTCCTGTCTTGGGTGAAGGGCTTGTGTTTAATAACATAATTTGCATCAGTGTGTCCCAACTGACCAAAGTACTAGGGCTGGGAGAGATTAGCATGGTAATCTCATTCTGATGGATAAAATTAGCAAAGATATTCCCCTGAATGGAGAGCTGCCATTGGCGAGCTGCCGTGCTTAGAATCAATTACTAAATTACTTTGAGCTCTAAGTCGACAGTAACAGAAAAAAATTGGCATCGACCGAAGTGAAATAAGATAAAAAATATGCGATCATTAAATCTCTCGCTACTATTCGCGAATGTGACTCACAAGAACTGCACAAAAAATAAGGCAGAATTTAATTTTTAACAGTAGTCCCTGTCATCATTTCAACCAGAGCTGCTCAGTGCGCGGAAGCGCAGCTCAACCTTGCTACCCGGCTGCTTGGAGGAAGAGCTGGACTACTCGCAACTCCCACCCTATGTTGAGCAGAGCACATCATGGGGACCGAAAGCTGGAAGATCAGCTTCTCTATGTGCAAGCAGAGCAGGATAGAGAAAAGCTTTACCAAGGCATAAAGCCTTCTGTCACGCTGTAACTATCTGCTCTCCGTGTAAGCCTATCATACCTACTTAATGCTTTGCAAGCATAGAGAAGGGTAGGTTCCTGCACCAGAGATGGCACAGTCTGGAGGCTTTTATGTGCATACACACAGAGTATACAAAATTAACTGCAGTGAGTAAAACCCCATGTGCTCACCTTGTTTGCTCTAGGACAAAAAAACCCACAAAAAACAAAAACAACCCACCCCCCAAAACAAACAAACAAACAAACAACCTATTGTTACTACAAAAGGTGTCTTAAGAACAACATCATGTTCTTTACAGGATAGTCAAGGGCTTAAACATGGCCAAAATCTCTGATCTTCACTATACATAGACCTTCACCACCCATTTGCCATGCTGGGCAAGGCAGAAGTGCTCTGCAGTGACGGAGATGGACAGAAGAACCTGCATTTGCATTATTGTGGTTGAGCTTTTGGAAATAACTACAGATTTGAGACTGTGGGCTTTTGACTGTCCCAGGTGATAGCAATGCCACACAGGTCTGGCTTTCAGAAAATGTCAGGTTTCTGAAGCTTCTCCAGTTAAACACAGATACCCAGAAACCTCTCAGCTGCTTTTATATACCTTCTAGACTAAAGTTGCAGAAGTTGTAGACAAATACTTAGTCCATCTTTTCTGAATTAGATGAAATATGAAAGAGAAAAACAAAATGAAAAATTACCCTATTATCTATAATGTAGAACATGGAACAGCCCAGCTTTAACTATTACCCACTACCTTAGCTACAGTTATGAAATTAATGGGCTTCAGAATGAAAAATATCCAACTAACACACAATCAATTGGATAGCAGGGAAGTAGAAAAAAGAAATGTGAAAGAACCTTTTATCAGCTTTAAATACCGTGAATCACAGTAGCATAAGTAATTGATAATATTATTAGCACAGTATACATATCAGCTGTCGGGATATTATGAGGACTGAATCCAATCTCTGTTGAGGGAGTCAGGGTCAACATCATTAACTATAGATCCTGTCCTGGTTTACATATAGAGCCCTCAGGCCAAGTGTCTGCCAGATACATCTCTATAGATGTGCATAGCTATAGGACATACAGGGGGCTAATCACACACATCAGTAATAGACAACAAGCTTTTGTTTATCTGAAGGTTTACTGGAATTAACTGATTAGTGTCAACTTGACACAATAACTTTTGTCTACAATGTAGTAGATCATTTTGATGGTTTTATTGATGGAGTGTTGTCTAATGTAAATTGTAAGGGTAGTTGAATGAAGTAGGAAACATTTTAGTTAAACAGAAATTGAAAAAGCCACTGGCAAATGTATCTTTAAAATGTCACATTCTGCAGCTTTATAGATGCCATGATAATGACAACACTGATGGCAAGAATAGCAAGGAGAATTTAAAATGGAAATAGACACCACTTATTCATAAATTTATTTCTTACATAAATGCTCAGACGATAATCTGATGTTAGAACTAACATAAGACAAATTTGACATATCTTTTTTTTCTGAGATAAAATCGGTCTAGTTAAAAAAAAAAATAAGGGAGAGAGAGAAAATGAAGTAAAATAAATTTATTTACCTGAAACCCATTGTGGCCCAATTTAGAATGAAAGTACTAAAAATACTTAAGAAAAAATGTCTGTTTGGGGAAATGAATTCTTCAAATAGATTCATAACATTGTTTTCTGTTTCTTGTTAGATATAATTACTTTCTGGCATAGTTAATATAGAACACACTGTTTTCCTGTACTGGATGTCATATAGCTTTTATCAACTAGTTTAGGCTTTCTGTTCTCATGGTTAGGAGCACGGTTAGGAGTTCATAGTTTAAAACTACACATTATCATATTCATCTTCTAACATAAATAACAATAGACTTCTGTTCTAGCTCAGCTATTAGATTATTTAGTGTAACTGTTGGACAACCTCATTTGAAAGTAAGCTCAGGGAATGCAGTGATTATGTTGTGAATGCTTCAAATAACAGAAAGATGCTATAAATTCTGCTATATTTATATTCTGCTGTAAATAACAGAAAACTAATTCACATTCTTTTATAACTTAAAAGTCACCTTTCCTTTCCAGGCACACACTATTTTCCCCACAATAGCAAGCCAAAACAATTAGGCTAAGACAAGGGGGATACTGTGTGTCACAAAATGAAGTAATTAAATTTAGGCAGTATTATCAATGATGCCCAGTTCCAACCGTTGAAGCTGCAGTTAGTAACCCCAGTCTGTCCCTCTATCAAAAAGCTATTTATTCTTCATTACTGGCTATCCCTGGGTTATAGGGATTCTTTGTCATTGTAGTAACTTATAGGAGGAACAGTTCAGGCAATGATGCTATGGAAACAGCCATTTCATAGCTCATAGGCAAAGTAGCATCACAGCTTTCCAGCAGTTGTCAGCAATGGTGCAATCTTTTCTGTGTTAGTACCCTTGAGGACTCATCACATTTGTTCAGCTTATGCCGATGTCAAGAGTGAAATAATGTCACCAGAGAAAAGAACCCTGTTTTAGAGATCCTGTCCACGCAATTCCTTTAGAAATTTATACAAAAGGTCTGCAAAACCGGAGATAAAGTTTGCTGTCTCTTGGGGACACAGATTACCCAGTTTAGGTCAGAAATAGCCAGACTGACATGGTTCCATTTTGGCCATAGAAACAAGTATAGTTACGGCTGATCTGTCTCAAACTAATCCTGCCTCCCAACTGAAGGAGCGCAGCCCTCATTTGAGAGCACAACTTCCAGGACCAGGCTTTCAAAAGGTTTTACTTCACATAACTTTAAATCTGAGGATGTGCAATGTCACAAGACCTTATTATGTAGAAGGTAATGAAAGTAAATGGATGCTTAGATAGGTTTTGTCATTCTTGAAGTAACACAAATGACATTAAAATAATTAATTTCGTGTGCTTTCCTAACCAGGAGTACATGGATGCACCCAAGAAATCAGAATCCTCCAGCAGCAACTGACTTAGCAGTTTTCTGAAGAACGCTGCTTCTATGGGATTTATTTTAAGGCTAGGAAAAATGGTCTCAGTTTTGGAAAGCAAAATCTTTCATGTGGTTAACTCTTGAACTGCTAGCCAAGTCACTTAACTTGCATGAAAACTAAGCAAGTAATTTTTATCCTGCTTTAAAACATAGCTCCTGGGCAAAGGTATAAAACCTTTCTTAACTATTTTGTTTCATTTTAAACAAGATGTTAAAATATCTAGCTATTGATTTTCTGTGGCCCTTACATGTAGTTATTTGCATTACAAAAGTTCCATTATTATAACATCAAGTCAGAAACTGCTGATAAGACGTAAACAGAGTACAGTGCAATTTATTCTTATGGAGTATCTTTTATAGAAAATGTAAAAGAACCTTTTACATGTAGCTATGCACTTTCTAACATGAATCTTGGTTGTGCTTGGTAGCACACAGTTAAGAAGGAGTATGAAAAGAAAGAAAAAGATCATTTGTGATCTATACAGTGGCCAGGTACAACAGAGACTATAGCAGTCAGGAGAATGACAGAGAATGACAGCACTTTTCCCAATGGTGCCTTGAAAAGGTGATTTTGTACTAAGTAACTCTTCTGTGAGGCTCTGATTCCTCCCTGACAGCCCTCAAAAATCTGGGAGGAAGGAGATGCTTGGCTGTAGCCTCACTTTCCTGTACAAGGCAGACATATTGCAAGCATGAACATCTAGAGAGATGCTGGAGATCTCTAGAAGATGCAGATGATGCTCTGTCAATGCAGGAATATGCCTTAAATGTGCAACTGAGACAGTCATGACATGTATACCTAAAATGCATCTGTCAAATCACAGCTATTTCTATAGTGAAAAGGATAAATCAATTTAGAGTTCATGCCACAAGAAGGGTGGACAATCTCACCATGAACACTGGCACAGTATCCCATTTCTGTAGCAAATACCCCAGATTCTCCAGCTTCTACAGGGAGAAGGGAACATTTGGGTTTTAAGCTCTCATATGAGTGAGATTTTGTTTTTCCACAAATGCTTCCTCCTCAGACCAATTTAGAACTCAGGGTGGCCTCATCAGATACCACAACTTCCTCTGCCAGTTTTCATCCTTTTAGCAACTTGTTCTGTGTTCCATCCTCTGCTGCCTCCTTGTTTCTTTCTCTCTGCATACGTGTTTTCTAGGAGATGCCTGAGCACACAGGTCTCTCCTGTATACATTTCTTCTGTCTTAACTTTTTCTCCAGAATTACTTTTGATATCTGTTTCCCCATTTCACCAACAGTGTAGTTCTGGACAACTAAAAGGTGTGTATTCTTACTGTTGAACTCATTGGCTCCAGACACCACTCAGAAGTCTTCTTGCAACTTCTTCTGTCACCCTGCTAGAGCACTGAAAAAAAAATGGAGATATGTTATAGTGGGAGATATTTCTTCCTGTTTGTCACTGGGCTCACTGTGTGGAAGTAGTACAAGGAAACTTTGTGCCCAGCATAAACATCCTTAGTGCAAAGATTCAGCACACTGAATGATATGAAATACATAGGTAATATCTCATTCAAATATAAACCAGTCATCTTGATGGCAAAATAATCTACAATCATTAAGATCAAAGGATAATTCTAATTAAAAATACTTTATAACACATTGTGCCATGATTCTGCATTCAATGGCAATCTTAAATTAGAATAACAAATAAAAAGGAAAGCATAAAAATTTCAAATAATTAGGAGTCTGAAAGACTACTTTGCCTTTATGATTGAATGAATGTTGGGGTTGGTGTAAATAGAAAAGTAATCCTGAGAGATATGTTTTGTATCTCAATATAATATAAAGGCTGTACATTTATAAAATGAGGGGAAACAAAAAATTTTGCTCATCCCAGTATTATAATTGCTTTATCTTGCCAAAATTTCTCATTGGGTCAAATACAAAGACCTTCATTCAGTAGTTAACAAGGCTTTTTTCAAGCAAATTCCTCTTGGCCTCATCATTTTCTCTACGATTTTCACAGTCTTACTGGCAAATCACAGCTGCCCAATGGCATAATTAATCAGTCATTATATACTATTAGATATACATTATGTGCCTTTGTAGGTATGTAGCAGTGTGTGTGCATATGATGTAATCATGTGCAAAATGCAGAATATATATTATTCAAAATATAAGATGAAAATGTTATTTCAATCACTGCTAATTTGCATTTCATATTCCCAAAACGTCATAATACTATTATAAGGTATTGATCCAAGCATGACCATTTGATTTCACATCAATACTAATATGACTTTTCTGTGATCTGTTGACATGTGGAATTTTCTGCGTGAAATACATACATAGCAATATCCAACTATTTCACTAGTAAAACTGGATTCAGCTGTCCTGTATGAGAAGCTGTGGAAAAGTGTAGATCACCCTGTCCCCAAACTTGGGTTTAGGTTTTACTAGTAGACTTAGATTTTTATTCTTAGTACTTTCCCAAATCTCTTTGCTTTATCTCTTTGACATAGTGGTGCTTTTCTGATACTGTTTGTTGTCTGGAGCCATATTCAATATCCTAGGCATAAAGCACTGGTAGCAAAAGCGGTGATGCCATTTAGGAGCAAGAGTTCCTCAAAATCTTCTTCCTGTCCTCAATGTGTTTGTTCAGAAACCAACATAAAGACTGCTGGAATAACAGTCTTCTACTAAGCCTCTCTGAATTATGTCAAGATTATAGATCATTAGGAAACAGTTCTTGCTTTGATGCTTTTTGTATACAGATGCCAGACTCATACGAGTCCCACACCCTCATTTCTTCTCTCCCACTAGATAGGTGCACAGGATGATCCCAAAACAGCCTTTAATCTTCTCAATGTTGCTGATGTACTTCTTCCTACTAAATCCCTGTTTTCAACATTACCCAAGAATTTCAGCCAACACCATTATATTGATTTTTCCTGGTAAATACCGATATGAAATCTATCCAGTGGCCAGGAATAATTCCCCACCTTCATTGAAGATATGCAGAAGGAAATCCTCTTCCCCATCTGTACACACACATATACTCACAGACCCAAAGCACTTTCTGCTAAAGACAGCAGCAACACCTCAATTTATTTACTTGGAGCAGGCATGGAAAGCCTGAAGGGGAGAATGGAGCATGTCTGGGAAGAATGCTGTGTGCTGATGACACTCAGTCACTTCAGCATCATTGAAATCAGCCCGTAGAATGCAACTGCTTTTATCTCATCTGACTATCTATGGGGCCTGAACATAAACTAGCCAAAAGTGGATTCACCACAGCTTCATCCCAAAATGAGCCATTCCAGTTTCCTCATAAAAGCCAAAGGATCCAAGGAAAAGTCAGAGATTGTCACTTTCCTCAGACTGGGTGTGCTTCTTTCCCATCATCTGCCAACACCTGAAAATGATTCACAACCTCAAAATCCAGCTAGAGCCATCACTATGGCTGGATCGCCGGGGTTACTGCCAGAGGCTCTTCCACCTCTGATTATGTATGACAGAGCTGTGACCCTTCTTTCGCATGTAAAGTTATAGTTCATGTTGAAGACTACCAAGAAGCTGAAGTAAGGGTAGAGGAATCTAATCCCTGGGTGGGACAAGTCAATACAGTCACAATGTTCACCTTCAATTCTAGGCATAACTTTCCTGTATGTTTTCAGATGAAGTCCATGTTACAGGAAAATAAACCCTGAAACTTCAGGCTTATCAGGCTTCAAAACTTCCTTCCAGCCCCAGTGGCCTTCTAAACCAAACCTGCAATATTGGAAATAATAAATCCAAGAGTAAATGTGATGGGTTTACATGACATAGGAACAGCATCTCCCCCTCCCACATCCAGCCACAACACAATTACTAGGTAAAAACTTCACTGGGACTCCAGAATCTGCTCAGCAGGGAACAAAGTCTAATGGCTGATCCAAAGTAATTTAAATTACATTATGAGTTTGTTAGAGCCCTATCATCTCCTTTTTGCTTCTCAGGATAGACTGTGTATAAACACAATGCATATTAGCGTATGTCCTGCCATCTACTTTCACACGTCACTTTCTTTACTTTTGAAGATATCAGCATATTTCAGTATACAATTACAGAATCTGAAAACTCAATTAATGTGCTATTTACATGAGTATTAACTAGAACAATGCCTGTAAATGCATTAGAAAAGACTCTTCTTACAGATTGCAAATAAACTTTTAAGAACTGACCCAGTGCCAATCCTTTCAGCGCCTGTCTAGATATAGGCAATTATTTTAGTTAATGGCACAGCACAAGGTCCCAGAGTACACACATAACCTCACATTTTCCAAGCGACATTCAAGCAGGGATTACACAAAAGGTTTTAGTAAAAACTGTAGTCCTGTTCTCATATGAATCTATTACCCATTCTTATTCTCTGTAAATGTAAACAGATAATTTACCTTTAATTTAAGGACCCTTCACATCAAGCATAATCAGCTTAAGGAAGCTATGTTGTCAGCATAAAAAAGATGCAGCTTACAATTTACAGCTGCTTTTCGTACAAGTGCAGCTCTGCCTCCTGTTGTCTACAACAAATGGAAACTTCTATACTGCCTTCAGCCAACACTTGCCAAGTATTTTCACTCCCTTTTCTGAAATCCTAATAGACAGGTTCTGGGTTTGACCATTGAAGTCCAAATGTCCCACCAACACCCTTCTTGCACTCAGCAAAAAAAAAAGGAGCTTATATAACTTGAGTTTCAATTAAGGAGCCTGTTAACTCTTTTTGACTGCAATAGAATGAAAATGCCATTGATTAGCAGGAAGGCATTGGGGTACTTCCTAGGTTAGCACTTGGGGCTAACTAGTAGTAATTTTATTTATTTATTTATTTATTTATTTATTTGAATAATTCTTACTGGGGGACTAAAAATGACTAGCTGCCAGTATTACATTGGTTTTGCATAGGGGCCTGGGACTATCCATGAGGAATCATTTGCAAACTGGATTGCTACTTAAAAAGAGCTGAGCAAATGCAGCCAAGCTTTAATAAATTGCTGAATAGAAATAACATAGCTTATACAATCCAAACGAGCTGAGGAGTCAGAGAGCAATGTGACCAGGGCTGGATCCGCAGTGATGACACCCCATCCAAGAGCAATGATCTGGCTGTGGCCCCAGTAACAGCAGCTGATAAGAACCCAAGGACTTTTAGTGGGAATGGAGCTCTAACTTTTAACCTAAGCAAACTCTCTGTATTTGACCCACTGAGGAAAAGATCCCAGCCCATTTGACTAGGTGGTTTTGTTCATCTTAAATAGTCTTTAACAGACTGAATAATTACTGTTAGTCTCTAAGGCATGCAGCATTGCTCTGACCTGTTGCTCCTGAGAGCCCAACAAGGCACAGTTACAAGGCAAGGTTACAGTTTTATATGGGAGCTGCTGTATACCTCAACAGAGCCAACAGGGAGACCTTTGGTTAAACAGCTTAACATTGTTTCCTTCTGGTATCCCATTCGCTTGTGTGAGAGCTGGAAGTACCTTGCCTGAAGGCACAGTGCATCCTTACAGACAGGAATTCAGGATTGTCAAACCCTGCCTCCCCATCACTGGCTACTTATTCTGAGAAAAGAGGCCCTTTTAACTTTCCTGTGACCTCTTGACTTAGACATCGTTATCCTTCACTGTGGGAAGAACATACCTTTCCATCTTTCTTACTGTCTCATTCAACCTCAGTGGATTCATTGACACAAACAGGCATAGAAAAATAAAATTGCCATAATTGGGTCAGGCCATAGGTCTGATAGTGGCTAGTGATGACTGCTTAGAGAAAGAACAGAAGAAGCAGGGTATGAACAGAAGGACCATTCCCTTGACAAATCTCCTCTGCTGGATCAGTTTCAAGACCATCTGAGAGCTGGAGTTTGCATCCAGACCATCACCTTATGATGCAAATACCAAAATAACAAATAACAGCAAATACCAAACCCTTGATTTTTTTGAACTCATAAGCATGCTTTTCATTAAACAACACAAATACACATCTGCAGTTGTGTGAGTCATCAGTGTGTTTTACTGTGTTTCTGTACTTGCAAGAAGATAGATGGACTTAAAGTACATTTTTTTTTCTACCAACAGAACTTCCTTAATTCTCTTTTAAGCTATTTTCCCTGCACTCTCTCTCTCTGCATCCTACTTGGTGCATTTTATGAGAAGTCTCTCAATTTCTGTGTTCCAATCTTCTTGTTCCTCAACCCCATTGCTGACAAAGGCGTCACACTCGCACTTCATACCTTTGTAACTAAGTTAAGGATCAGCTTGCACAGGCAAGCTGCAGTCCCGCAGGCTATGCAACACTATGGGCCTAATCTACACTCTTTTGAAATCGTAGTCTTTAAAAGGTTCAGTAGGTTTTGACCAACTTCATCAAGCTTAGAGGCAAGGCCCTTCAAGAGCCATTACTACATCTGCCCCAGTGCACAGCACATTACACTCTGTAACTTGCTATTTTTGCAACACCGCACATTTTTCTTTACAATTTGAAATATAATTCTGTCCTACCATTTTTCCAGTGTGCTGCTTTGCAAAATACATCAAGTATCCCTACATATAAAAGTGCTAGGGTTTTAAAAAAAGGCAGGGTATTCGATGATATTCAACACCAATATTTATATATAACAGGGAAAAACATTGCTTACAAAACAGAAGGTAAAGACTATACTATTTGGAATATATGGATGTTATTTTATTCCTAAGCAGTGTAGGTTGGTGCAGGTAAAGTCTCCCCTGCATGCAGCTGAATGGACAGCACAGCTTTGCTCTATGTTTCTGCCTTACCAAACACACACAAGCTCAAACCTGTAGCCTTTTTTTTTTTTTTAATTAATGAGTCTAAAATGTTCATAATGTGAGCAACGGCCAGGCCTCCTAACTTTTGGGTTTACAAACCTCTTTGTATTTGTTCCATCAGGAAACAAAGAAGTGTCTGGACCTGGGCCTCTTTGGCTAGCTGGTGCCAGGAGCATGGTTAGGAGCTGCAGGAAGACATCTCTGCTGGTGCCCAAGTTGCAGCGGTGCCCTGTTGCCTGCTGTCCTTCACTCATGATGACAGAAAGCTTTGACCCGGCCACATCTCTGCTTCTGGAGGGAGAAGTAAAGCCCTCTCTTAGGGTTATTTCAGCTCTCAGGACCCTTGTGCTGCCCCAGCTCTCCCTGCAGCTGCCCAGCGAGCAATTCTTCCTTTCACATCCTCTTCCCCCGCTTACACAGTCTACAGCCAGTATTTTCCCCTTTTTCTTTTTTTTTTTTTTTTAATCGCAGAAAGGCCTCCCCGCCTAATCTAATTCCCGCTCCTTTGTCACAAGCAGATGTCACTTTTACATCTGTGCGTCTGCTCAAGCGCTCTGTCTCCTCCAGCCCAGCAGATGTTGCCGCCGCCAAGGCAGCAGCGGCCGGTGGGGGGAGAAAGCAAAGTGCAGGTCCCTCTGCTGGCGGCCCGAGGAGAGGACAAAGAAAAACAGGGACATTAACTACTTCTTCTTCTTCTTCTTCTTTCTCTTCCTCTTCTTCTTCTTCTTTCTCTTCCTTTTCTTCTTCTTTCTCTTCCTCTTCTTCCTCTTCTTCTTCATTACCACCAGCCCCCCAGCCCAACTGATCAAGCCGCGGAAAGAGTACATCCGGCCGCCTGGCATCCCGAGCTGGCACGGAGAGGCGAGGAGAGGGATGGAAGCTTTCTCGCCGAGGGCAGGGCCCCTTCAGCTGGGGGAGCACAGAGCAGGCAGCGCCGGGGAGCCCAGCCTGCACAGCCGCTGAGAACGGGGCAGCAGAAATAACAAAAACAAAAGCGATATTTTTTTCTCCCTGCGGAGGCAGGTAGCCCCGGGATGTGGCAGGCAAGGGACGTGTCCCCGCAGATCCACGCTTTGGCCGGGGGACAGCCAACACGTGTCACAGCCCCCTCCAGTCCTGTTACCCGCCGTGGCTTCGCACGGCTGCGTCTGCAGGGACAGAGAAGGGCCGGTCCCCGCAGCCACGCTGAACTGCACGCCCCGACTTGCTCGGGCCCCGCACCCCGAGGGACTGGCCGCGAAACAGTGGGGTGCTCTGGCGATCCCCTCCGAATAAAGCACTGCAGAAGAATCCCTCGCCGGTATTTAATATTTTATTCAGGCTGGTGGGACCGCGTGTAGCTGTGGGAGCGGGGCCGGAGGGGCCCGGGAGGCGCTTTCCCATGGCCGGCGGCGGCCGCATAAAGACGCGCTGTTCCCGGTTTTGTTTCGATGCCTCCGAGCATTCCTCTGGCACCCAGGGGGAACGGACCGGGCCCCTCTCAAAGCCGAAGGAGCAGGACGAAGAGTGGCTTTTACACGTCTGGCGTGTTTTCCTTCAGCACCCGCCGGCAGGCCAGCCGCTCCACCCGCGTTCGCGCATCCCGCGCATCCCGCGCACCCCGCACATCCACCGCACCCGCGCTACCCAGCTGGGCCGAAGTTTGCGACCGAGACAAAAGGGCTCTTCTGGAAGGGGGGGGGGGGGGGGGATGGGGGGTTGGAAAGAGAGGGGTGAAGCAATCGGGAGGCTCTAATTCTATTTGTGTCGCCTGGAAATCAGAGGGGTTTTTCCACACTTCGCCTTGATTTGATTATTCCTTGGAGATGGTTTCTCTGCCCCCAGCCAGACGCGTGGGGGAAGGCCGCTGAGGCAGTTGGCTTATAGTGGGAATAATCAAATTACCCATTTGCTACAACTTTTTCGGCAGAGCCGCTCGCGTGTAGAAAGAACAACTGGAGCCCAAACCCGGCGGAGGGGGAGCCGGATAGTGGGCGAACACCCCCCCGCTCCGCGCGGGGGAGGGTGCAAAACCAGCCCCCGCGGGCAGTGCGGAGCCGGCCACGCCGAGGAGAGCGAAGGCACTCGGGGTAGGAGGCGGGGGAGGCTCGGGGCAGGTGCCAGGGTTGGGCACCGCTGCTGCCTGCGCCAGGGCCGATGCCGAGCAGCCTCGCAGCCCCGACGGCGGCCCCGCTTCTCCGGGTGCGGGCGCGGAAGGCAACGCGGTGCCGCTGCGGGAAAAGAAACGCGGCACAAAAGGTGGTCCCCGGAGGAAATGCACTCGGAATTTTTTCTTTTTTAGATGCCCTGTGTTGTTTGAGAGGGGACGAGGCACCTCCCTGCCCCAAATGCGTATTCATATTCATGAGAACGCGGATAAATAAAGACAAATCCCCGCTGTAGTAACACTTAGATTCACATCATTCTTTGGTGCCCTTTAGATTTGGGGGACGGAAGACAGATGTTTCCAGCGCTTTTCTCCTCTTGTCTGGTGACGATGAAGGGTGAACCATTTAGAACTCGCAATTTGTTTCCATCCTCGCACTAAAACCGTGTTCACATTTATTTTCATTTCGCCGGTGCACAAAAAGTGTCCACGGGCCACCAAAGGCCGTTCTTTATCAAATACACATTGTACAACATGCAACTGCAATAAAACTATCAGACCTCGCCATAAAACTATCACCCGGATCCTCAGCGGCTTAAGAATCTTCTGCTTGGTTTTATTACCCGCCGGTAACTCATAGTGACATGCCCCGAAAAGTAAAACCCCGGTCATTGGCGTAATTAAGTACCGCTTCAGAGCGTTTTAAATGTGTAATAAAACAGCGCGAAGCACAGGGGTCTGTAGATTCCCCGTGCTCAACCACTAGCTTTGAATTAAACTACTTAGTTTGGCAAATACTGTGCGAGCTTAAATGCCCCTATAAAGACTTTATGAGTTTGTTACTTTAATTGCCTACTTGTTACAGAGCACATAAAGGGGGTAATGAATGTAATAAAACTAATTATCTCCACATTTAAATCATATAAAATACCCACTGTTTGTTTACACAACAGTGAGATTCCGCTCAGCGTTTCTGACGCTGCCCATCGAGAGGAGAGATTTAATGAAATCCGACTAACGAAATGAAAATTACATAACCGGCAAGAAAACTCCGCGAAGACCCCCGGCGCTCCGCTGTCCCTCTCCGCGGGCGGCGGCAGTAGCGCGTAGCCTGCGCGGATGCGGACCAGCCGGCGGCAGGAGGGGGTCGCCGCTCCCGAAACCGGCGGAGAAAATCGCCGGACCCGCACGCAGTCCTCCTCAGCCAGCTCCGGAAATCTTGCATGTCTCAAGTCGTGTTTGGAAACAGGTTTCCTGAAACCCCCCGACTTGACCGCATATTTTAAGTGTGGTTTGGTCTTGTACCTTCCCCGCCTCGCCATCCCGCAGGAGGAAAAAGTAGGTGCAAAATTGAATGTGCTTCATAGCACACATATTGCCCCACCCCGCTCCATGTACCCTTCTCGATCGCTTTCTCCATTCCAATATAAACGATAATAACAATAACGACAATTTAATCCAAGCCTTACGTGTGAGCGAACAAATAAAGCCCGGGACACCGAGCCCAACGAACGCATCTGTTTAGCATCCAGATGTTTTGCATTCGCGGGCTTTATTCGTTGC